>NC_035435.2:30747539-31347539 GCF_002127325.2 Helianthus annuus
TTTGTGCATCTTTGATCCGCGATATGAGGTCGGGTTCAATCTGCATTTAGCTAGATATCCATCAGATTTACTAAACTGGAGCCAAATGTTCATCCTTTCAAGATCCCTCCTAATATGAGGTTGAATTTGTAGGCAAGATATAGTCCCGGAATTCTTTCGGCTTAATGCGTCAGCTACAACATTGGCTTTGCCTGGATGGTATTGAATATTTGCGTCATAATCTTTTAAAAGTTCTAACCACCTTTTTTGCCTCATATTTAGCTCTTTCTGCGTAAATATATACTTGAGGCTCTTGTGGTCGGTAAAGATATCACATCTTTCACCATACAGATAGTGTCGCCAAATCTTAAGTGCAAAGACGACTGCGGCCAGTTCTAAATCATGTGTAGGATAGTTAACTTCATAAGGCTTCAACTGACGGGAGGCATAAGCGATAACCTTCCCATGTTGCATTAGCACACAACCTAATCCTTTCTTTGAGGCATCACTGTAGACTTGGTAACCTCCTGATCCAGAAGGGAGAGCGAGTATCGGAGAGGATACGAGTCGTTTCTTTAATTCTTCAAAGCTTTTCTCTTGTTCCTCATTCCAGGAGTACTTCACCCCTTTTCTTAGGAGTTTTGTGAGTGGTAAAGCAATTACCGAAAATTTTTCAACAAATCTTCGGTAATAGCCAGCAAGACCCAAGAAACTTCGTATTTCGGTAACAGAAGTGGGTCTTGGCCATTTTGTAATAGCTTCAACCTTTGTTGGGTCTACCATAATTCCCTCCGCTGATATGACATGACCTAGAAATGACACTTGGCTAAGCCAAAAGTCACATTTGGAAAACTTCGCGTACAACTTCTCATGTCGCAAGGTTCCAAGTACTATATGTAGATGTGCTTCATGCTCTTCGCGACTCTTAGAATATACCAGAATGTCATCGATAAAGACAATAACGAATTTGTCTAGGAATTGGTGAAATACGCGATTCATCAAATCCATAAAGACTGCGGGTGCATTAGTTAGCCCAAAGGGCATAACCAAAAATTCGTAATGACCATATCGAGTACGAAAAGCGGTCTTGGGAACATCATCATTCTTGACCTTTAGTTGATGGTACCCAGACCTCAGGTCGATTTTTGAGAAGAACTGAGCCCCCTGAAGTTGATCAAAGAGATCATCAATGCGAGGCAGAGGATACTGATTACGAATAGTAATCTTGTTCAGCTCTCGGTAGTCAATACATAAACGCATACTACCGTCTTTCTTCTTCACAAATAAGACCGGAGCACCCCAAGGTGAAACACTGGGTCTTATGAATCCTAAATCTAACAATTCTTGCAATTGTTCCTTCAACTCCTTCAGTTCCATCGGGGCCATACGGTATGGAGCTTTAGAAATAGGTTCGGCACCAGGGATCAAGTCGATGGTGAATTCTAACTGACGGTCGGGTGGTAATCCCGGAAGTTCATCCGGAAATATATCAGGATATTCACGGACAACGGAGTGGCTATCGATACTCTTAATACTAGCGGAAATATCCTTAATCGATGCTAGGAATCCAGCACAGCCGTTTGATATGGATTTTCGAGCCTTAAGCGCAGAGATAATTTTAAGAGATTTATGAGCTTGAGTTCCCTGATATATAATATCAGGATGATGAAGATTACTGAAAATAACACGGCGAGAATGACAATCTATAGTTACCTGATGTCTAGACAACCAATCTATTCCTAGAATAACATCAAAGTCACACATATGTATTGGAAATAGGTCTGCCTTACACACAATAGATTCAATACGGATCGGACAATCCTTATATACGTAAGTGATTACGGACGAAGTTCCTATGGGAGTGGAAATGGTTAAAGTATGATCTAAGAGAGTTGGTCTTATCGGAAGATACTTAGTAAACGAGTGGGATACTAAAGAATGAGTCGCTCCTGTATCGAATAACACATAGATACTATGTTCACCAATCTGAAGGGTTCCAGATACAGTACCTGGAACATTAGCAGCGTCAGTAGCAGAAAGTGCGAAAACTCTTCCTCCAACATTGGGTTGATGATTCTTCTTAGTATCTTTCTTAGGACATTCCTTGATCATGTGTCCAGTTTGGCCACATCTAAAGCAGGCTCCTGTACTTCGGTGACATACGCCTTGATGTCTCTTACCACAAGTATTACATAGAGGGTATGTAATCTGATTCGGGTTTACTTGTTGATTTAGTGGTTGAGCTCTAATAGGTTCTGCATACAACTGAATTTGGTTTTGAGCAGGCCTCGGGTTTTGAAGTCTAGGTTGCCATGGACGTGCTTGATTTCCAAAGTTTGGATTTCCTTGCACTTTGCGAGCTTGATGTGGTGGTGTAGTGGATGATTGGCCGATTTCCTGCTTAAATTGGCCTTCCCTATTTCTCTTCTTATTATCCCCAGTTCGAGATAGGAATTCTTTCCTTTCGAATTCAAAAGTTTTGATTGCATCAGCAACTTCGGTGATATCCTTAAATTTTATGTACATGATCGACTTCCGAATTCGATCATTAACTGCCCACTTGCATTTTTCAGCCTGGACTTCTGCTGATCCTGCAACATCTCCTACAATACTAGCCAATCTTGAAAATCGAGTAATGAACTCAGAGGCTGGTTCATCACTCCCCTGTCGAATCACTGCATACTCCCTGATATAAGCTTCTTTATCAGCGGTCGAAAAATACTTGTCGTAAAAGATATTACGAAAGTCGACCCATGAAAGATTAGCGTCAAAATCATCCCCTCCTTTGACTTGTTTATATCCTTCCCACCAAGTTTGTGCGTCATCTTCAAATTTGTAGGTAGCCAGTCTAACTTTGTATTGCTCCGGAACTCCAAGAACTCCGAAGATCTTTTCAATGTGAGCTATCCAGTTTCTTGCTTCGACTGGATTAGTAGCGTGACTAAAGGATTTTGGTTTTTGTTTTTGAAATTTACTAATCCATATGTCTATAGTATAAGTAATATTGTTCGTGGTATTCTCACGGGTTTGACCACCAGAGATTGGATTAGTGTTAGTGTGTTCTGGATGACGAGTTTGTTGAATAACGGCCTCAGCTGTTTGGGCAACAAGGTTTGGAAGCAACCCAGCAACAGCCTGGTTGATAGCATTAACTATGTTTGGATCAACTGGAGTCTCATTCGAAGAAGTGTTGTTACGTTCATGGTTAGTACGAGTATTCCTACGTGGCGGACGACGAGGAGGCATCTATAAGAATAGACATAGGAGTTAAATCAAATAAGAGATCAAGTTGAATCCTATCATAGATATCTACCCATTCCTCACAGGTCTTAATTACTATCTTCAAGTTTTCTACAGGAAAGAGCCTTTGCTCTGATACCATAGCTGTAACACCCCAACCCGGAAGGGCTGACGTGTCACAATAACGGTAACATAAACAAAAGTCATAATTCCATTTATTTATTTGTTAATGATACAACCACACGACCATTATTATACAAGCGGAGACAGTTGTCTTAATTAACTAACATCTTCAGATTTATTCCTAGGCTTTATTCTTCTCTCTTTTCCCCTCCCAAAGTAATCTGTGGACCTGTATATACAAAAAGTTTACGGAATGAGCCGAATGCTCAGTACGGAATTTTAGGCTCAAATAACACATACTGCTTCATATGAAATCTTATCTGGATGGAACTGTTAGGAGAAAATGATACGACGCAAGAACAAAATTTCATAGTTATATCTTACGGATGTACCCATGAGCAAACTTAAAACGTGACAATACACAGGTAGCTACTCCTGCATATTTATCACATGAGATGGCGAATTGGCATACCCGTTATCCACCTCCTTATACTTATACTTAAACTCTAGGATCGATCCATACGCCTCCTAATAGCTTTATGTACCACACTTGTACTTAAGAGACGCCGTGAACTAATCTCTCCGTCACGGATGGAGCACATGATGTTGATGCCACAACAACATGCTCGTGGGACACTCCACGAGAAGCGATACTCAGGGTATCAGAGTACAAATGGTCTTATTCACATAACTTATAAAACTTATTTTCATAACAAAACGGAACATATATCGGAACATGCGATAATGAGTGTAACAACATAATACTATCGCATGACATGAAAACTAAATCAATTGATAGGAATCGAACGGACTGTCAAATGAATCGATAATCAAAGACGTGAGGAGTTTTTAACAGATATAGTAATTTAGTGGTTTTATAACAATTTGAATATGAAGCAATAAAGAGTGGGGTAAGGATCCGTACCTTAATAACTCCAAAGTGAAGCTACCTTATGCTAATATTTTAGATTTATATGGGCAGAGTTTAGATTACTGATTAATCTTTTAACCTAATTTCACAATAATGCACACAAAACAGAGTTAGTGATCAATACAACGATTACGAAAATTCCCCGAGATCAATTTGGACAATGAATGTCCAAGTGCAATACTTCGGCTCATTTATCAAAATGACAAACGATAAAGTACAGTACTTCGGCTCGTATATCGAATCATCGACAACGATAAAGTACACTGCTTCGGCTCAGTCATCGGATTACCGATGATAGATGAAGCATAACCCAAATATGGGCAGCACTTAGATATTCTTTGGGATATATTGATTCCGAACAATGAATCGTAATAGCGATCGAGTAATTACCCTGATTGCGGCAGCACCTCGATAATAGTGTGTGTTAATTGAAGTAAAACGACGATAACTCTGTGTATATTGTGAGTTTTTCCGTCGATTTTGTGCCAGAAATCAAGTCCCAGACTCCTCTATTTATACCCGAATTTTGACACCGTCGCGTAGCGCGAGGGGTATCACTTGTAGGCGTCGCGCTACGCTATTGGTAATTTATGTTAGGCGAAATTTGTCCCTGTCGCGTAGCGCGAGGGGTAACCCCTATATGTGTCGCGCTACGCGAGTGGTCACCTATTTTCTATAGGTAGCTTCGTGTCTAAGTAGCTTAGCTGAGTTGATAAAATTGTAAAATTCAAAACGGCCAGCAAGTTATTTAGATAATCGTAACTAGGGTTTTGCCCCCCTGAGTTTTAGGGGCCCTGATCCTGATTCCGATTGTTCTAAAAATTTTTAGGGTTCATGCCAATTTACTTGGGTGTCTCATTTAGGGTTTCCTTAATAAATAATTACTATTATTCTTTTTATTTCTATAAAAATGATTTTAAATTTATGGGCATTACATGGCTGGTATTAGCTTCCTATGCATCACGAATAGTCTCGCAAACTCGATGCCGTATCTGAATGAACAATATTTTATTATTTTGATCCGCTGTGGATACATTCGACTTCTGTAATACATTTGATATTACAACCAGAGGTTGAAGTATATATTTATCTTTAAAGCTTCCGCTGTGCATTTATATAATTGTGTGGTTTGACTATATTGTTGCCAACATCGTCACGGAAATCCCCCACCGGGCCCACCGATGATACACGTGGAAATCGGGGTGTGACAAGTTTGCGGCTCTAATGGCCAACCTTGATAAACAAACAGGAGAGGTAAAAACTAATTTTGTGTGTTTAAAATGCTGTGAACTACAGGGTGAGGTTGACAGGTTGTCCACACACAACCAAAGTTTGGTAAGCGAAATGTCTAACATAAAAGAATCAAATTTTTTCGCTAAAAGAAATGAATCTCTATACTTGAAGAAAATTAAAGGTTATGAAACTGAAATTGATTCTTTAACCTGCAAACTAAATGAAAAACTTCAAGTCATAGACTTAGCTCATGACATGATGGCTGAGAAAACAAAAGAGATTTCTGAAAAAAGCAAAGAGTTGACAGATGCACAACTCAAAATTGTTGAACTTGAAAAGAAGTTAGGACAATTCAGGGATTCTACTTTTGTCATGAAACACATGATGGGTGGGTTAAAAAAGAGTAATGACAAGACTAGTGTTGGATTCCAAGGCTTTAATGAAGTCCCACATCCTCTTAGTCATGATTATTCATTCCTACCTGATGAAGATGAGCTAACCAATTTTATGTCAACAGCACCAAGTAGTTCCACCTCAAGTCAAGGAGATGAGTCTGAGAGAGGTGATGCTAAGAAGGATAATAACAGCAAACCTGTTTTGAAAAAGAAAACTTCACAACCTAAGAATAAAAATTCGACTTTTGCTAAAAAGATAAATTTTGTTCAAGGAAGTGACATGAAAAACGAAACAGCTGTTATTGAAAATGAATCGAACGTAGAGTTTGCTAACAGGATCTAGCATCGTATTCGTCATTAACTGAAATAGGGGGATGCGGGGACATACGTCTTCTCCTTGGAGTGATTCGTGTGATTGCAGGACCGTGTGCCAAACCGCCGCATCCTGATTAGTAGCTCCCCTGCTGACAGGATCTAGCATCGTCATTGAATTGCGCCATCGTGTCTTTTCAAAGGCCTCGCCTCGATAGTCGTATGTGACGTACCTCAACCTCTGTTGATGTATAGTTTAAGTTTCACGTATACATGTGCACTAGCGTTACATTCCGCGTAGAATGTGATGTATTCCGACATCCGTTGACGTAAAATTTGAGTTTCATGTATTCTCGTGCACTAGTGTTTTGTTATGCGTAGGTTGCCTGCTCGGGAAGTTAAAATATCATAGACAATATGGATAATAGTGCATGCCCGAGTTAATGTTCGCGGTTCCTATGTGATGACCTTTAATGAACTTCAACATAAGTTTCCGAAGGTCCTAAATGCATGTTTCCTAAACTCTCAGAGTTTTGTTTACCGTGCGTATTTGTTTTGTGCACCGTGTATAAAACACAACAATCGAGTATGTTTAAAAACAAAATTTTGACTGTTTGTTTTTCGGCAATGATTGGAGACCATATTCGAGTCTTAGGCGTTCTGTATGTATTCAAAGTCTCAATATTCTAAGTCCCAGAGAAAAGTGAGGTTAGAGCCTAGTGGTTCCTATAGAAAACCTTATTCGCTGTAACCTATAGCTCTGATACCAATCTGTCACACCCCGAAATTATCAGAGCATTGGCGTGACTGGACTGGTATCTTCATTGCACAGCGGAAGCAAATAAGTTAAGACTTCTAGAAATTGAACGCCACTAAGTACTCGACTCCACATGGTTCTCCTATTCCAACCGTGCCATAGTTTCTGAAAAGTAACCTGAGAAAGAAACATGCGAAAAATCAACATAAAGTTGAGCGAGTTCATAGTTTGTTTGTAAAAGATTTGAAATAAATCTTTTGAATGACCGGTTTATGAAATAATATTGAGAAAACGAATTTAAAATCATTTTCTTGCCCAATTATATGGAAACTTTGTATTTGTAACGAATTATTTTCGTAAAACCATGTTTTTGTAAACTCTCGTATTTGTAATGTTCGTATAACTGTCATTGCCCACCCTGACTTTGACTCCATGCCCGCATAATCCCTATGCTTTGAATTTGTATAAAACATTTATAAACGGTGTATGTATGAAAGTCCCTGGTATGTAGCAATAAGGAAAAAAAAGAGATCACCAATGGTTTGCAAGGCCATTGATATGTGTGAAGTGATTCAGGAAGACTCAAACCTAGCGGAGTTGCACCGGGCTTCCGGCTGTAAGACACAGTTGTCACACCCTGGCTTTGCGGAAGCGTGGTTAATTTGGTGCGACTTCTTAATACCATAGCTTAATCATAACAAAGCTATATGAAAGTAAAACCATGCAAGATCATCCATTGATTAAGTTTCAAAATAAAAGTACCACAACATTGTTTTAAAGTACCGACACATGCAACGGAAGTTACAACCTAATTCATAAAAACATTGTTCAGAATCACAAACATAAAGCAGACGTAGTTTAAGAGCGGTGGCTCGTCCAGGCAAGAGACACGACCCCTAAACTTTGGATGACCTTATTTCTCATACGCAGCGTGAAAACGTATCATACCATGCCAGATCCTTAATTACCTGAAATACATGTAAGTTGGAAAAATCAACAAAAATTGTTGAGCAAGTTCATGTGTAGTGAGTAAGTAAAAACCTTTGTAAGTATAAAATCCTGGTATGTAGCAAATAAGGAAAAAGAGATCACCAATGGTTTGCAAGGCCATTGATATGTGTGAAATGCAAGTAGGAAGGCTCAAACCTAGCAGATTTATGCGCCGGGTACAAAGTCATCCCGAGGTCCGTTACGCTGGGCCTGGGACTGGGCTCGCTACACCCAAATAGATCTATCGCTCCTGCCCCTCGGTCCTACCCTGAGGATTAATGACCTCAAGTTTCCGCCTACCCAGTTCACATGATCTAAATAACAACCCTCCTCACGCTAACGATACCATATAAGAAATATTCGCAAACATAGTAACATGTATTTCACCCCCGCAGTTTAGAAAACTGAAAACAGTTAAGAGAAAAGGGGGACATGAACTCACAGCGGTGCGTCTCTACCAAGTATACTCCAAATCAAGCAGCTGTGCAACGACCTACATGTGCTAATTCTATTAGACGGATGGCCGTGCCTTAGCTTTATAGTTTACATTTTTGGGAAATAGTTAGACAACTATTTCGTGTTTATATCTTGCATGTACTTGGTAGTTAATCTCCTTCCCAAGGATGGGGGATTTAATACATGTGTATTTGTATTATATCATTAAGTCCCACTTAATATATTTTTACTTCTTATTCCAAAATATAAATATTTTTCTCAAAAATATTATATTTTCTCTTCACTTAATACTTTCCAAAATAATACGTTGACGAAATACGCGTTTATGAATATTTCCGTATAAAGCGTAAGTCACGTTTTAACGATTAAGTGGTAATAGTAATTACTGTTGTAACTTATACGTTCGTTGTGTAAGCGTTTCTATTATTTTGGGTTCGTCAACGTTTGTAAATATTATTTTTACTCTAAAAATAATATTTATATATTTTCACAAAATAATCATAAACAGTTGTGGTGAAAAATATATTTATCGAATAAATATTTATCACGTTTAGTTTTTGTGAAAATCCCACCTCCGATTATTTAATAAATAAAGTCATGGCGAAATATATTTTGAAAACATCTCAAAAAAATAGTCTAACACTTGTAAATAATTCTAAGTGTTAGATTTTTAGAAAAATTTCGCCAGAGTTTCCCCTGTAACTGGAGGTGGCCACGTTTTCGAGCGTATCATTTTCTTTTACAAAATCACTTCAACAATTTCTTAATTCAATCAAACAATTTCCGACACATCAAACTAATCGACAAGTATGTAAAATCGCATAATCACATGAACTTGTGGTTTTTCTGAAAACTATAGTGTAGATCCCGTTATATTTTGTGGATCTATGTGTAAAGTAACTAAATTTTGTAAAAACCTCGTTTTTAGAATAAGTCATCCTTTACAACTTCCCGACAACTTTTATAAAAATTGTTACTTTGTCGGATCTTTCGTTTCACAAGTGTTTATACACGTGTAGTTTGTAAAAATCATATTTGTTAGTGTGTCATCCGACTTTTATACAACATGATTTTCTCGACACTTGGTTCTACGAATATACCACTTGTACATGCGTAGATCCGCTAGTTTTAAATACTATTTTACAAGTCAAAATACTTTTACACAAGTTCATGTCTTCCGTGTGGTAGAGTTTCACCTTTTAACCCTTGTACCGATAGAAACAAGCTTATGTCAAGATCTATGATCTTAACAAAGTCGGGTTAAACGATGATCAGAGCCACCACAACGTAGATCGGGCCTCAATAATCAACATATTCAAACACTACAACTTTTACACAAGTTATGATCTTTTATCCAACAAAATTCAAGTTTTAGTAAACTTTAAAGATTCAAAAGATGGGTTTCCGCATTTTAACCGTTATAAATCATATTAACCACCTTAGATATGTTCGAGAGTGAGTTTTAAACATTATACCTCTAGCTCGGGGCTAGGGAAGATTCTAGGCGAAAATGAGGTGGATAAAAGCTAAGTAATGAGGTCCTTCCGCTTCCGTTTGCTCCAAGGCTCCTAATACGTGACCCGTAAGGCTTGTATATACTTGGAATGGATTGATCAAAGCTCGACAATGGTGGATGGTGGTGGGGAGTCTTCGGCCGAGAACCAAGAGAGGGAAAGAGAGAGTGATTTTTGGTGAAGTGTGGTGTGGGATCTCTTGTGTTAAGCTCATGTATTTATAGACAAACTCATGTTCCAATTCCAATGGTTTTTATGTCTACTAGATATTAGACATAACTTAATTTAATAATCAAATGTGTACTAGCTAGTTACAAGAGGACCAAACCGGCCCAAGGGGGGGGGGTCACTTGGTTCGATTTCAAGTGTGTAGTTGGAGCTTAGTTACGTTAAGTAGGTTAACTTTAGGGTTTAACTCCGTTAGTTAAGTGTTGCGTTATATCACGGGTGTTAGGGTAATCAGGGACCCTAACTGGCTCAGAAAAAGACTAATGATATTTCTGGCAATATTTTTATGTTCCGGGTATAGTCCGGTTGTTCGGTTGGATAGTAATCCGTTAAAGTGCTTAAGTAATCTTTTAAGCGTCGTTAATGATACTTTTAGTGACACCTTTTGTTCTGCAAAGTGTCAGGAATATTTCCTCATGTTTTGGCACTTTATTAGTTAGCTAGAAGCTAGTGTGTTAAATAAAGTGCTGTGTTTTGTGCTTAGAGTACGTTTTAGGCACATCCAATCATTGTATCTTATTCCTAGAGACGCAGTTTTACAACCCTTGTATCCCTACACACACTATGGGTGTAGTAAAATATTTCTGGCTCATACAGGCCTTTAGAGGCAGTGTTTGCCTGATGCTGGCTTTATCAGCATGTTAAATAGGTTATCCGTTCATAGTGCTACTGTGCTTTTGTGCATCATGAAAATAATGTAGTGACAGTATGTAAGGTATGATGCAGATATGTACAAGTATCAACAGTCAAGTAGCAGTCTATCCATAAATTCAAGTAAGCACAGTAATTAAGCAGTAAATTATTATTAATTAAGTCGTACGGAAACCTGGTTTAGTGAGGGTTGTCACAACAGTCACCACTATGGGCCGCCCCGGCCTCATGGGTGTGGGCTCGCTACACCCAAATAGATCTATCACTCATGTCCCTCGGTCCTACGACGAGGATTAATGGCCTTTAGTAGCCGCTTACCCACTCACATGATCTAACGGTGTATGAAAGTCCCTCCTTAAGCTAACCATACCATGTATAAAAATGTTTGTATAATTGTAACATGTATTTTACCCCAGCCTCTAAGGCTGAACCTCCCCAGCCTCTAAGGGTAACTCCCCAGTCTTTTTATATTATCACCAGAGGATCCATCCCTAGTCATGAAAATCATTCACATTTTAATAATACGCATTTGTTTTGTAAAAACCGGTATATTTAGTATGATCCATTCGTAAACCATTTGAGTTCCTCGAAATCCATTCGTAACATGTTTTAGAAATATGAGTTTTTGTTCGTTCAAAAACTTTGTATGTTCTTGCAAAACGTGCATGTCTTTCCACCCCGAAAACATTTATAAAAATGTAAAACCGTAAAAAGGTGGGGTTATGAACTCACCTGAATTGCCTTGTGCAAACTAGCTAATTACGACTTCGTGATGTCGTTTCCAAGACTTGACTTGCTAGCATGCATTCTACAATATTTCTAACACAGAATATCTTATAAGTTTCTAAGTAAACGCAGTAACTACACTACGTGTCATCGAGCTCTATCGAATCGTTAACCGAACGATTCAACGGTAAATTGTTAGTTTGATGTAAATGATAAAGTTAGATTTGATAAGTGTCGTTTATTATCGATAATAACCAATAAGTCCTGAAAAGACTTGATTCTCGAGAGATTTAAAAGTAAATAAATATTTATATATAAAAATATATAAATATATCGTTGTAATTGTGTTAGCCGTCTCGAGAATTCGTAGAACAGTTATATGAAAACAATATATAATCAACTCGTATCACGTTTCGCGTCTTAACAAAATATAGGTATATGCCGTTTAGGCGTTTAAAATAAATATAAAAAGTTATATTTATTTTATAAAAGCATCATCGAGTCGTTCGATGTTTGAAATAAACAGATAAGTTATATCTATTTTTAGAAAAGAATACGAGCCGTTGGTGTTTAAAATAAATATACAAACTATTTTTATTTTAATAAAAGAATCATCGTGTTGTTTGATATCCGAAATAAATATATGAATTATATTTATTTTATAAAACGAAACTATATTGTTTGATATTCGGAATAAATAAATATATAAATTATATTTATTTATTTATTTATTTTTATAACGGAATTGACGAGGTTTCAAAACTTAGAATGAATATAATAATTATATTTATTCGTTGTAAATAGTCTCCGAATCGTTGCTTTCGAAAGTCGTAAAGTGTTGTCGAAAGTTTGAAATAAATGTAAACTGCATTTATATTATAAAAGAAGTGTCGTGTAGCTTGACATTCTAAATAAATATGCAATCTACATTTATTTTTATGAAAAGAAGTCGTAATATTCGTCATTTGAAACAATATAAATAATTTCATTGATTATATAAAAGTTTCGTCGAATTTTCAAGGTTTTAAAATAAATATAATAACTATATTTATTAGTTGTGAATAACATCGAATCGTCGTTTTTAGTGAGTTGTAAAGTAACGTCAAAAGACGTTATATGTTCGTATTTGTTTTTCTAAAAGGGTATTCGAATCCGATAGTTTGCTTTATAATAAAACGCGTTGTATATTACGAATTTTTTCTCAAAAAACGGACAGAGTTTCCTCTGTTTTTGGACATCCTGGACAACCAAGTTGTCGTTATATTTTTCAAGGTTTAACAATGTTCAATAACCAATATAAACAATTCTTGTAAAAGCGACAAAATGTAATCTAAGTACTAATCCGTTCGGTTTGAGCTCGTTTCACGAAAATAAATAGATTTATAACGAAATAATTCACGCCATTAAATCTTTACCGCTCTTTGCGTCGAACCGTTGACTGAGTTGACTAAGTTTGACCGTGTTGACCGAGTTGACTCGGGTTTGACTGAGTCGAATCGGACCTGAAATCTGACCATAGTTGACTGTTGACTCGAGCTGACCGTACCGCGAACCTCAATCCCAAAATTGTGAACCCGAACCGTACTGATGTTAACCATTTGTTTGACTGAACTCGAACCGAGTTGACTGAATGCTGATCGAGTCGACTCGGTTTGACCGAGTTGACCCGAACCGGCTAACCCGTTGACTGACCTGTGGCCGAACCAAACCACGAACCACGAGAACGAATCGAAGCTAACCCGAACATGAATCCGGTTCCTAAACACGTAATCTGACCCAAGCCTCCCGAAAGACCTGACCCGCGGCTGTGACCCGAACCGCGACTGTGACCCGAACCGCTCTCAACCCGAACCCGAAGCTTCCAAGAACTGAACCGGAACTGGATTGCCGACCGAAAACCTGAACCGGCTCGAACTGTCATCTTCAATCTTCAAGAAACAAAAGAAAATGGTAGGGACTTACCGGAAATTTATCGAAGCATACGCACCACCGCCGCTGTTCGACTCCACCGCCGCCGACGTGAGCGGCGGCGCTGCTCCGCCGTCTCCGATTCTCTGATCTCTCTCCTCGGCCTCTCTCTCTCTCTCTATCTCGTTTCACTCTCTCTCCTTGCCTTCTGGAACCAGCCATCGCTCATCACCACCACCCAACGATGGTGGCGGTGGTCCGATTTGACAGATCGAACAGAAAAGGGGGGTGGGTATTCAGGGGTGTGTGGGTGTTATTGGAGGAGGAAGTCGCCGGCATCGGTGCCGGTGTTGGCTCCGGTCGGCTTGACCAACTGATCGAGAGCAGGGGGATGTTGTGGATGGTGTGGGTGTTGTTTTTGTGTCTGTAGTATAGAGGTCGAGAGAGTATGAGAGTAATGAGTGTATTGTGGGTTTGTGTGTGTGTAAATTAATATGCAGACAAAGGGGGAGAGGAGAGTAATATGTCTGTGTATTTGATTTCTTTGTGGGTAAAGTTCTGTATGTGTATGTAGTATATATATAAAATCAGGCAACATCTTTATAGATTGTGTGGTTTCATCTTTTGAGACATAAAATCTCTTGTAAAGATTATATAGAGATTTAGTAAGATTTGTAGAGATCTTCAACAGATTTCTAAGGCAAAGATTTTGCAGAGATTTGCAAAAGATTTGTAGGGATTTTATAGGATCTATTATATTATGTGCAGGTTTTGGCTTGTGGGTTTTGGGCTTGGGCCCAGGGCCCACAAGCTCAATCTCCGTGCTTAAGCGGTCCGTAATTCCTACGTGACCCGTTATCGAAACCTGAAATTGTCGGAACGTCATAATATAAAATTTTTGTTCTAAAAGTGCGTAAAATAATACCCATAATCGTTGCCATTTAATATTCCGCAGATTCCACGCGAATCTTCATGCGCGTACTGTAAAGTCGGATAAACGTTCCTAGGCACTCTAAAGGCCTAATTAAGTTAATTTGTGCTGTAAACACTATTTATTATCGCGTTAATCACCTGTTAATCACGTAATTAAGAGCCGTAAATCACCGGTTGTCACACGTCCATAGTTGGAACACTTGTCTTCCACATCATCTTAATTAATATTCAAATCAAATTTTGGATCAGTCTACAGGAGAAACAAATGTTTGTCAATTCAGACCCAAAATCAAAAGAACCCATAATAAACTAGTAGGGCCAATGGTGGCAAGTATCATGAAAATCAAAGAACTCGACAAAAATGAAGTAAAGTAGATAAAGAATCAAAGATAAACGACCAATGGCAAATAAACGGTATAAACTCTCATAAGTCATATCCTTAAGCATTTGCAGTAGCTACTTCATGCATTGCATGAATTAGGTATAAACGACCAATGGCAAATTAATCCAAAATGCAGCACCAACAAATACCAAAACAGAAACAGCAGATTCACAAGCTTAGATTCACACGCTTTTCCTGATGTAGCAGAAGAGAACACGCAAATGCAGACTTGCATCCACCCATGATAATCTTATAATGCCAAAAGCAACAACAGCGAGCCATTAATCGCAAACAAACACATTATAAATTGAAAAGCAAGATCATAATAAAGCACCAACTTTGTTAGCAGTAGGAAAGGCTGGGTTACCTTGAACCAAGGCATCAATTTGCCACCATGAATTAAACTACAGTGTCTTCAAAAACTCGGCTTCTCTTTTGGCCTAGAAGAAAGAAGCTCTTGCAAAATGTAGATAATTAGAGACAGAATCTCTTCGAATGTCTCTAAGCTATAACAATATTTCACGCAAGTAGATTTTCAATCAAATTAGAAGATACTGGATTTGGTTTTAAAACTAATTACTAACAATGGCAACTTAAAGAGCTTTATTGTTTGGATTTAACTATGGGTGCAAAAAAGCTGAGCCGAGCCCGATCTCGTTGAACTTTAGGAAGCTCGAGCTTGGATCGATTCGAGCTTTGTTGCTAAAGCTCAAACTCGGCTCGTAGATAGTTTTTCAAGCTCGAGCTCGGGCTCGACTAGTTTAATATTTTTTGATTAATTTATATTAGTTATAATTATTATTTTATATATAATTAACTTACTTTTCATAATTGTATAAATAGTAATTATTATTTAATAATATATTTAATATATTAATTATTATTATAAATCATATAAAACAGTGGGCTCGTTTAGGCTCGCACGCCGGATCGAGTTTGATAAGCGAAGCTCGAGCTCAAGCTCATTTACAAAACGAGCTTGTTTTTAGGCTCGGGCTCCGACTCGAGCTCGTTCAAGCTCAGCTTGTTTCGAGCTTTTTTTGGAGCCGAGCTCAAGTAACTCGGCCCGTTGGCACCCATAGATTTAACAGATTATGTTTCTATCATCCAATTATGTGGAAGTCATTAGATCGATGTCATACCAGCTGTAACAATGTAACAAAACTGATGTAAATATATGGTCATGAATGCTCCATAAAACCACATATTTATCCTTCCCTGTAATGTGATATTCAAATTACATTATTATAATTGTTCAAATGTTAAGTAATAAGATTAGTCAACCAACTAATAACATAAACCAGGGTAAATGGGTAATATAAGCATAAGTCAAAAGTTACACTAAATACCACTTTTGAGGTATCCTTTATGGCGAGGTAAATGAATTGCCAAAAAACTATAAAATGACAAAAAGTGAGGCAAATGAATTGCCAAAAAACTGTAAAATGACAAAAGGTAATAATACGCTTCCATCTATCAAAAGTTGGTTGTTTCACGGTCAGTATTGCTATTTTTACAACTCTATATGCGACACAAGCTATAAATTTGAACACATTTTGCAATTCTCCACTAAGTTTTTTGTTGGAATTCAGTATGAAGAAAACAAATCAATATGTGGCTCTTGAAATGTTTTAATACTTTTACGGCCTTAATGAAGCGTTTTAACTTCTTAAGTAGCCTATAATACATTATCCATATAAACTAAAATCTTCTAACCTCCTGACAGTACATAAGGTTCAGGTGGGTTTAGTTGGGCACATTGTAAGAGCAATTTCTATATTGTCAGCATGTCCTGTAAGCATTTTCCCAAAAAAAAATGTTATCTGATGTTACAACTGCCACATAATTAAAAATCTGAGCTCAAGATACTGATTAACCAAAAAGAATATGAACCTCAAATATTTGATGTTACAATTTCCATCACATTATAGCTTTGTACTTCTTTACAATCTAAGAGCATTCCCATCCAGTCCATCATATGTAGTGTGTGGGGTTTTTAAAATGTAAGGAGTATAAAAAGTGGTTGTGAGTGGAGGAGAGAGAAAATATTATTGTTCATCTGTATATTTGGGGGGACACTGTTCACCCACTATAATTTTTTAATATATATTGAAAGTGGTTGTGAGTGAAAGAGAGAGAAAAATGTAATATATATTGAAAAGGAGAGAGAGAGAGAAAAAATATTTGTTTTTAGTGGAAATATATTGATATAGGAGTTGATTTTTAGTGAAATGTATGTATATTTTTAGTGGATTGGATGTGAATGCTCTAAGAGTGTGCTTCCTCATTTAACTAGAATACCAATAAATCACATAGGCATTAACACGGGTTGTAAAACAGATGAGAGAAAAAAACATAATTAGTCACTTGAGATATATATTCAGCTACAACAACTTTTGGCTTCACTACACCCCAATTTGCTGTAACTATTATGTTTGAAACACTTCCATCAATCTGAAGAAGAAGTACAAGGCATCAGCACATCAAGCAGGTGATTATCACTAAGACATCTGATTATTACTAGCTAATCCGCTTTCTCTATTCCACTACCTTTTGTCCGAGCAGGTGATTCCTTGACAGGCCCGTTTGAAAAAACAATGATTTGTTATGCTTTCTTTAAAAATTTATTGAACCCACAGTCGATTTAACACCCTTTACATCAAGCACTAAATGAATAAAGCCAGCGTTAATAGATCAATAAGGATCGGAGTATACCTGAAATCATGTATACTAAAGTTGATGGACTTGACGACGAAGATGTGCGGTGATTATCAAAATATAAGGGATTATTTGAGACGAATATGACAAGTCCATGAAGATGGAATTGAGACGAATTTGATCATACCGTGAAGTACCTGCAGATGGAAATCTTGAGATGATAGATCGATGGTTTTATTAGGGTTTATTTGGTGTGTGTGTGGGGGGGGGGTTGGGGGGGGGAATCATCAATCGTGAAGGTGTAAAGTATCAGATGAGACATGGTTTATTAGTGAAGATATCAAGTATCATATGGATTTTGGGAGGGGAATCAAATTAGGGATGAGCATTTGTTACCCTCCCTAAATAGAATTAGGGAAAATTTAGGCGGAAGGTATAAAAATATGAGCGGGAAATTAAAATTTTCATGTGAGAAGAAAGATGTTCTTCGGATTTTTCTTTTGAATTTTGGGTTTTCTGGGTCGGAGTGTTCAGGTTTTTTATTGTGAAAAATGAACCAATAACCGACCCATTTAGATTTCGAGTTAGTCGGGTTCTAGTTAGGGGTGTAATGAGCCGGGCCAACCCGACTAGGCTCGAGCTCAGCTCGTGATTAGGGGTGTCAATTTTTGACACGACACGAACCTAACACGAAATTCGCGGGTTTGGGTTTAGTCTAAACGGGTTCGGGTCAGTTTCAGTTTGAACCCGCCAATCCGTTTAGCTAAATGGGTCAGGTTCGGGTCAACCCGGTCGGGTTGGCGGGTTGACCCATTTAACCCATTTCTATAATATTATATTTTTTACAATATGTTTTATGTTATACATTAAATTTTATTTGTATTTTATGCTATACTTATAACTTAAAAATAGAAGTCAACATTAGATTTTATGATTTTAATTTAATTTTATTATCTACTTTGTGTTTTTTTTTTTTGTAGTAGATGTTAATTTTAATATATTAATTTTCTGAAAAAAATAAAAAAATTCAGGTTGAACAGGTTGGGTTCGGGTCAGCCTGCGAATATTCGTGTCACATCCTGACCACGAAAAACAACAAATCGTGACGGAAACATCGGGGAGTGTTGCAACAGAATCATTGTTTCATAACACATGGATTGATGTTCTGTTTTATTAAATTAAATGTATTACATTACATTCAAATTAGAAACAAAACATGAACAAATAGACTTTCATTGTTATTAAGTCACGAAGGCCTCGTCCGTTCCTATGTGAGCATGCATCAATATCATCATCAAATATCACCAACTATGGTACCTGAAACACATGTGAAAATACGTCAGCATAAAATGCCGGCGAGTACATAGGATTTTATGAGAGTGTCAGATTCATGGCTCGTTTATGTTTTGAAAATATAACTTAAACACCTTTGTAAATTGATAATTTGAAAACCAAGTTTTGTAAAATGTTTGTAATGTAAATTGAAATAACTAAGTTAAAACAGATTTGTTTTATAAAATCTCGATGCCATGAATCTTATTCAAAACATTTGTTTAAGTAAACCCAAATTGTAAATCATTTTTGAAATAAAACTTGAATGTTTTATATTGTTAAAAAAAACTTTGTAATATAACTTTGTTTTGATAATCTTGCCCAAGTGATCTAGATAACGCAACGATATACAATGTGTTAAAAGCACTTATATATAGGAAGTACCAGCGGTGTATCCACCATGCTTTTAGCACATTATACCCACCCCGTTACCATATTACTTCCCTAACCCAACGGTTCAAACAGATTCAAACGGTTCATATCAATCAAACAGTTACATACGCTTCACTTAAATCAAAGAGTTACAAATGGTTCCAACAATTCAAATAATTCACATAGATCAAACAGTTTCAAATGGTTCAAAATGTAAAACAATGTGTTCATATACTGGATGAGCATATGCAACAAAATGTAATATATAAAAATCAATGTGCTAGCATGCTAAGTGAACATACATAGCAAAACATAACGAAATCATGTACTATACGTGTACTAATGAACATAGCATGTATATATTATAAAAGCACGTAAAACATGAAAGTAACAAGTAGGCACATGTGTTTCACCCCAAAACAGTTTAAAAACAGTAAAAAGAGGGGACTATGTACTCACTTGAGGATGCTTAGAAGTCTTGACTAACAACCAAGCAAAGATAGAGGGATCACGAAAATCAAACGACAACTAATATAGGTAACTACATTAATAAACGGATCTAAATCAGAGGATCGGATAAAATGAAGTTTCGTAAACCAAATGAGTGTAGGGACTCATGTAATATGGTTTAACAAATCCTACATTCTAAAACGAAACCTAACCTAAGTGCTTACGACCCAATATGACTCGTTAAGGTAGTTACGCCACTTTAACGCGTCGTTCGCGTAAAACGCGTTCGGACTGCTTAACTAGTCCTATGACAAGTATTGTATGCCTTAAAATGTTTAATAATGTTGCCTAATCAGTTTAGATGCCAAAATTTATGTTACATATGCTTAAAATGAATTTATGCGTAAAAAGGGCATTTTGGTCATTTTCCTAAGGCATATAAACTACCTATCATACAACTAACTAAACGAAGTGACCATAAGGTATAACCTCGGAAGGTTATTCCCTATACAACTATGGTCACAATAAATTCTTGGTCGGATCCTAATGATCGACCAAACGGGTCGGGTTCGAAAGTTTAAGCGGTTGTTTAAACCGCCTATCTTACATCCCTATATAAGCACTAAACTAAAAGTGACGAGTTAAACATGTTAAAACATGTTTCACGAAGTTAGAAAACAAGTTTGATATCAAAACAAAAGGTTTTGATACCTAAGAATAGTTTGGTTGCAAAATACGCATGAATACGCATTTTGACCGAAACTATGACTCGTCACTACACCTAATCAACGTGGAAATCAGTAGGTATAGTCACAAGGGACTATAACCATCGTGATTACACTCACGTTGCAAAGTTCAAACGAACTTTGTGTTGACCATAACCTGGTCAAAGCAGAAAGTCAAACACAGTTTGACTTTCGTGCTTAAAAACGCATAAAAGCATGAAAGAAACTTACAAAGGGTCCAAGCTAGGAAGAACTTGATCTAAATACTCAGGTATGAAGCATAAAGCTTCAACTTAGAGCATAAAATTAGATCAAGGTGTGAGGAAAATGGAATGAGAGCTTGGGTATTTATAGATTTCGGAGAACCGTTAGGATCGTTTCTCGCATTTCGTGCCTTGATCTTGACCCTCCATGTGGGCACATGGTATTGCAATACAAGGGGACATGAAATACCATCAAATTTTAGCCCATCGAATGCATAACTTGGGGTTAAAAACCATTAAAACATCAAAATTGGACTAGATACAATGAATCTGGTCATTTGGGCACTTTTTGACGCTTTTAGTCCCTGTTGATCAATAAGTTTATTTTTGCGCACCAAAACACCTCAAAGCCTATTTCTAAGCTATGTAAAGTATATTTAGGGCATGTTTAACTTATGATCAAGTTCCGGAACGTTCGTTACTATACAAATCGGTATAGTTTTGCAGTTTGACGCAAATAGTCCCTGCGATCGAACAAACTTGATTTCGACACACCAAACCATCCAAAACTTATTTCTATGTTATATAAAGGTTATTTAAGGTATTTTGAGCCTGTGTCACTATCCCGGAGTGTTTGTCGCGTTAAACTGATTACGTTTACGCATCAGTTTGCATATAACTTTCTAGAGAGCGATTTAGAGCTCGAAATCGAACAAGAATTGATATGTGCAAATGATACATATTTAAACAAATCCCAAGTATGAAACACAATATTTCATTGGTTAGGCATTTGTTTGATGGCCGCAAAGGCACAGGTGTCACAATTCGGGTCAGGTTCGGGTTCATATGTATGAAATTATTTTCGGGTTCGGGTTCGTCTAAAATTTTCGGGTTCGGGTCGGGTTGAACCTGCCAACCCGCAACACGACCCATTTAGCACCCCTACTCGTGATGTTTTTATGAAGCTCAAGCTAGGCTCAGTTCGAGTCTACTTATTTAATCTCGAGCTCAACTCACTAGTAAAACCCAAAGCTCGAACTCGACTCGGCTCGGGCTTGCTCCAATATCGCTTAAACAAGCCAAAGCTCTGGCTCGAGCTCATATTACGGGGCTAAGTTGAAACCCACTTTGACTTTTTAGAATTGGGTTTAAATGGGTTATAAATAATTATCATTATTATATATAAAAATTAAAATTTTGTTTGGGCTTGTTTGGGCTAGCGAGCCTAAATGAGTTTTTTTTTTTATTCCAGGCTGGAGCTCGATAACGAAACGAGCTCTTTATTAGGCTCGGGCTCGTTAAGGCTCAGCTCGTTAGAGCTTTTAACAGACCTGATCTAATATTATCCATTATGATCCATTCAGGCCAATATGGTCCATTAAGACATCTATAATCTACTATTTTCCATTGTGATCCATTAAGGCCCAACACGATACATTAAGACACGTATGATCTACTGTTGTACTTTATGATCCATTAGGTCATAGTATGGAGCGTTAAGACTTATGTTATCTATTATTGTATATTTTTGTAACACCTCGAAAAATTTCGTCCAATAATGTCTTGACACGTGTCATAAGGTTCCGTTATGAGAAAACATACTTTAGAGGGACTAAAAGTGACAAACAGTGTAAACTATGGAACGTAAGGGTCCAAAGTGTCAACAATGGATAAATGGGCTCTATGATAACCCTACATAATGTTTATAACCTTAAACGGATGGTTCATGGATCATACGACGCGGAAATTGCACGAAAGTGAAGTATTTCAAACTATAGGGGCCAAAAGTGTCAACATGTTTAATTTATACCTCTGAGTGAACTTTTGGCAGACCCGAAGCTTTGTAAAGCTAAAATATACTCACTATAATATGTGGTTAAAATTTCATGAAGTTTCGTCAACGTATGAGAAAGTTATGGCCAAAACCGTACTTAAGGGACTAAAAGCGTCAACGTCGAATTTCATGGCTTTTCGGTTGAGCGCAAAGTTATCCGAGGACATTACCATGTTGGTAAATGTCCTAAGGTTCTTAAAAACCAAGTTTGGGGGTTTACGGGTCAAGAAAAGCAGCCGAAACGTCGCATACAAGTTCAGGGACCAATTCTGCCAAGTTTGAAACTTGTTGGGCTGATCAGAGGGTCAGGCGACCCGCCTGGACATGCCCAGGCGGGCCGCGTGAGACTGCCAGCATCAGATTTCGCGAAAATGGGTTGTTTGGGTCCGAATTTTGAGTTGATACCAGCTGTGTGCACCTCCATTTTGCTCCAATAATATCCCTTGCATGCCTAGCCTACTAAGAACTCACTATAACATCTGAATTTCACCTTAAATCAGATCATTCACTCATTTTTTTGGGCACTTGGTAGTAACAATAAGCTCTCAACTCTCAAGAACATTCAAGGCAACTTTCTGGAGTTAATCTGATCATCAAAGTCGAATCCTAGTGTTCACTAAACACCTATAGGACCTTTGTAAGCTTCCAATTCAATCTTTAATCCGTTCTTGTTGTGATTATTGCTAAAAGTCAAACTGGGTGTTCATAAGCTTTGACTTTCTGATTAAACGGGTTTCAATCAGTCATTTCTCGAATTGAAACCTGATACATGTTGGTAATATTATGGGAAACAAACCCTCTAAAGGGTACTCTCTGATTCCCACTACATGCATGCTAAATGTCGAGTCAAACCTATTTCTAAAAAGTCAACAGAAGCGATTTTTGTGAAAAATGACATGAATAATGATATAGATGACATGCAATCTGTTTGATCTTCATAGAAAGCTTTATTATGAATATAAGAATGTATTTTACCACGATCAACTCGACGATCTTTAGTGTAAACCCGGATTGGAACCGAAAGTCTCAATAAACGACTTTTTCGTAAACTATCGGTTCGGATCCGTACATGCATGTGTGAGATCTGTATTTTAGAGCATTTTTGACCATTGGCATTTTAGTTAAACTTTCTGGAAATTTTATGTCATAAGTCTATGCTTAGCCGATTCGAATGCATGATTCCGATTTATGCATAAAGTTGACTATTTTGCCCTTTTTGATATAAAACGTGATTTTTGGAAAAGTGAAAGGATAGAAATCTTTATTTCTAATATATGAACTTGCACCGAAAATTTCGGATCAGTTGGTGGTCCAGATTGTGAGTTATGGCCATTAGCGTAAAACTATATTATAAATTTACATAAACGGTCCTTTTCGCGTAGAACCCGTTTCTGGCCACGTTTTGGTATAAAACTTTTTACCAACTGATGTAATATAATATTCTGGGAATTTTGATGATTTTTAATTAATTTTTGGCTGAACGGATCCTAGATCGCCTAGTCATTTCGGCTTATGTCGGTTTTGACCGTTTTAGCCATAAAATGAGTTTTACACATCCTTTTGACCCGAAACCTTTTTCTACTGATTTCAAATGTTAAATAAATTATTTTAACTATTCTGGAAATATAAAAATCTCAGATTTATTGTGAAAACCCGAAAACGCCCTTAAATCGCATTTTTAGCATTTTAAGCGCATAGTAAGCGTTATACTTGTTTTAAACATATGAGACCTATACCTACTGATGTGTTTAGCATATTTTCATGTAATAACAGTAAGTATAAGTATATGATCTCAGACTTCCAGCTTTGGCATTTTTAGCCCTTGTGAAATTACTAAAATACCCCTACGGTGCATAGTTTGGTTTTAAATGATAAATCTGGTATATGGGGCATACCCTACTGATATAAAATGTTATATTAAGTATATTTACTGTATGAACCAGACCCTAAACTTAGATTTCTAATTTTACTCTTTTATTATCTTTTAAATGACCAAAATGCCCTTCTAAGGCATAAATTGAGTTTAAAATTTTTCCGGGCAATATAGAACATAACTTACTGATATTATATCATATTTAAAGCATATTATATCAGGGAACTTGCATTTGAGTCATTTGTCTACCCGTATCGCCCTTTTCGCGTTCGGTTCGGTTTACGTAACTAGTTTGTGTAAATTGACCGAAACGGGTCAAACGTTATCATTTTTGTCTCAAAATCCAGAATGTATTTAGTATACCCATATTATACAAGTATTCACACTTGTCGGGTCTAAATCGCACTCTATCCGGTCTTCGCTTAATCGTGCGCTTGAACCGTATAATTCCTTAAAACTAACCGGTCTAAGCTTAAACTTAATTAAAGACCCGTTAGTATTCTAATTGGTTATTTATACCATCGTTCCAGACTAGAGCCTTCCGGTAAATTGTACCTACGCTTACTTAAGTGAATACGGCTGAGTTATTATAATTCTTGCTATTTAAGACAGGAGCTAGCTCAGGTAAATACTCTTAACTTATTTTCCCTATTACGGGCTTGGGATACGGTAATATAAATACCGCATGGTCAGGTATGGGATTCGAAGACCAATGTGTCGGGAAATTCAAATAACCTGTTTTAATTCGTATTGCTTGACTGAAACATTGGGGGTTAATGCGACCGTGTCCTGGATATCCTTGACTCATTAAATTGCAATGGCCACGACCTAAGCACGGGGTGTAGGCATACACCTGACAGATGCTTCATGCTTATTATTTGATTATACCCAATATGGGATTCCCAATAAGGGAATAGTGGTGTGTCGGTTAATCTTGAACCGGCATAGGACCGGGCCCCGTATGTAGAGCAAGTTATGTAAAACTGATAACATGAGATATAGTTTGTCCCAAGTATAAAAGATTAATATTGCCTTGTGCATCTTAATCAAGTGTCAAAATAGTTTTGTGCCTTGTGCGCCTAAACCAATTTTCATAAACTCTTTTCAAATGAGTCAGTTGAGTGTATTTACCAGTGAAAACTGACGTATTTTCCAAAGTCTAAGTGACAGGTACAAGTACGTAATAGGCTGGAAGCTGCTCAGGGCGTTAGTAAGGAATCTTGCAAGTTCTAGGCGTCTAAAGTCTGTTGAACATTTATCTTATTTTATTTGATCCGCCTGTGGATCCGTTTCAACTACTTGTGATATTAAATATTACGTTTATGTAAAGTTGAAATGAATCTATTTCTGCTTCCGCTGTGCACTTATATATTGTGTTGTTTGACTATGACGTTATCAACTACGTCACGTTACCCCCACCGGGCCCACCGGTGACACGTGGAAATTCGGGGTGTGACAGGTTGGTATCAGAGCCAACATTGAGTGAATTAACCACTAGCCCTTAGTGTTTAATCTCAATGACACAATAGCACATTCCTTAACCTTCTGAGTCTAGACTTAACATAGGAATACTCCCGATTCTAATCTGGAATTTACTGCTTCCAATTATTTTTATATATTGGATACGTCGCCAAGCGAAGGAGCCGTAATAGGAGTTCTCCACACCCGGAGTCCCGAGATGCTGAGCTTCGTACCACGGCTAAAGTGAAATGAACATCCAAGGAGAAAGCATTCAGAAATAAAATGAAGAAGAAGCTCCTTTTACTGAAGATCGTTCCTTATTAGTCCTTATAAGGACATAATTATCTTTCAGTCCCTGCGAGGACAACATTATTCCTTTCAAGTCCCGCTTAGGGCAACTTTATACTTTTACTTTTATATAATGGAATGATTACGTTTGGACTTTCATTCTAAATAAGAATATTAAATAAATGGAAAATATCAATTTTTATTTGATTTGCCATTTAACAAGAATCTTAGTAAGGCAAAACCTAGCTTGAATGTCTTAATAAAAGGCCTGGCCAATATGGTAAAACCTGGTTGAAAAGATTCAAATCTCTGTTAACATATGTAAACATGTTAACACTCCTGGCTAAGCGTGACCGTAAAAAAATCACACAAGCCACTCTTTTTATAAATTATCTACAGATTATATCTGTATACAAGTCTGATAATGACTTGATGCCTACGGGTAATAAATTTGAAAATTGGGATTTATTTAAAATTCCCTGTAAGTAAAATAATCATCCCTTAAGGATGAAGTGCCACGAGCTATAATACACTGTCCGGTCGCGACATCGACAGTTGTGAATCTTTGGAGATTCCCCGTCCTAAGGGGGTGAGCTATGCTCAAAAGCCCTCTAGACGATAATCTGGTCGTCATGTCAATATTATGACCGCTGAACGACAATTGATTCAAATTAAAGTACTATTCCTGTCGTTATGTCATTATTATGACCGCTGAATGACAGATGATTTAAATTAAGTGCTAATCCTGCCGTCATGTCATTATTATGACCACTGAACGACAGTTGATTAAATTAATGACACAGATCATGGCGTCATGTCATTACTTTGACCGCTGAACGTATCATCAGTACAATGACTATATGTCTTAACATCTTACGAGATGTTAATTGATAGGCCCACGGGCCAGAAATTTTAATAAAGACAGTCGTAACCTATGACTCCCTGTCAAGAAAAAGGTAATGAACTAGGTTCAAACCTCAAGGCTTTGATTCTCTGAAATCCTAGCTTATAATTTATAAATGTCCTTGTGACTAGGCCTTTGTGCCACCTCAATATCCGTAATGTTTTATAACTAGGATAAATTGTAATGCCTCGACTCTCAGAAATCATGGGTTATAGATTAAACTTGTCTACGTGACTAGGCTTTTATGCCAACGTCATATTTTCAATAAATTTGGGATAATTATAATCCTGAATAAAATAAATATCATTCCTTTCCTACCTGTAAGTATATTAAAAAGAGTCTCAAAAGGTTCAACCTCGCTTGAATATCGTTAGGGACCTGGCTACGATGGTAAGACCTGCTTAAAGAGACTCAGGTCCTTGTTAAACACCTGAAAACGTGTTAACACTCCCGACAACAGTGATGCGATAAAAATCACGATGGTCACCTCTATATTAGGAACTTCCAAATTCCTTAATTAGCCTATATGATCGATAGGAATCATGGCTAATAAACGTCGAACATGATGTACACATCTAAACATCCACCTGGGATGTATGCCTACGGGCAAGGATGCATACATGAAAACGATAGTTTTACTTCATAACTTCTTGTCAAGACAATAAATTATGAAATTTTCCGATCCAAAGGAATCATTGGTTATGTTTTAAAAATTTCCCTAGTGACAAGGCATCTATGCCATCGAAAAGTCCTATGGGACAAGCCATCGTGCTATATAAGATGTCGCTATGACATTGACAGTCGTGACTTATGTCCCCTGTCTAGTAAGAATAAAGGATTTATTCCATTTAAACGCCAAAGATGGTTTATTTAAAAATCTAGGCAAGACATGATCAAATAAACTAAATACTATCTATTGGCCTATATGGTTTGCTTGCACCATGGTTATTTAAATTATCAGATTCGACAATTCCCTGTAATTAAGTAAGCTATTACTTCATGGTTAGTTGGCCTTCAAGGCTTCACCATGGCTGACTCCTCTGGGGCTCACAATCATCTAGTTAGTCAGAATGATGTACACTGACTAGCCTTTGTGGCAAAATAAATTATCTTCCACAAGATGACGGTTGTAGTCTTTGACTCTCTGTCCAAAGGTGAAGAACTATGTTCGAACATTAAGATCTCTGATCCAATAAGATTACAGCTTATATATTAATGCCTTATGTACCATATTTTGTATGTCCTTTGTGACAAGGCCTTCGGGCCTATGATTATTAATGTCCTTCATGACAAGCCTCCCAACTATCTAAAGATTGTCGTTATGACAAGGACAGTTGCGACATTGTGGTCCCCAGTCAAAAGGTGATGGACTCGGTCCAAACCATAAACACAATTGATGGTCCTTTTTGACCTAGGCTAAATATAATTGATATACTTTCTAGTAGCATACTATAAGGAAGTTATAAACCTAACAGCCATTATGGTTTAGTAATACCATGACTTTATAAATCATCCGTTGCGATGATTCCATAATAACTTGCATCTAAGCATGCGTTATTTTTGGTGTTAGTACCAAAGCTCCAGAATGGAGGTTTCCGACGAAGCGCACAGCAGTGCAGCGGCTAAAAACAAGAATGCAAGTATAAATATAAATGTTAATGGCACAACTCTTCAGGCCTTGATTAGCGCAGCAATTAGTGAAGTTGTGGATAAGGTCCTTGAGAACAAAAAGGAACCAAGTGTCACTCACTCAAAGATCCATATGGAAACGCATACATCGGCTCGTAAGGAGAGCTCCGTTCACTCTTCAGATGAAAAGAGTGAACCTCAGGAGTTAGTACTCTATGATAAGCCCCGTTCAACTGAGGGCGGGTGCACCTACAAATATTTCGTCTCATGCAAACCCAGAGATTTCAATGGCGAAAAAGGAGCAATTGATGCTATAGAATGGCTTGAGGAAATGGAAACGGTTGTGGACATCAGCGATTGTGCTGATAAGGACGTGGTAAAATTTGTTTCACAATCTTTTAAAGGAGAGGCTCTTGTATGGTGGAAGGCCATGATGCAGTCCACGGGGAAAATTCCCCTATACCTTATGGGATGGTCCAAGTTTGCGGACCTTATCAAAGAGAACTACTGTCCACAGCACGAAGTGGAAAAGGTGGAGACAGATTTTCTGAACCTCACAATGAAAAACCTAAATTGTCAGCAATATGTTACCGACTTCAACTCCCTATCTAGACTAGTACCCTATTTAATCACCCCGGAACCAAAACGCATTGCGCGTTTCATCGGTGGTTTGGCACCAGAAATAAAAGGGGATGTTAAGGCTTCAAGGCCAATCAACTACATATCAGCTGTAGATCTATCCTTGTCTCTCACTCAAGATGTAGTGAGACAAAAGTCGTTCATGAATGAAACTAATGACAAAAGACCAAGGGAGGAGAATAACTCTCAGAATTCTAAAAAGAGCAAATCCAAGCTCAACAACAACCAACAGGATTCCAACAAAAAGCCTACATGCAAAACCTGCAAAAGAAGACATTGGGGGCAGTGTCGATTAAACCAAAAGATAAAGCAATGTGGCATCTGTAAAAGGGCTGGCCATCAGTCCCACGAATGTAGGGACATGAAGAATGCAAACTGTTTCAGTTGTGGTTAAAAGGGGCACATCAGTACTAATTGCCCTAAGGCTGCCAAGAAAGGAGCAGCTAGGTCTGGAAAGGATAAGAAAGGAACCGCCTAGACTACCGGTTGAATACCTGAGACAGTGCACATCGATAATAGCAATAGGTACGTCCTATACCATTTAGCATTGATAATGACTGCCAAGTATTTTTGCATTGATGCAAGGGATAATAAATCTTTAGCAAACCATAAGCTTAGCAAACTCTGGATTACATTCATAAGGACTTCATATATTAAATACGAGGTATAAATTACCAATGGAATCTTTAGTGACCTCTCCCATCCTCGGAGATAATCCTTTCATAAGAATCTGGAGTACTCTTCCCCAGAAAGAGTACGACAATATATACTAATTATTTTATTTTATTATTTTTTTTTCTTTCCTCATTGTTTTCTATCGTCTGCGAATGCCAAACTATGTTTGATAAGAGTACCATATGAGGATTTGCATATCCTAGTGTGTCCCATAGATTGCTTCCATGCCTGATCAGTATGGAGGTTTAATGCATGGGATCCCCGAAGATATCCCAATGATCATATTGTACTAAAGTCGACTAGTAGTATTCAAAGGAGATACCCAATATAAAATGTCCTTATAAGTATCTCTACTTAGGGCATCCTTGCAATGGTAAAGGGAATGTGTCATTTATCTGACACCGACAGCGATAGATGAGCCAAAGCCTGAGAATGCGGAAATCTCTGACATCTCTATGTGTCATAATTAGCTTCTTTATAAGAATTACCATGTTTACCTTTTGAGAGGCAAGAGGATGTTAGGACAAACATCCCGCTTAGGGCTGCAGTTATTGTGAGAATCTTATATCTGTTATTACCAGCAAAACAGGAAGAACTAAGAGCCAAATCCATAAGTTTTGGATAAGGTATCGTAAAGCCAAAATTCAAAGTTCTAAGAATTCCGATTTTAGTAAATAAGAAAGACGGTTCATTTTGCTTATGCATGAAATACCGCAACCCAAAATAGGCAACAATTAAGAATTTCCATCAGCTGCCCAGGATCGTCGATTGTTCGACTAAGTGTGGGAATTAACTATCCCCTAAGATTAGTTTAAGCGGTGATTGGAATAACCATCTCACCTTAAGATCAACTTTTCTATAATAGTTGTTATATAAGTATCAAGGTTGCTCCTTGGGAGACCTTGTATAGATAAGATGTTAAACATCTATTGCTAGACAGAAAAAAATTGGTAAATCCAATTATAGACGTTGGAAGTTGCCTTGGAAACAACGAATAAAATCGAGCAAATCCATAACCATCTATAGGTTGCCAGTATTCGGCAGAGAATCAAGGATTCATGGAAATAGCAAACCTCCTAAGTTCTTGTTAAGAAATAAGGTTCAACAAAAGATATCACCCTGGAAAGGTGTGCCAATCTGTTAATTGTCAGGCTAGTAAGCTCTGAATATATGAAATCATTCGAAGTAATCGAATATATCGAGATCGAATAACTTATGGGCTAAAACCTATTTAAGGAACTTGGTGGAGCTCGCAATGTATTACACCCTAAGGATTAAAGGATATGTTACGCCAATAAGTCAAGAAGCACTGCCGCATAACGGTTGGCAGACGGACGGACGGAGTGAGCGTACCATCCAAACATTGGAAGACATGCTTCGAGCATGTGTGATTAATTTAGGTGGCAGTTGGGATAACCGCCTACCCTTGATAGAATTCTCCTATAAAAAAAAATAGCTACCATACTAGTACTAGGGCCGCGCCTTTGGAGGCCTTATACGGTAGAAAGTGTAGATCGCCCATTTGTTGGGCAGAAGTTGGAGATGTCCAACTATCAGGACCAGATATCGTTTTTGAGACGACGGACAAGATCGTTCAGATTCGCGATCGTTTGAAAGCTGCCAGGGATAGGCAGAAAAGTTATGCGGATCCTAAGCGCAAGGATTTTCACTTCGATGTGGGTGAAAAAGTGTTGCTTAAGGTATCACCTAGGAAAGGTGTAATGCGATTTGGTAAGAAAGGCAAGCTAAGCCCAAGATACATAGGGCCTTTCGAGATAATCGAACGTGTCGGGGCAGTCGCTTATAAGTTAAACTTGCCCGAGGAACTTAGCGCTATTCATAATGTGTTCCATATCTGTAAATTGAAGAAGTGTTTCGCTGACGATTCACTGGGTATACCGCATACAGATATACACATAGACGAGAGTCTAAAATTTGTGGAAAAACCTTTGTCGATTGAGGATCGACAGGTAAAGAAGCTTCGAAGGGAGCACGTGCCTATTGTTAAGGTCAAGTGGGATGCCCGTAGAGGACCCGAATACACGTGGGAAGTGGAATCCACGATGAAAGAAAAATATCCCCATTTGTTTGAATAAATCTCGGGGTCGAGATTTCTTTTAAGGGGGTGAGGATGTAACACCTCGAAAAATTTCGTCCAATAATGTCTTGACACGTGTCATAAGGTTCCGTTATGAGAAAACATACTTTAGAGGGACTAAAAGTGACAAACAGTGTAAACTATGGAACGTAAGGGTCCAAAGTGTCAACAATGGATAAATGGGCTCTATGATAACCCTACATAATGTTTATAACCTTAAACGGATGGTTCATGGATCATACGACGCGGAAATTGCACGAAAGTGAAGTATTTCAAACTATAGGGGCCAAAAGTGTCAACATGTTTAATTTATACCTCTGAGTGAACTTTTGGCAGACCCGAAGCTTTGTAAAGCTAAAATATACTCACTATAATATGTGGTTAAAATTTCATGAAGTTTCGTCAACGTATGAGAAAGTTATGGCCAAAACCGTACTTAAGGGACTAAAAGCGTCAACGTCGAATTTCATGGCTTTTCGGTTGAGCGCAAAGTTATCCGAGGACATTACCATGTTGGTAAATGTCCTAAGGTTCTTAAAAACCAAGTTTGGGGGTTTACGGGTCAAGAAAAGCAGCCGAAACGTCGCATACAAGTTCAGGGACCAATTCTGCCAAGTTTGAAACTTGTTGGGCTGATCAGAGGGTCAGGCGACCCGCCTGGACATGCCCAGGCGGGCCGCGTGAGACTGCCAGCATCAGATTTCGCGAAAATGGGTTGTTTGGGTCCGAATTTTGAGTTGATACCAGCTGTGTGCACCTCCATTTTGCTCCAATAATATCCCTTGCATGCCTAGCCTACTAAGAACTCACTATAACATCTGAATTTCACCTTAAATCAGATCATTCACTCATTTTTTTGGGCACTTGGTAGTAACAATAAGCTCTCAACTCTCAAGAACATTCAAGGCAACTTTCTGGAGTTAATCTGATCATCAAAGTCGAATCCTAGTGTTCACTAAACACCTATAGGACCTTTGTAAGCTTCCAATTCAATCTTTAATCCGTTCTTGTTGTGATTATTGCTAAAAGTCAAACTGGGTGTTCATAAGCTTTGACTTTCTGATTAAACGGGTTTCAATCAGTCATTTCTCGAATTGAAACCTGATACATGTTGGTAATATTATGGGAAACAAACCCTCTAAAGGGTACTCTCTGATTCCCACTACATGCATGCTAAATGTCGAGTCAAACCTATTTCTAAAAAGTCAACAGAAGCGATTTTTGTGAAAAATGACATGAATAATGATATAGATGACATGCAATCTGTTTGATCTTCATAGAAAGCTTTATTATGAATATAAGAATGTATTTTACCACGATCAACTCGACGATCTTTAGTGTAAACCCGGATTGGAACCGAAAGTCTCAATAAACGACTTTTTCGTAAACTATCGGTTCGGATCCGTACATGCATGTGTGAGATCTGTATTTTAGAGCATTTTTGACCATTGGCATTTTAGTTAAACTTTCTGGAAATTTTATGTCATAAGTCTATGCTTAGCCGATTCGAATGCATGATTCCGATTTATGCATAAAGTTGACTATTTTGCCCTTTTTGATATAAAACATGATTTTTGGAAAAGTGAAAGGATAGAAATCTTTATTTCTAATATATGAACTTGCACCGAAAATTTCGGATCAGTTGGTGGTCCAGATTGTGAGTTATGGCCATTAGCGTAAAACTATATTATAAATTTACATAAACGGTCCTTTTCGCGTAGAACCCGTTTCTGGCCACGTTTTGGTATAAAACTTTTTACCAACTGATGTAATATAATATTCTGGGAATTTTGATGATTTTTAATTAATTTTTGGCTGAACGGATCCTAGATCGCCTAGTCATTTCGGCTTATGTCGGTTTTGACCGTTTTAGCCATAAAATGAGTTTTACACATCCTTTTGACCCGAAACCTTTTTCTACTGATTTCAAATGTTAAATAAATTATTTTAACTATTCTGGAAATATAAAAATCTCAGATTTATTGTGAAAACCCGAAAACGCCCTTAAATCGCATTTTTAGCATTTTAAGCGCATAGTAAGCGTTATACTTGTTTTAAACATATGAGACCTATACCTACTGATGTGTTTAGCATATTTTCATGTAATAACAGTAAGTATAAGTATATGATCTCAGACTTCCAGCTTTGGCATTTTTAGCCCTTGTGAAATTACTAAAATACCCCTACGGTGCATAGTTTGGTTTTAAATGATAAATCTGGTATATGGGGCATACCCTACTGATATAAAATGTTATATTAAGTATATTTACTGTATGAACCAGACCCTAAACTCAGATTTCTAATTTTACTCTTTTATTATCTTTTAAATGACCAAAATGCCCTTCTAAGGCATAAATTGAGTTTAAAATTTTTCCGGGCAATATAGAACATAACTTACTGATATTATATCATATTTAAAGCATATTATATCAGGGAACTTGCATTTGAGTCATTTGTCTACCCGTATCGCCCTTTTCGCGTTCGGTTCGGTTTACGTAACTAGTTTGTGTAAATTGACCGAAACGGGTCAAACGTTATCATTTTTGTCTCAAAATCCAGAATGTATTTAGTATACCCATATTATACAAGTATTCACACTTGTCGGGTCTAAATCGCACTCTATCCGGTCTTCGCTTAATCGTGCGCTTGAACCGTATAATTCCTTAAAACTAACCGGTCTAAGCTTAAACTTAATTAAAGACCCGTTAGTATTCTAATTGGTTATTTATACCATCGTTCCAGACTAGAGCCTTCCGGTAAATTGTACCTACGCTTACTTAAGTGAATACGGTTGAGTTATTATAATTCTTGCTATTTAAGACAGGAGCTAGCTCAGGTAAATACTCTTAACTTATTTTCCCTATTACGGGCTTGGGATACGGTAATATAAATACCGCATGGTCAGGTATGGGATTCGAAGACCAATGTGTCGGGAAATTCAAATAACCTGTTTTAATTCGTATTGCTTGACTGAAACATTGGGGGTTAATGCGACCGTGTCCTGGATATCCTTGACTCATTAAATTGCAATGGCCACGACCTAAGCACGGGGTGTAGGCATACACCTGACAGATGCTTCATGCTTATTATTTGATTATACCCAATATGGGATTCCCAATAAGGGAATAGTGGTGTGTCGGTTAATCTTGAACCGGCATAGGACCGGGCCCCGTATGTAGAGCAAGTTATGTAAAACTGATAACATGAGATATAGTTTGTCCCAAGTATAAAAGATTAATATTGCCTTGTGCATCTTAATCAAGTGTCAAAATAGTTTTGTGCCTTGTGCGCCTAAACCAATTTTCATAAACTCTTTTCAAATGAGTCAGTTGAGTGTATTTACCAGTGAAAACTGACGTATTTTCCAAAGTCTAAGTGACAGGTACAAGTACGTAATAGGCTGGAAGCTGCTCAGGGCGTTAGTAAGGAATCTTGCAAGTTCTAGGCGTCTAAAGTCTGTTGAACATTTATCTTATTTTATTTGATCCGCCTGTGGATCCGTTTCAACTACTTGTGATATTAAATATTACGTTTATGTAAAGTTGAAATGAATCTATTTCTGCTTCCGCTGTGCACTTATATATTGTGTTGTTTGACTATGACGTTATCAACTACGTCACGTTACCCCCACCGGGCCCACCGGTGACACGTGGAAATTCGGGGTGTGACAATTTTGGTACATTAAGACATATATGATATATTATTGTATATTGTGATCCATTAAGGCCGAATATGGTCCATTAAGATAATAATATTATCTACTATTGTCTATGTGATCCATTAAGGCCCAACATGATCCATTAAGACATGTATGATCTAAAATTGTACATTGTGATCAATTAAGTCCCAATATGGTCCATTAAGACGTTTATGATCTACAATTGTACATTATGATCCATTTAGACCCAACATAGTCCATTAAGAGATGTATGTTCTGCTATTAGCCATTGTGATCCATTAATGCTCAAGATAGTCCATTAAGACATGTATGATCTTCTATTTTTTGTTGTGATCCATTAAAGCCCAACATGGTCCGTTAAGACATGTATAACCGATGATTGTCCATTATGATCCATTAAGGCCCGTGACGTGATGTCGTGGTCACAATAAAATTTAATCCAATTACTACTAAGTAGATAGCGGTAAGTGGGTATCGAACACAGGGACTTTGTGGAATATGTGTTATTTGAAAGTTTATCTAATTTAACTAAATTAATCTAATTGCAAGAAAGATAAGATTCAAGAGTTTATGTGAGTGAATTGGTTTTAGACTAAATTAAACTAATTAAAATTCAAGAGAAAATAGTTGGTTGTAAACAGATTAGAGACAAATGACCATCCTAAGCTTTCGGTTTTGTTTCAACAATTGTGCTATCATTTACTAGAAAGAACTACATAGACATAGTTCATGTGAAATTACTTGTTGTGATAAAAGGGAACTAAGTACTCAGATTCCTAGAACGTGAGGTTGTTACCCGATGATCAATTGACCCTTACCCAATCCTAATTCTACCCATGATATCTCGATTGCCAACGGCACCAAGAAAGTATGGTTTCAAAGAAGAATAATTGTAAACATCAACAATTTACAACCAAACAAGAACACACCATGATAAACAAAACATAAGTTTAATTCATCATTCTAGAAATATAAAACAAGCACAATAGTTTCACAAACCTTCCACCTAGGATGACCATAAAGTGTTTAGCCACACATGGCTTGAAGCAACATCATAATGCAAATAAAGTTAATCTTGTTCAATACAATCACAAGCAACAAAACTAGATAGAAAATAAGTGATAAGATATGTTCTCCAAGCTTCCAAGTCTCCAAGATTGCTCCAAATTTGTTCCCAAGCCAATGGTAACCGAAAACATATGATGAGCCACCATAAAAACCCATGAAATGACAATTTAATGCATAAGTTACAAAATTGGATCAGTCGGTGGCGTAACCTACGGCAGAGGGCCGTAGGTTACGGCGGGCAGCTTTCCCTTATGGCGGGTGGCTTCTGTCTTATGGCGAAGGCTTTTTGCAAAGGTTGGGGCCATAACCTACGGCCAAGTGCCGTAGGTTACGGCGCTGAGTGTTAGTTTTTCCTTGTTTCCTTCATTTAATTCACCATTTCTTCAATCCCAACGCCGCCAACTTCTAGCATCCATCCAAGCTCCATAAAACCCGCATTTTAAGCTCTTTAACACCTGTAACATCAAACATCTTGTGATTACCAAATTCAAGCTATTAACCGGATAAAGTATGGTATTTTAGTCTATTTAAAGGCCTTAAGGGTTGTCCTACGGACCACCCGTCAGCCCGATATGCTTCACTTTGACATATATGATATAATACTGGCCATTGTGATCCATTTAGGCCCAACACGGTCCATTAAGACATTTATAATTGACGATTGTCCATTGTTTATTATGATCCATTAAGGCGCAATATGGTCCATTAAGACATGTATGATCAACTATTGTCCATTGGGATCCATTAGAGCTTAATATGGTCTATTAAGACATGTATGATCTAATATTGTCCATTGTGATTTATTAAGGCCCAATATGGTCCATTAAGACAATAATACGATCTCCTACTGTCTATTGTGATCTATTAAGGCCTAACATGATCCATTAAGACATGTATGATCTACTATTGTCCATTGTGATCAATTTAGGCCCATCATGGTCCATTAAAACATGTATGATCTACTATTGTGTATTGTGATCCATTAAGGCCTACTATGGAGCATTAAGACCTATGCGATCTATTATTGTACATTATGGTCGATTAAGGCCCAATGTTGTCCATCAAGACATGTATGATCTACTATTACCTATTGTTGTACATTAAGGCCCAATATGGTCCATTAAAACATGTATGATATACTATTGTTCATTCTAATCGATTTCATAACAAAATACTCATACATCAAAACAATCTATTTCACAATTATAAATCAAATATACTACAAATATTTTAATAATAACAAAAATATTGTCTGTCAATACATACTTCGACATCTAAAATACTACTTCGACATTTAAAATACTATTTGTCACTTAAAAATAAAACTTTCGACATCTAAAATACTACTTCGACATCTAAAATACTGTTTGTCACTTAAAAATTAACTTTGCCGCAAAACTCGACCATTCTTCATGTATTCCATGAATATCCGCATCCGTGTATATATCTTTGCCTCCCTCAACCTGAGAACAAATTTTAATGAACTTAAATACTATCTAATATGAAAACAATTGACAAAAAATAAAAAAATATATATATATCTTAGAAAACATAAAAACGTCTACAGTCCCACTCATTGGAACACTTTGACGTATTCAAAATACAAGCCCAAGTACTGTTCACCTTCAAGGAAAAAATACATCTATATAAGTTCTGAGAAAAAATTTTAAGAACATAAATACTATCTAATTGCAACACTTTCACTTGTTCAAAATACAAGTCCCACTCTATCATTGGAACACCTATCTATACAACTATTGTAAGAAGAAAATACAAGGCAAGGATACACATCACAAATACAAGTCCACACTTCCACTAATGACTTTTGGCATCATTTAACTTTCTTCCTAGAAACATTCAGTTTCACTTTAAAAAAAAAATATTACAACTGTTTTAGATATCAGTGCCAAGTATATTCCCATATTAATCTGCTCAAAGATGTTGACTTTAGAAAAAATATCACAACTTCTGTATATTGTGTCCTACTATCAACTCTCAAGTGCATTGGACTTTATATTTTGTTAACTTTATCCAACATTTGACTTTTGAATATAACTCCCACTGAATTTCGTTATAAGATAACAAAATTAAGATCATCATAATTCATAACCCTATATATTGACTTTAACTGCCCCACCCCTTTGTCTGCATACATCACCATGCTGGCCTATAGTAATTTTTTGGTGTTTTCTTCATGGTATGCTAGATTTCTCCATTCCAAGATGAAAGGTGATTTTAGGACACGTTGAGGTGCTCCTGGTCACATGGCATGACCAACCTGCTCTGTTTCGCTTATTTCGACCAACCTTATTTTTTGTAATTTCGGTGAGCATAATTCTTCTCAAGAAGACGTCTTCATTAGGCAACACTTTTGAATCCTGGTTGAGAATACATTAAACTATAAGTACAAACTTATAAGAATATGGATACTAAAATACAGCTTTATATACCTTCCTTCCGGCTGGGGTGCAAACAAGCCGAGCTGAGCCGAGCCCGTTTAACCTATGAGAACTCGATTCGATTCGAGCTTTGTTTTATAAGCTCGAGCTCGGCTCGTGGGTATTGTTCAAGTTCGAGCTCAGCTTGTTTTCTATTTGTTAGTTAATTTATATTAATTATTATTCATATATAATTTAGTTATTTTTTCATAACTTTATTATTATTATTATTATTATTATTATTATTATTATTATTATTATTATTATTATTATTATTTATATTGATGAAACAATGGTTAACCGGGCAGGGTTTACTCACTGATCTCGTCAAGAAGGGTTAATCCCTTCCTCTCGAGGATCGCTGGCTGGGTCACCGGTGGGTTGATCTCCTGCACAAGGAAACAAACCGTGACTCGTAACAAGGAGGATGGGGTGGGGGGTGCTCCTTGTTACCACTCTCCGGCGTGAGAATCAGTAATTTGCTTGGGAAGCAAAGTAAGATAGTAGTAGTAGTGAGAGAGTTGTGAAGAGATACCTCAAACCTGGTTTGGGGTTGGTATTTATAGCCGAGGAGTGAAGGAGGAGGTGGATGGATAGACTGACGGCATGCTGCACCTTTGCAGGTGTGTCAGACATGTCGGCCGGGGAGACGACGCCACGTCAGTCTGTCGCTTACGTAGACCTGACAGGTGACTGCCATTGGTTCCACTTGCACTATGGTGTCAGTCCCACTTGTTGAGCGTATAGGATGCGGTGCTGGCCGCATCGCTGCCTGCGGTAACATCTGATGTTATCGCGTCTCTTGCTTGTGATCAAGAAATACGCGAGATGCGGTGCTGGCCGCATCGTCGCCTGTGGTGACTGTTGCTATTATCCAGCTTCCTTGTACTGATAGAAGTGTTCACTGGACGCGGTGCGAGGCCGCTGTGAATACTTCCGTTTTCATACATCAGATGTGATGCTATGTCGCATCACTCTACCGTTCTCATGTTCCAGGTAAGTCCTTCTTCATCACTAGATAGATTGGATTCAACCCTTGTGTCGACGCGTTCTCGCATGGGCACAAGTTGTTGGCTGGTGGGGGTTTTGATAAGGGTAATGGTCATTCGCGGTCGATGCTGATGCGAGATCTGGGACCATACCCCTTCAAGTCCCCCCAGTCTAGTGTTGCTGCCACATGCAAGTTGTATGTGGGAGGAGTACTGGACTATGGTGTTTAGAAGGTAGTTTGGAGTCTGGAGAAGATCCTAGACCATGTGGATGGTCTACTCTGTTTGTAAATCAAGCTGGAGGTCTGAAAGGGTCATTTGACGCCTCTTCCGTACCGGTGAAAATGGTTCGTCTGATGCGAAATTCTCAGCCTTTGGCTGGTTGCCACCTGTTGGTGTGCCGAACCAACTGTGGGAATTAGTTGGAGGAAGTGTACAAACTTCGAACCAATCTCTGAGATGGTGGTTGAAGGTGTGCACAAACTTCGAACCAACCTTTGGAGTGGTGAATGAAGGAGAGAGCATGCTGCTCCCATGATTGGATATCTAATGATGATTCCTTTCGTGGGGTGTTCATGTTCTTCCCATTAGCTCTCAAGTAACCGCACGTCCTTTGCGGTTACCTCGTTGCTTGACATTGTTGGCCACGGTTGTGGGAACAACGTTGGGTACTTGCGTCATTGTTGGCTATGTTTGGTCGAACAATGTGATTCTGGATAACGGTCAAATAAACATGATCATAGGCATGGTAATGCCTACCATTGTTTATTGTATCTAACTTATAAGTAGGGTAACAAAGTCATAAGCAGACTTGTTACCGTTTGTTCGATTGCTTGTTGTTCGACAAGGGCTCGTATGATCATTGGGGATCTTGTCCGCATCTCTTCCTTAGGCACCTTCCTTCACGCTCCAATACCGAGGAGTTTTTCCTTGAAGTAGTTTCGTTCCTCAATGTGGAGTTAGTTGTGGCTCTTTCGTAACAACCATTTGCGGAAGCTATGGTTATGTCCGCAGCGACTCATGAGTGTCTGCGGTTTTGCATTCCCATATTCGCTCGAAACGGGTGTGTTGCTCGGATGTGGCTCTTGAAGGTTCAGGAGTCAGGGTTGCTGATGTGCGCACGCGTACATTCCCTTCCTTCTTTTTGTTAAAGAAGGGGTGCATGCACCCTCTGTGGTTGTGAACCGGACATGAGAGATTTGAAGCTTGAAGAGAATGAAGGCAATGCTGTTTACCTGTTTCTGAGATGCGGTTCAGTCCAAAGAACAACGCTGGTTCTGAGTATCTGACACACCTGAACGGGCTCGTGTGTGTCATTTCCGCATATTCCACGTGTGCTCGTGGGTAGTGCGGACAGGTATTATACCCCCTTACAGTGTGGAGATATATATTTTTGCCTATTTTTAGGGGTATGTAAAAAAAACGACATGCGGTATGGGTTATGGTGTGGTATACCAGAGAAACCGCATGCCGCTTGTAATTAGATAAGGTAGTCGCTTTTTGTTGCATACGTGACTGATCTCACGTGTGAGTTGGTGGAAGTTGGTGAGATCTTTTTGGCATGTGCTAAAATGAAAGGACGTTTGCACTGCCCGAGGCATTAAATGCACTGTAGCAAAGAGTGTAAACGTCTCCTATATCAGGCGCGTGGGCGGCCACGCGCGCGTGATAACCGTCAGCGGAAACGGCGCTTGACACGTGGTGTTGCGCAATTCGTTTTTTTTTAACGTGATGATTCGTTTTCTCCCTCCTCATTAATTGCGATGGGTATATAAGGGGAAACCGTTCGTGGTTTCCCCTCACTTGCTCGAAATTTCAAAAAAATTGCTGGTGAGGGAAACTTTTTCTTTGTCTTCTCCGACGACCTTTCTTGAACTTCCGGCGAGGTTTTCTGAGTTTGTAGTGTTTATCTTTTATTTTCTTGATGGCTGAACCATCAAATCCACACAATGTGGAGGGTGAAAACCCTGAACAACCGGTAGTGGATACTGATGAAGATGACGAGGACGACGTGGATGTTGCCGGTGGTGGCTTACCGGTGTTAAAGTGGTCGAAGGGTGGTTTCAAAACCCTGATAACCACCGTTCAGATGGCCGACGAGTGGGATGCTACTTACCCACAAGAGGGGGATACCGGTGCCAATGCTCCGGCCGGTTATATTACTTTGTGGGCTGATTTTTTCAACGACGGCAACCTTAGGTTGCCGGTGACGGTGTTCGCTGCGGAGGTTGGAGTACTATCATCTCCATATCTCCCAACTTAGTCCCTTTGGAATGTTCCGAATCAGGAACTTTGAATATACTTTCCGTGCCCATGGCTTGCCCATTACTGTTGAAAATTTCCGGCGATTCTACCAGTTGACGGTGAACACTGGTTTTTTTTCTTTTACTCAACGGCATGGGAGCTTGAAGTTGATGACGCCTCCTAAGGGTGTGACAGGCTGGAAAAAGAAATTCTTCTATGTTAAAGCCTGTGCGGTCTATGCCAGCATGTCTTTCAGGAATGTCAACGTTGGAGTTTCTGATGAAGATATTCCTGTTGCCACCGCAAAGACTGTGGATTGGTTCTCTAGGCTGCGGCCTATTGAACTCAAGAAGTTGGATAACAATCAGCTGTGGGTGTTGCGGATGATGCTCACTAGGCCAGATAGGAAGGCAAGGCCCGTTTTGCGGGAAAAGAGTGGTGGTAAGTTTGTTACTCTTTGTTGTTTTCCTTACTTCCTAGTCCTTGTAGTAACATGCATGTATGTGTTGTATCAGTGGATGCGGTTGGCTTGTGGAGAATGTTCGAGCCCGATTTCGAGGGCCGGGTTGAGCTTATTGCGGTTGAGTTGAAGGAAGGCTTCAACCTAGAAATTCTTAGCAACTTCCGCGTACCGACGCGCGCAATGCTGAATGCCCCTGTGCCGGGAGACGTAAGAGGTATTTCGTAAGTTGCATCTGTTTTTCCAGTGTATCTTGTTAACTGGTTTTCTTGACTGTTTCAATGCAGCTATCCTTGCGGATTTGGGGAAGTTTGAGAAGCGCATCCCCAAAAAGCATGCGGAGAAGAAACCGGTGAAGAAAACCGCGCGGGGTCGTGGCAAGGGGAGGGCTGAAGGCTCAGTTGCCCCTTCTTCAGTGTCTGAAGCCGCAGGTACCTATCGATCTTGTTATCGCGGATATACCGATTACGTGGTAGTATCTGACACCCTTGAGGGTTTGGGTGTTATAGGTAGTGGTGCGGCTGCGGGTGGAACTGCTGCGGGTCCCCCCGTTGTTGGTGAGAAAAGAGGACCAGAGCAGAAGGCTGCTGGTGGTGGTGAACCAAAGCGTCGGAAACTGCAGTCCCAAAGGGCGGCTCCGGCGCAAAAGAAACCTGCGGTTGCTGCTGGTAAGTATATCTTTTTTCATTGTTTTGTATGTACAATGTGTTGGATTAACAATTGTTGCTCTTTGTGTTGCAGAATCCCAAGATGCAGGGTTTTCTTTTTTTGACTTCCCTTCGTCTCCCTTGCATACCGCTGCTGCGGGTGCGGGGGTGCCGAAGGAGCCTGTTGTGCCCAAGGAGCCGGGTTGTTGGGCCGGTTCGCGATCCCACCGTGGAGAAGACGGTGGAAAAGACTGCTGCCCAAATTTTCGATACTGTAGATTCCTCTGACAATCTGATCTCTCCTAATGAGGGTGATGGATTGGACTTGAGGTTTTCAGATGCTGGTAAGCAGAAGTCTGATGCTGAGGTGCAGCAGCATGATGCTGAGCCGCCTAAATCTTCTGCTGATGAGAAGGCTGCTGGTTCTACTTCTGGTGGTGCGGGTTCCGATGAGTCTCCCATTCAGCCTGGGGAGTCTGAATTGGAGTACTATTACCGCACCTACACGCAGGATCGCGGTACCGCGTATCATCGACCCCCCCTGGACTGTTATGCAGGGGGATGATGTTTCTAATGATCCTTCCGCGTGTAGGGAGATTCTGGGTGGTTTGGGTACCCCCTTTGAAGTTGAACGTGCCCGTGCCGCGCCTCGTGAGCTGCGCATCAACCAGCTCTCTTCAATGTTAGTAGGAACTTCCATTGTGGCGAATGCCATTTTGGAAGATTACAAGGTGCTGGGCCGCCGCGAGGAAGAAGCTGCTCGCTTGCGGGCGGAAGCAGAGGAGTTGGTCAAGGCTGCTCGTGCGGGTGCGGAGCAGCTTGAGAAGGATAGAGCTGCTTTTGAGAAGCAGAAACAGACCTCGGAGTGGGCTGCCACTGCTCAGCTGAAACAGGTTCGTACTCTTGCCAAACTTCTTTCTGATGAACGCAAGAGTTGGAATGAAAAGTTTTCCAATGAGCGCAAGAAGTGGAATGAATCTTGGGCTAAGCAGAATGACAATCTGTTTCGTGCTCGTCAGGAGCTGACGAATGCCAAGGCAGCGAACGTTGCCTTGGTCAAAGAGAAAGCTGCAGCTGAGGCGGTTGCGGTTAAGGCGCAACAAGCAGAGGCCTTGGCTGTTAAGGCGCTGGGAGAGGCCAAGGAAACGGGGGCCCGTACTGCGAAGGCCCTTGATGAGGCCAAAGAGAGGGAAAACCGCACTTCGAAGGCTCTGGAAGAGGCGAACGCTGAGCGTACCCGCTTGGGTAAGGTTGTTGCCAGCCTTCAGGTATGAATCGTTATTTCTATTGTATTTTTCTTTCTGCTTGTTTGCGAGTGTTCACTGATTTTGAGTAAACTGTTTTTTGCTCTTTGAAAGGCTGACGTTAAGGCCCGGGAGGTCGTGGTTAAAGACCTTACTGCCCGCGTATCTGTTGCGGAAGAGCAGGCTGATGCTGCTGTTGAGGCTAAGGACGCCTTGACATCTTCATTTAACCAGCTTGAGGCTGACCGCGAGTGGATGCGGAGTCACGGTATCGCGCGTGTAAGTATCCCTTGCCTTTATATTTGCTTGGATTAGTGCCCGAGTCTTATCATCCTTTTACTGCAGATTGTTCAGGCTATCATGGATGCACCTGAGACCGCAACTGGTTTGGACTTGGTTAAGGAACGTGCCCGCGATACCGGTTTTAAAGCTGGTTATAACCGCTGCATTGCTCATATGAACGTCATGTCTATAGGCGGTGTTATCGAAGAGCGATCCGGGTTTCGTGACGTGGACACCGAGGGTCGCCTGAACGCGGCTGTAGCCTCTTTTTATGATACGTCCCTCGCTTGTGTGGAGGAGTTGGACGACTGTTTAGAGGCTGCGGATTACGTTGACCGGCTGCGGATGCTGTATGCTGATGCAGAAGAGGAAGATCCCGCTGGTGGTGCTGGAGATGGTGCGGGAACCAGCGGTACAAAATAGGGTTTAGGTTGGCTAAGGTGCCCCCTTTTTGCTTTCCTCTTGTATATGATAGGAACTTTATGTAAATCCCTTGAGCATCGCATGGGTGCTTGAATTTTTTGAATATAAAGTTTATTGTTCAATTTGTACAAGTGTTTTTAAATCTTGCATGTCTGAACGTATGTATGCGGGTCTCTACCCATTGTGAATGGGGTCGAGTGTACTCCATACTGTTGCGGTATGAGTATGCGTTAATTCCATTGTTTGCCTTTTTGGGCTCAGGAATTGTGTTAGGTTAACAAAAACTTGTCTATCCGGCCGGATAAACAATCAAGTCTGTTTGCCTTTTGCTGGCCTATTACAATATTTTTGTGTGGTTACCACTTTGTATGGGTATCGCGAATGAAGATTTTGCCAATCTGTTTTTGGGATACCGCAAAGTGGAACACGCATTTGTAATAGTAGTAACAAACAATAATGTATAAAATTTCTTATTTATTTATTTGCCAATGGCCTGCGGCCCGATAGGTTACATAGAAAATGTAAGAACATGGCTTACATATAACAGCGACGAAGCTGTTATGCATTCCATGTTCGTGTGATAGGTTCGCCTTCTAACGTTTGTAATTTGTATGCGCCTTTCCCTAAGACCTCTTTGATGAGGTAGGGTCCTTCCCACTTGGGGGCAAGTTTGCCTGGGCGCTCATCATTAGATGCTTCATTGTCGCGTAGGACGTAGTCTCCTGGATTGAAAGTACAAACGCGGACGCGCGTGTTGTAGTACTTTTCAAGTTTGGATTTATATTTGGCCTCGTTGATGGCAGCGTTTTCGCGCCTTCCTTCCAAGAGGTCCAAATCGATCCTGCGTTCTGTGATGTTGTCTAGTTTTTCAATAGCCAACATTCTAGGAGAGGGGAGACCTACTTCCGCGGGGATCACCGCTTCTGAACCGTAGACTAGGCTGAAGGGTGCTTCCCCATTGCTTGTTTTTGGGCTTGTACGGTGAGCCCATAAGATACTTGGGAGTTCGTCGACCTAGCCATGCCTGGCTGTTCCCAACCGTGCCTTGATGCCTTCGACTAGACTTTTATTGATACTCTCGACTTGGCCATTCCCTTGCGGGTGTGCCACTGATGAGAATATGTGCTCAATATGTAGTTCTTCTAGCCATTTTTGGAATTCGTCGGCAGCGAAGTTGGTACCGTTATCGGTGACAATGCACATTGGTAAACTGAAACGGCAGATGATGTGTTCCCAAATGAATTTTCTTGTTAGCATAGCAGTGGTTGAGGCGAGCGGTTTTGCTTCTACCCATTTTGTGAAGTAATCAACCGCTACTATGATAAATTTGACCGCACCCGGAGCGTCAGGGAAAGGTCCCACGACGTCAATTGCCCATTTCTGAAAGGGCCATGCGGTTGTGACGGGGACTAAGTTGTTCTTTGGCCGCAAAGTTTTTGGAGCATGACGTTGACAGTCAATGCATTTGCGCAACTCTTTGACGGCGTCCAAGTGCATGCCGGGCCAGTAATACCCGGCATTCATGATTTTGGCCACTACCATGCGTGGTCCGGCATGTATGCCACATATGCCCTCGTGTATTTCTCGGATGAGGTATGTGGCATCCTGCGGGTTGACGCATCACAGGAGTGGCCCTAGGTATGATTTTCGGTATAAGATACCGTCTCCCATTTGATAGTGGCACGCTTTGTGTTGTAACTTGCGTGCCTCTGACTTGCTTTCGGGAGTCACACCTGATTGCAGATATGCGATAATAGGTGTCATCCATGATGTTGTACCGTATTGAATGACGTTGACTTGGCGCAGGGGTACCGAAGGATTTTGCAGAATTTCGATGCGTATCTCCTTTGCCAAGTGCTGGAAGCTGGTGGATGCGAGTTTTGATAGTGCATCCGCGGACTTGTTTTCACTTCGATTAATATGTCGGATATTGAACGAAGCGAATTTGGATGTTAGTTGCAGGGCTTGCTCGAGGTAGAGGATCATGATGTCCCCTTTTGCGGCATAGTCGCCGCGTATTTGTCCTGCAACCAACAAAGAGTCGACGTGTGCTTCCAGGTGTTGCACGCCGAGTTTGACTGCTAAACGTAGTCCCGCTAACAGGGCCTCGTATTCTGCCTCGTTGTTTGTGCTTTTGAAATCGAGGCGGATTGCATATGTAAGCTCTTGGCCGTCAGGGCTGACGAGTCGCAGACCTGCGCCCGCACCTTCCTCGTTGGAGGCACCATCGGTAAATAGTGCCCATGTTTCTGAGGAAGATGGCGTTGGCGCAGGATGTTGTGCTTCTTCGCATTCTTGGATGCGATTCACCGGTACTTCGGCGGCGAAATCAGCTAAGACTTGTCCTTTAATCGCGGGGCGCGGTTTGTAGTGTAGCGTGTGCGCGCCCAGCTCGATTGCCCATTTTGCTAATCTCCCAGAGATGTCAGGTTTGGATAGGATCGGGCCGATCCTGTAATTGGTTAGCACTGTGATGACGTGATTTGCGAAGTAGCGTCGCAACCATCTTGAAGCATGCACCAATGCTAGCACCAACTTCTCCATGATTGAGTACCTCGTCTCTGGGTCATTGAGCATCTTGCTGATGTAATAGATGGGTGTTTGAACTCCCTCCCGCTCCACTATCAATACCGCACCCACCGCGTTGTCCGCTGCGGATAGGTATAATATGAGTGGCTCATCCTTGCGTGGTGCGGTTAAAGTTGGGAGTTGTATCAAACACTCCTTCATTTCCCGGAAAGCGTTTTCAGCCTCTGCGGTCCACTGGAATTGTTCTTTCTTTAAACAGTTCCGCAGGGTCTTGATGAAGGCGATGGCATGCGCTCGATGAGTGCTGCTAGCCTGCCGGCTAGTCGTTGCATCTCTTTCATCGATGAAGGCGATGGCATGCGCTCGATCGCCTGAACTTTCTCCGGGTTTACCTTGAATCCATCTTTAGTCACGATGAACCCAAGGAATTTGCCTTCTTCCATTCCAAACGAGCATTTCCCTGGATTGAGCTTTATGTTAACGCTTCACAGAGTCTGGAATGTTCTTTCAATGTCTGTGAGCATGGTATCTTCCTCCATGCTCATGACGACCAGGTCGTCCATGTAGATTTCGACACTTTTGCTTATTTGGCCGCGGAAAGTGTCGTTCATCAGCTTTTGATAAGTTGCGCCCGCGTTGCGCAACCCAAACGGCATTTTTGTATAACAGTAATTCCCGGTGGGAGTGCGGAATGCCGTTTTGTCTTCATCCTTGACTGCCATTTGTACCTGATGGTATCCTTTGTAGCAATCGAGGAAGCACTTCCATCTGAATGGTGCGAGATTGTCGACTTTTTCGTCGATTTCTGGAAGCGCATAACAATCCTTGGGGCATGCTTTGTTAAGGTCTTTGTAATTGACGCACATGCGCCAGCCCCCGGACGGTTTTTCTACCATGACTGGGTTGGATAACCAAGTCTGGTATTTAACTTCCCGCAGGATGCCTGCGGAGAGCAGTTCTTCGACCTGCTCTTGCATCGCCTGGTTTTTAGCGGATCCAAGGTGGCGTTGGCCTTGGATCACCGGCTTGATACCTGGTAAGGTATTCAAGTGATGTTGCGCAATATCACGCGGGACTCCTGTCATGTCTGCGGGTGTCCACGCGAAAATGTCTTGGTTCCTGAAGAGAAGCTGCTTCAGGTGCGCTTTGATGGTCGGAGACAAGGCGTGGCCCAATGTAACCTTTTGTTCTGGGTATCTCGCGTTGAGAACCCATTTTTCTGGTTGGTCGTTGGGAGTGGGCCTTGCGACCTTGGTCGGACGTACTTCGTCCGACGTCATGACGTCCCTGCAGGCATAGATTATCGCGACCCCTGATTCGGTTGGGAAACCGACCGCAGAGTGGGGGACGGATGTAATCATATTGAAATCTCCTTGGGATTCTCTCCCAAGGAGTACGTCATATCTGGAGGTGTGAGGTAAAAACATGAAGTTTACCTCTTCTGTTCTTGTGTGCCTTCCGCTGGTAAGGCGCACAGGAAAAGTGATCTGGCCCAGGGGAAAGACAGTTTCCCCTGCGAACCCGGCCAATGGGTAATCTACTGCTTGCAACCGATCTTTGTCCTCCAGGTCGAACTGGTTGAAGCATTGTTCGTAGATTATATCAGAAGTACTGCCCGGGTCGATGAATAGACGCTCGGTGCAGTAATGTGCCAGTTGGCCTGAAATAACGACGGCGCGCCTATCGCGCGGTCCGCCTCGGACTTTTGGAAAGACGACTTGCTCGTCTTTCCAGTCATTGTCCGGCCTTCTCGCCGCTTTGCGCAGCCTACCTTTGCCTCCGTTGTTCATGTGAGTGGAAGCCACGTACATGGTTCTCTTTCCGGAGGAGGTACCTTCGCCATGAGGGGTGATGCGCTTGGTGGGTTTTTGCCCACCTGGCAAAAGGTGTTGCAGTTTCCCCTCTTTTAAGGCCCGCTCAATCTCCAGCCGGAGACTGATGCAGTTGTTGGTGGTGTGGCCCGAGTCCTTGTGATACTCACAGTAGAGTGTGAGGTCCTGATTTTTCTTGGACTTCATTGTTTGGGCCGGTCGCAAGAATTGCGGGTCCGCAAGAAGGACCTCGCTTGGCGACATGGTGATCTCGGTCCAGTTGCGGTCCCGAGAATCTTTCTTTGGTGCCCGGTTGTCTCGTTGAGGACTGCGTTTCCTCGGGTCAAACGGGTTGGTCCGCGGGACATACGGTTTGGAAATATCGCTATTCCCTACGTCCCGGTTGCGTTTATTGTTACGCTTGGTGCAGCATGCCGTCAGTCTATCCATCCACCTCCTCCTTCACTCCTCGGCTATAAATACCAACCCCAAACCAGGTTTGAGGTATCTCTTCACAACACTCTCACTACTACTACTATCTTACTTTGCTTCCCAAGCAAATTACTGATTCTCACGCCGGAGAGTGGTAACAAGGAGCACCCCTCACCCCATCCTCCTTGTTACGAGTCACGGTTTGTTTCCTTGTGCAGGAGATCAACCTACCGGTGACCCAGCCAGCGATCCTCGAGAGGAAGGGATTAACCCTTCTTGACGAGACCAGTGAGTTAACCCTGCCCGGTTATCCATTGTTTCATCATTGGCGCCCACCGCTACTCTTAGCACTTTTTCGATCATCCTTTTTCCTCTCTCAAAATCATGACTGGTCATCAAAACAATACTACCGGGGATAATCTACTCCCCACCAACACAAGAAATGCAGGGACTGCCCCACCGGACCCAAATCCGGGCCATATCGGCACATCAACGCAAAGGGTCCATCCCTAACGTTCGGACACGACTTATCACAATACGCGTCTGTGATCCCCCCGAACATGGACCCCCACACCTGGTATGACCAACAGGCCACCCTGCTGGCCGCAACTTACAACCGCGCTTGTGCGGAAGCGCAGATACAAGCTGGGACCACCCCAGCATCGCACACCCCCGCTGATCGTATTTTACAATACGCAGGCAGGGCACATTCACGTCCAGCTTCGAGAAGCCGACGTGAAGACCGCGGATCGTCTTACTGTTCGGTCCACACAATCAACGAGGATGATTCCGCATACGGGTCCCACACCAGGGGACCAGTGCATACCCGCCTAGGTCCCTACGTTGAAGACAGGCAACGATCCGCATCCCGACATGGCTCTGAAATTCAGAGCCGGTTGGGCCCACAGCCATACACCGAAGGGTATGGTCGTACCGACCCAGACGACCGTACATATTGTGGGGATTCGCATGACACCTGCAGCAGACCGGGAGGACGCAACTATGTTCCTCCCACTCACCCCCGCAGTACATACCTCAGGGCTGCAAAACGCCCTGAGAACCAGCCCTAAAGGCCGAAAGTTGCGGCCGAAAACTCCAAATTCGCCCCGCGAATAGCCCACGCCCATGTCACCACAATAAAATTCCCATTCAACGTTGGGAAATACAGTGGTTCATCCGACCCGGACGACCACATAAACATTTTCATAGGCGCAGGGTGCAATGGCCAGTGGGACGAACCCACTTGGTGCAATTTTTTCCCCCAGACCCTTACGGGTCTGGCCAGGGCTTGATTCGATTCTTTGCCAGTGGGATCACTGGCCTCATTCGAGGACTTTCATGCAAAGTTCCTCGCTCATTTCAGCCAGCAACGACGTCACGCGCGTGACTCGTTGGACGTCATGAATATCTGGCGCAGAGACAACGAATCCCTAGAAGCATTCGTTGTCCGATACAATAAAGAGTGCCTAGAAATAGGCGACGTGGCAGATCAAATGGCACGGAACCATTTCATCAAGGCCGTGAAGGATAAGCAGATGGTTATGACCATCTCTGGCAAAGAAGGCTTGCCTAAAAATGGGAAGATGTCATGGCCGCAGTCAAGACATATGCCCAAACACAGCGGTCCCTCGAACCGCATATGGCAAAGGCGGAGCACCAAGCCGAAACTTCCAACCAAGGGTCCAAGCGTAACAATAAACGCAACCGGGACGTAGGGAATAGCGATATTTCTAAACCGTATGTCCCGCGGACCAACCCGTTTGACCCGAGGAAACGCAGTCCTCAACGGGACAACCGGGCACCAAAGAAAGATTCTCGGGACCGCAACTGGACCGAGATCACCATGTCGCCAAGCGAGGTCCTTCTTGCGGACCCGCAATTCTTGCGACCGGCCCAACCAATGAAGTCCAAGAAAAATCAGGACCTCACACTCTACTGTGAGTATCACAAGGACTCGGGCCACGCCACCAACAACTGCATCAGTCTCCGGCTGGAGATTGAGCGGGCCTTAAAAGAGGGGAAACTGCAACACCTTTTGCCAGGTGGGCAAAAACCCACCAAGCGCATCACCCCTCATGGCGAAGGTACCTCCTCCGGAAAGAGAACCATGTACGTGGCTTCCACTCACATGATCAACGGAGGCAAAGGTAGGCCGCACAAAGCGGCGAGAAGGCCGGACAATGACTAGAAAGACGAGCAAGTCGTCTTTCCAAAAGTCGAGGCGGACCGCACGATAGGCGCGCCGTCGTTATTTCAGGCCAACTGGCACATTACTGCACCGAGCGTCTATTCATCGACCCGGGCAGTACTTCTGATATAATCTACGAACAATGCTTCAACCAGTTCGACCAGGAGGACAAAGATCGGTTGCAAGCAGTAGATTACCCATTGGCCGGGTTCGCAGGGGAAACTGTCTTTCCCCTGGGCCAGATCACTTTTCCTGTGCGCCTTACCAGCGGAAGGCACACAAGAACAGAAGAGGTAAACTTCATGGTTTTACCTCACACCTCTAGATATGACGTACTCCTTGGGAGAGAATCCCAAGGAGATTTCAATATGATTACATCCGTCCCCCACTCTGCGGTCGGTTTCCTAACCGAATCAGGGGTCGCGATAATCTATGCCCGCAGGGACGTCATGACATCAGCAAGATGCTCAACGACCCAGAGACGAGGTACTCAATCATGGAGAAGTTGGTGCTAGCATTGGTGCATGCTTCAAGACGGTTGCGACGCTACTTCGCAAATCACGTCATCACAGTGCTAACCAATTACAGGATCGGCCCGATCCTATCCAAACCTGACATCTCTGGGAGATTAGCAAAATGGGCAATCGAGCTGGGCGCGCACACGCTACACTACAAACTGTGCCCCGCGATTAAAGGCCAAGTCTTAGCTGATTTCACCGCCGAAGTACCGGTGAATCGCATCCAAGAATGCGAAGAAGCACAACATCCTGCGCCAACGCCATCTTCCTCAGAAACATGGGCACTATTTACCGATGGTGCCTCCAACGAGGAAGGTGCGGGCGCAGGTCTGCGACTCGTCAGCCCTGACGGCCAAGAGCTTACATATGCAATCCGCCTCGATTTCAAAAGCACAAACAACGAGGCAGAATACGAGGCCCTGTTAGCGGGACTACGTTTAGCAGTCAAACTCGGCGTGCAACACCTGGAAGCACACGTCGACTCTTTGTTGGTTGCAGGACAAATACGCGGCGACTATGCCGCAAAAGGGGACATCATGATCCTCTACCTCGAGCAAGGGGTATGGTCCCAGATCTCGCGTCAGCATCGACCACGAGTGACCATTACCCTTATCAAAACCCCCACCAGCCAACAACTTGTGCCCATGCGAGAACGCGTCGACACAAGGGTTGAATCCAATCTATCTAGTGATGAAGGAGGACTTACCTGGAACATGAGAACGGTAGAGTGATGCGACATAGCATCACATCTGATGTATGAAAACGGAAGTATTCACAGCGGCCTCGCACCGCGTCCAGTGAACACTTCTATCAATACAAGGAAGCTGGATAACAGCAACAGTCAACACAGGCGACGATGCGGCCAGCACCGCATCTCGCGTATTTCTTGATCACAAGCAAGAGACGCGATAACATCAGATGTTACCGCAGGCAGCGATGCGGCCAGCACCGCATCCTATACGCTCAACAAGTGGGACTGACACCACAGTGCAAGTGGAACCAATGGCAGTCACCTGTCAGGTCTACGTAAGCGACAGACTGACGTGGCGTCGTCTCCCTGGCCGACATGTCTGACACACCTGCAAAGGTGCAGCATGCCGTCAGTCTATCCATCCACCTCCTCCTTCACTCCTCGGCTATAAATACCAACCCCAAAGCAGGTTTGAGGTATCTCTTCACAACTCTCTCACTACTACTACTATCTTACTTTGCTTCCCAAGCAAATTACTGATTCTCACGCCGGAGAGTGGTAACAAGGAGCACCCCCCACCCCATCCTCCTTGTTACGAGTCACGGTTTGTTTCCTTGTGCAGGAGATCAACCCACCGGTGACCCAGCCAGCGATCCTCGAGAGGAAGGGATTAACCCTTCTTGACGAGACCAGTGAGTTAACCCTGCCCGGTTAACCATTGTCTCATCATATATATATATATACATTTAATATAGAAAAAAAAACTTATATAAATAATAGGCTTGCGAGCCGGCTCAAGCTCGATAAGTGAAGCTCGGGCTCGTTTAGTAAACGAGCTTGCTTTTTTAGGCTAGAGCTCTTGAGCTCGTTTAAGCTCGGCTCGTTCGAATATTATGACTTAATGATATTAAACTATTTACTTTCAGTACCATCCAACTTTCAAACTACACAATCTCTATTTCTAATTTTATGCTGACAGGTCAAATGAGTTAACTTCGTTATTATATAATTAAAATATAGCATAATTATGTTACTCTATTTAACAAGTTAATTATTTACGAAATCCAAGGAAAGAGATTTGACCCACATTGAAAAACCACATGTTTTTACATGTCACCCGACCTCCCATCTCCTATTTCATTTGGACTTTATCAGTCAATGGGTTGAGGTAGCAATTAGACCAATTTTGCTACGTTCAGAGCCTGTTTTGTTCATAACGGGTCATTTAGATGGAAAGCAAGACCTGCAAAACACGTTTTAATCATTTCTTTGATTTTTTTTACAATTAATTAATAAGTCAACTCTGATTGTATAAACAATGTTATGAAAAGAATAAGAGTAAACTGCCATTTTGGTCCCTGAGGTTTGGTTACTTTTGCCACTTTAGTCCAAAACTCAAACTTTTTGCATCTGGGTCCATGTGGTTGCAGTTTTATTGTCATTTTGGTCCAAAAATGAAATCCGGTCATACTTGTCTTATAAAATCCTGCAATTTTGTCATTTTCCTCAGGGGCAAATCAGGCCATATTTGTCTTATAAAATATGGTATTTATTTATAAAAAAGAAATGATCATTTTGCCCCTGCGGAAAATGACAAAATAACAGGATTTTATAAGACAAATATGATCTGAGTTCATTTTTGGACCAAAATGGCAATAAAACTGAAACCACAGGGACCCAGATGCAAAAAGTTTGAGTTTTGGACTAAAGTGGCAAAATTGACCAAACCACAGAGACCAAAATGGCAGTTTAACTCAAAGAATAATTTTAATTTGAAAATAAAAGATCACATAGGTTTTATGCATTGGAGACAGACTTGGGGCAACTAACAACTTCGACCCATTTGACCACTTACCCTTTTTGCTAAAATGCAACATAGAAGTCCATATTTTAAGATTGCTTGAGTTAAATTATAACTTTGGAAGCTAATGAGAGTTGTAGTAGAATTTCAAAAACAAGTAAAAACCACAACAAATTTTACACACACTTGTATGTGTGTGTGAGATAGAGAACCTTCTAGTCTTCTAGATAAACTTCTTATTGTGTTTAGTTTGTTGTTAGGAATCACTGTGGATCCTAACCAACTAATCCTGTCTACGACCACCACCCTCCCGCAGAAGGGGTAATGGCATACATGTGAATCCTAGCTGACAAATAAACATGATTCCAGGTCACCCTACTCATCCAATCAGCGTTCAACCAATAAAATGTAAGCTAACAGATTAAATTCAACACAAATAAGCAGCAAGCATGTATCTTGTTTACTGCAAAACTAACTCCAAATTATACAAAATGCAAAATGCAAAAAAAAAAAAAAAAAAACAAATTACCTAATATTTGTGACAACTGGCACAAAACCGGTAATTGTCGTACTATTTTAATTATTATTTATTATCTGCAATTATGTGCTTAAACGTCAACATTGTCTGATTACTTGCTATACATATGAATTCATGCATGTTTTATACTTCAAATATTGCTTTGAGCATAACTTTAAGCGTTGCGTCAGAAAGACTAGTAAACTCACCGATAAGACACACTGTGTCAGCATTTCTGCAGAAAGCAGTCAGACAATAGAGTTAGGTCCCAGAAGTAGGTTCAACATCTAAAATACCTTAAAACCCAAGTATGGATATAAGGGTTAGCATATAAACTTTCCGGAAGCTAAGCTATGCATTAAAAGACACCCGGAAATCACTGTAAAAGCTGATTTTTGCAGAATTCAGCTATAATTCAGCTAAAAACAGCAATATGACACTAAAATATTATGCAGAATTTATGTTATAGTATCCAGAATAGCTTACAAAGTGTCGGGAAGTGAAACTGTCACAAAAGGTGCTTCATACTTGGTAAAACTGCGCAATTTAGCACTTTAATGAACCGTAACCAACCGAACAACCGGACACTACCCGAAACACCAAATTTCCACTAGAAACATTGTTTTAGTGTCAGGAAGCTAGTCTTGAACATCAAACACCATATTACATCCTATAAACCCTAAACACTTAAAACACTAACTAATCCCCTTACTTTTCAACTAGATTATCTAACTTGTAATTGAAACACAACTAACACACCCCCATTTAAGGTTCATCAAGGGGTCCCACCCCTTGATTTTCTTTTAATATTTTATTAGATATGTTTAGTAAACTTGTGACATATTATCCAATATACATTTTGTTGTTGGAAGACTTATTTAATAACCATAAGTTCTTCATTTCATCATCTACAACACACCAACACCTCTCTTCCTTCCTCCCTCATTCTCGGCTCATCCCACACACAAACACACCTCCATTTTCACTCCATTCTCAGGCTTTCTAAGGGTTCCCTAAGGTGTAAGAAGCATAACTAAGAAGCTGGGAAGCATTGGAAGTGGAAGGACCTTCTCCTAGAGCTTTTATCCACCTCATTCTTCATCATCTTCATACTTGTTTCTTCCCTAGCCTTAGAGCTAGTAGTAAGCTCCTTACATCTTGTTATTACTTCTAATTTTAGTGGTTAAAGTGTTATGTAATTTGTGGAACTAAAGAATCTCAAAGAAACATAAGCATGAACACTAACATAAAGCTTAAAAACAAGAAGATTAAAGATGTTTAAGTGTATGTAGTATACTTGTTTGATGATTTCTTGTGTTTATGATGTAGATCATCATATGAGACTTGCTAGATGATGATTAAACACATGATCTAGCAAGTATAAGGATGGATCTTGAGAAAATCATGATGATCATCCTTTATGTTAAACATGAACTTGAAGGTGAACTAGTTTTAGTGTATGATGATTATTTATACAAGTTATATGTCTTGAGAATAAAAGATTTCAAAGATAATATTTTCAAGAAACTAAGTTTATTACGAAATTTACATGATCATGGTTTTTAAAGAAAGTGAACATGTATTAAGGGTTAAATCAAAGCTAGAAAAGTGTTGGTAACAAGAAAAATGACGTGTGCGAGACTGTACATATTTTACAATGAAATTACACACGATTGGGTTTTAAATTTATAAAAGTGATTATTACTTTTACATCAAAACACACACGAAAGGGCAAGTGTACCCCGTCATATATGTAGTAAAGTATCGGTAAGAACCAAGTATGGATCCACGGAAATGGGCGGAGAAATAATACTAGACCTTTGTCACTAAATTACCGGTAAAAACATAAGTTATTTGGTTTTGATTAAACTAAAGTAAGCATAAACAAATACTTATAAAACATAGTAGATTTCAAATACTAAAATAGATAAATAGCCTTGCTTAATACACAACCAAAGCATGTCAACTAAGTCGGTTTTGGCACTAGAAGCATTCGGTCAATTTTCCAATTTAAGACAGTTAGTATCCTTTTCGGGAATCCTAACGTGACAATCATTCGGAAAGTTAAAACGATAAACACACTTTAACCACCTAAAATTGTTCTTTAACGTGCAATTGATAAATGTCTACAAAAATCTCCTAAAAATAAGTTAGTCATCCGTTAGGAGTTTTCTAACCTCACTTAATCAAGGAAAGCGACACCGATAAACACAATGCAACCACCGAGACAAGCATAAACTAGATTAAATCACAACCGAGTTCATTTTACAAATCTTGCACATAAATTCACCAAGATAGCAATTTTGGCCGAAACTACTAACTAAGCTAACAAATCATGTCAACAATTCATAACAACACCATCTAACCCGTTTAAGTCCTTCCGTGAGGGCAAGCTTTCTTGATTAACAATAATTATATTATATTAAACCACTAACCATTTCTAGTATCATGATGCCCACATTTTAACCAAGTTAAACTAGTTAACCAAATTAAAAGTTTACTAATACATGATTAATTAAGCTTCATTTTTCAACTATCTTAACTAACCAAGTACCAATCATCCAACACAATTACTTATAATCAAGAAATCAATATCAATAACAAGGTTGCAAACTAATCATCAAAGATAATCATAGAAAATACTTCAAAATGTCATTACAAACAAAGATTAACATACTAATGGCTATAATCAAGCAAGGGATTGTTGTGTTTTTGCCCAAAGGCTTACATTAATACATAATAATCAGTCTAAATGCTTGAAACATAACAAAATTATGGAAAGATTTGAGAAACCAAACCATAAACAAGCATAAGAATGAGAGTCCGGATAGTAACCGAGCTAAACCGGGCAACGTGGCTTGAATCTGGGCTAAAGCTGATGCTTCCGGAGCCTGAAAATCGCCTGTGGAGCTCTCCAAAATTCCAGAGTTACGAGCAGAATGTTTCTGCAAGTTTTCTATATCATTTTACGATCGCACGGTCGTGCACTTTATGGCACGACCGTTCACTTTTTGCATTATTGGAGTTACTGTTCACCATACCGCATGACATCATCAGATCTTGACCGGTCTTCAGATCCGCACGGGGGTGCAATGGGTTGCACGGGCGTGCGTCTCTAGGGTTGGGGTGGCACGAGCAGCTGCACTGGTAGTGCATATCCGGGCTGGTGCTGTTCATCGCATCCGCATGGGGGTGCCACCATTCGCACGGGGGTGCGTTCCTGAGATTTCATTGCACTCGGTCGCACTGGGTGTGCAACGCTGAGCTGAGCCTTGTTGTCGCATCCGCACGGGGGTGCCACCAGTCGCACGGGGGTGCAACGCCGAGCTGAGCCTTATTGTCGCATCCGCACGGGGGTGCAACGCCGAGCTGAGCCTTGTTGTCGCATCCGCACGGGGGTGCCACTAGTCGCACGGGGGTGCAACTTGCCCAGGTCAGAATTTTCCACAGAATGTTCGCAGTTCATTCGTTTCGCCCGGAAAATCCTCGTTTTCACTATCATCTTGTCTGGTATGTTGTTTTAGGCCTGTAAACAAAAGTATACATGATTAAGTATCCGAATGACGGTTTTACGGCCGAAAACGTATAAAATGGGGATAAAATGGGGGACTAAAATCTGTGTAAATTAGCGAATATCAAAAAACACAAGAAGATTTATTTTTGAAAGATCATCATGCAAGTTATGAAGAATCAAAATTCACAAGAATGAGCTTTATAAACTAAAAACCATGTTTTTAGATGTAACTAAACTTACTAAACAACATGTGAAATTACTACAAATTTTTACAAACTTTCAAGTTCATGACATGTTAAAATGCATATTTTTGGCTCTTGGTAAGTAATGTGTAAATTGTTGATGATTGGTGATGAATTTCTAAAAGAAAATGATTTGCTTTTAAGCATGGAAAACTCCATTTTTAAGGGGAAACTATGGCAAAATTTTTGTAGAAATTAAACACTTAGAAAAATATTTTTAAACAAGTGTTTACAAGTAAATTTTGATCATGGTTTTCATATAAAAATTTGCCATAATTTTTATTAAAAAATTACAAATATTGAAGGTTGATTTTTGATAATTAAAATGACTAAGTATATATTTAGGAAAATATATATTTAGATGTCACAAATTGTGTGCTATTTGTATATTGATTGTATTAGTTATATTATTTTAGGAGCTTGAAAATAATATAACACATCAAAATACCAAAATTTGAAATATAAAATACTACCAAAATTCCAAGAAAATAAATATATAATTTATACCCGAATATTGGACAATCGGACAAATGGACTTATGGACTATAAGTATATATATTCCGAAAATAAATCCGTAACTTAACAAATGTGACAAACAGTATTCTTTAAACCAAGGAAATGGCTTGATATGAATTTTTACAAGTATTACAAAATATATCATATTTTCGCCAAATAGAAAATATATTATTTTGGGTGGAGAAAAATATATATTTTCTTAAATAAGTTAAAAATATATTATTTTGGGTGAAAACTAGAAATGTATATTTTCTATAGCTAATCTTAAAAATATATATTATTTTTGAGTTTTATTTGGAAATATACTTATTTTTTCCAAATAAATTTATAGATATTTTTCTATAAAAACCTCTCAAAATACGTATATTTGAGAATATAAATTGGTGATTTTTAGTTGTCTAAAAATAATGTTCCGGAAAAATAATCACAAATTTAAGTATAAAATACTTAATTACGTACATACGTATAAATGCATACAAGAATACACCACTAATACTTGGCAAAATACACAAGTATGAAAATACACAAATACAAGTATACCCATGCTTGGGAAAATATACATGTGTAGAAATACATAATAAACCAAGTTGAAAATATATTACTTTAACAATATTTCAAATAATTGGATAAATATAATTTAAGTTAAAATATTATTATTTTAACTAATAATTATATACTTTGGAATTATATAATGTACATCAAAGATGTAACTCAAAGTATACCATGAATTCCAAAATAATTCTTAATAAACAACTAAGACTAAGAGTCGTTACACGACCTAAACGACTAATAAAACATAGCACATGTGTAGGTGATAGTACGGCTTAAGGAAACATACTTTGGGTACAAAAGAGACAGGACGCAAAAAGTGAGTTCATGTCCCCACTTTTAAACTTTTACTTGTTTTCTAAACTTGGGGAAAATACATGTACAATGATATGTAGAACACAAAACCAAGGAATGACACATAGATCATGTGACGAATAGGGTACCATAAGCACCATTAATCAACATATACATTTAGACCGGGGAACAGAAAGGTTAGATCTAATGGGTTTCAGGCAACCTCACTCTTGGCCTACTTCTACCAACGAGTGCTTTTGTGTCTCAGATGATCTCGACAAAAATACCTAGGTTTGGTGGCTTCCTATGTCGTGACATATGTTAATGTCCTCGTGAAACATTAGCGATCTCGTATTCCTTCCATTTACAGACACAACATAGATACGTTTTACATATTACATACCATGTTTTCGTACAAGTATATAAACATTCTATACAAAAACTGCATGAATTCACACCAACATTATGTTGATGATTTTCCAAAACTTACATGTATTTCAGGTAATTAAAGTAGATGTACGTGCGGTTTCACTCTTGCTCAAGGATGATGTTTATGTTTTTAGTTATGTCATGTCAAGACTCCAATGCCTCTTTTGTGGGATTTGTTGGCTATATTCCACCTTATGTGGTGATATAATGATCAAAACCTTGATGTTTGTCTTTGAAACAAGTTGTAAACTTTTCAAACAATTATCTATCGTGTGATGTAAACACTTAACTTAAATTATGTTTTAAATATTTAATGTTTATGGCATCTTGGAGTTGTTTTATGATTATGTAGTATGTTTACCATTCGTGTGCAATGAGAACCTTTCAGGATCACACCTCGTGCTTCCGCCTTAGAAAGGGGTGTGACAGATTGGTATCAGAGCTGCAATTGTAGTGAACCAGGATTCCTTCTAGAGTCTAGACTACAATCTTTAGGATCCTCTCACGAAAACAATTTTCCAAAAGTTTTCATTGCATAAAACTTTCCGCGACATCCACTACCTGAACTTGTTTTTAAAGTCAAGTAAGGACACTACGAGACTGAGTGTGCACCGGGATAGCACTTGTCTTTAAATAGGAATTACTTGCAACAGTGTGTATAATTATTTATATATTAATTATATAGTAGTAGTTAATATATACATATACCATGGATAATATGATACAAGTACACATGTCTTCGTCTGAAAGCAGCAGCCTATCTGAAGAATGTGACCCGATGATGATTGTCTCTGACGACGAGATTGCTTCAGCTCTGGAGGTTTTCACGTCTGACTCCGAGACCAACCCTGAGATAATATCAGATGATGAGGTTCTCGACGATTTTCAGCCTTTCGCCCTACCAGACTTTGGTTATGATGTCCCTTTCATTGATGATGTCTTAGCTTCACCCTTACCCTTCCAAGACCAGCTGATCATCAGACATCCCGATGGTGAGCACCTCGTTGAGCCTATTCCCATTCATGCTATTCTTTTTGCCGCCATCCCTGTTCAGGACTGGCCATTCGTTGATGATCTAGATAATGATGTTGACGTCTCCGTGATTGAGGTGGAGCACCTCGATGACAATCTTGGCGACGGAGAGGTGTACGACCTCGCTATCCTAGAGTTAGCGTCCCCTGTTGTGTCTATTATCGATATCCCTTCTGACTCTGACCTTGAGTCTGATGCTGATTCCTTCGATTCAGTGACATCTTCGACCCTTTTTGCTGCTGGGCTGAGAGTTTACCCGACTTGTGGTGACGATGACGCTATGTCTGTTGCGCCATCTTCTCGTACTCATGTCTCTACACCTCCCCACACTCCTACTCGGGACAACTCCCTCATCCGTCGAGTTCATGAGGTCGAGGATGAAGTGACTCATTTTCATAGTTTGATCTTCCCTACACCCCCAACCTCTCCACCAGCCCATTAGGTTTTCTTTGCAGGTACTTTGATGGAGCAGTATTTTTGGGTATGAAGGCTACAACCAAGTTTTGGGTACAAATTGAAGACAAGAACCGCTAATGTGAAGAAAGATATTTTGTCTTTTATATGTTTTAAACTTGTACTATGGGGTGATGTAACCCTTATGCATTTTGTTTCCTTCACAAACAATGATGTAATAAGTTGTCCTGATATGTATAAAAACTCGGTGAATATCTTACGGCACATCAGTATTTATCCGTTTATGCATGCTTATTGTTGTATGAATTGATTTATATGTTTGGCGGATTGTTGATGTTACTTATGTGGGTATATGCATGTGTATATATACTACTACTATCTTGTATGATGGTATCAAACAAATGTCTAATCTTGTTGTGTTGTGTTTTGAAAGAACATAGCACCTAGGAGAGCTGTGAACACTTGAGATTCTGATCAACCCCCTCCTCCTCCAATGCCGAGGACTGCTGAGGAATTGAACTCTCTGCTGGAAGAAAGGATTTCCGAAGCTATCGCACAGTACGAGGCGAACCGTACTGAGCACAACGGAGGATCAGGCGGCACTAGACGAAATGGGAATGGAGATTCATCTGGAGGAACCCTGACTCAAGGTAACCATAACCTGATTTTCCATAACTTGATGAAATTTATGAACGGTCTTTGTTTCATTGTTTCATTGATTGCTCATTTGTGAATTGGTTGGATGAATTCCAGGCTGCACCTTCAAGCAGTTTCTCGACTGCAAGCCACTGAATTACGACGACACTGGAGGTGCAGTGGCTTTTATGCGCTGGACGGAGAAAACTGATTCCACAATCCGTATGAGCAAGTGCACTACGGACCAGCAAGTCAATTTTGTTACTGGGTTGTTCGTTGATGAAGCTTTGACTTGGTGGAATTTACAAGTCCAAACTCTAGGTGATGATGCCGCGTATGGTATGACTTGAGATAAGTTGAAGGAAAGAATGAAGGAAAAGTATTGCTCACGTGCTGAACTCCAAAGGCTAGAGACTGAGTTTTGGAACTTGTCCATGGTTGGTGCGGACATTGTTGGTTATACTCAGAGGTTCCATGATCTGTCAAAAGTGATCCTGTTGGACCGTGTTCCGACCCTAAACAGTCAGTTGAGAACGTTCATCTTCACATACGAAGGCGGAATCAACGTAAATGAAGTTACAACAGCTTTCCTATTCAATTCCTCTCTTTTATTGCTTTCTGAAGTAAATTTGTCAGAGTTCCGCTACACAAGCAAAATCCTGGATCCGCTCCAATGAACAACTAATCAGGTATTTATAGTGTGAGTAGGTTCGCTCATATGGACTGCCATATGAGCGGATCTAACAACTTGACATAAAAGCGGACCTACCTAATTACCATATAAGAGAACCTGATTGAACCCTATAAGCGGACCTACATCTAACATATGTTCACAAAAGCGAACCTACAACATAATTCATGATTTTGACTTTCTAAACCCTATGTTGACCTAAATTGACCTAAGATGTAATGCAGACGTAGTTAACAGACATTCCATGCATCAACAGACTCCCCTTGGATGTTGACGTAGTCTTCAGCTCCTGAGTCTTCCGTCTTGGTCTTTTCTCCAATTCTCTGTCTTCTCATCAAAAGCATTCTTCACAGGTTTCAAATCACAACCTGACTCCATCTTCAAACTCCCCTTTAGCTATTGATCCAGACTCCCCCTTTCACAGACTCCCCCTCTCAGTATGCTAGTATCTGAGAAATCTGGCTCAAGCTTTGATAGTTAGCTTCCGTTGGGAATAATGAAGTTCAAACCTGTTACTCAACCAATAACATTGCAATCTATCTTTTCAAAATAAATCACAAACTCAATCAGCTTCAGAAATCCACTCAAGTATTCAGGTCCAAATTAATGACCCTGATACTCAATTAATCTACCAAGTTCAACTTAATGACCTTGGTTGATCATTTGATGAATCAAACTAATTTTGTAGAAGTATTCTCAAATTTTCTAAAAACAGTATAACAAGCATCAATTTAATGAACTTGTTTTGACTTTGAAAACATTTTCAAACTTCAACAAAGTAAGCTCTTCTCATTTTTCAGCTCAAAATCTCCTGCATCTGCTACAAATCTCGAGAATCAGACAATCAACTTTCCACTCTGGTTTGTCTAAACTAAAGCAGAATTGAAAAATCTTTTTGGATTTTATGACGTGTTCTAAACTAAGAAATGAAATAACAAAAAACTTAAATTGCAAAAAAAATAAAGAAATTGAACTATATACAAACTTATTTTTGGCAAGCGTGTCGGGGAATCATATCAGCTTTTCAGACAAATTACTAGTACCGTTAAGCTTAATTACATGCTCAGACTTAAACAATTCACCTCGATTGTCGATATACTGATCCATCTTAAATTCTCACACATATTTCAATCTTTTCAGGATATGATTTAGATGTTTTATAAACTTAGCTCAATTCATGTGTCCCACCTCTTGAATATACTCCCATATCCAGAATCCCAAGATTCAGTCTTACAGGTAAGTATACTACAATGATATCTGTGCATAAATTAGGTATGCGAGGGCCGAGGGATCTCAGGTCGATACTTCCGTATACGCAGAGAGATATCAGCTTTGACTTTTCAGTATGTCCCCTTTAGAGGATCTTTTAGCTACAACAGCAGCGACTATCAATTTTATTGTTTCATCTGCATGCATGCTGAGGGTTTATGCTATGTTTCAAGCATTTTGGTGAAAGTATTAGCCAAGGACTAGGTCAGAACTACCGTTCAGCAGAAGTCTCGGAATAATACCCCAGACATCATTCAGTATAAAAACCTAGTATATCAGAATACGAGACCTTTCAAACGAGATTTCAGGGGTTACCTATATATCCAAGTAGTGTTCCCCACGAATTTCACAAGTTTGAAATTTTAGGTTTATATCCCGAATAAATCTACTAAATGTGCGAATACCTATCGACACATCATCAGTGAGACTGTTTAACTCATTTAGTCTTTCCAAATCTTTAGCATACTATAATTGTCTAGCCGATGTACTATCATTTTCCCTATATACACAAGCTCTTTTTCAATTTTATCATGTTTTTGAATTTTTGCATTTTTTACTGTTTTTGTATTTTCTGAAACTAGACTATATACAACTATCTACTCCCTCTAAATACCAAAACACGTAAAAAATCGACAAACCATTGCAGATTGCTTCTCGTCTTCATCCGCAACAGTACTCTCATCAACGCTCACAATTCCATCCGACACCGAAAGCAATTTCATACCATTAAGTTTTAACAAATAGTGAAACCGATTTTTATCAAAAGCTTTGGTATGCAAATCAGCTTTTTGTTCGTCAGTGTGGATTTTCTCAATTCGTATCAACTTTTTCTCTAAGCAATCGCGAATAAAGTGATGACGAATTTCGATATGTTTAGTTTTAGTGTGATGTACTGGATTCTTAGTTATATTTATTGCGGCCTCATTATCAACAAACAGAGGTGTGTTAAGAAACTGCAAACCGTAGTCGCGCATCTGTTGCTGTATCCACAGGATCTGAGAGCAGCAACTGCTAGCAGAAACGTACTCCGCTTCACATGTAGATAACGCCACAGACGTTTGTTTCTTACACTGCCAGGTAACCAATCTAGGTCCAAAGAACTGGCATCCTGTAGTTGTTGATTTCGTGTTGACTTTGCAGCATCCGAAATCCGAATCGGAATACCCTTCGAGCATAAAATCGCCTTTTCTAGGATACCACAACCCCAATGTGGGTGTTCCTTTCAAGTAACGTAAAATCCTCTTCACAATGATCATGTGCGAAGCTCTCGGGTTAGATTGATATCTTGCTGCGAGACACGTTGGGTACATGATATCAGGACGTGAAGCAGTTAGATACATCAAAGAACCTATCATGGAATGGTAGAACGTTTCATCAGTCCTGTCTCCGGTGAGATCTGGGTGAATCCCATGATTAGTCGCAAGTGGGGTAGCAGCAGGAGTAGAACTTGACATTCCAAATTTCTCTAGAATATCATGCACGTACTTCGTCTGGTGAATGAAAATTCCCTCAGGTAGTTGTTCAACTTGTAAACCCAGAAAGAACTTCATTTCCCCCATTGATGACATCTCGAATTTTTGCTTCATCACCTGTTCGAAATCTTTGCACAATTTCTCATTTGTTGACCCAAAAATTATATCGTCTACATAAATCTGAACGATCAGAAGGTGTCCGTCGACCTCTTTAGTGAAGAGAGTGGCATCCACTTTCCCTCTGATAAAGCTGTTAGCGAGTAGGTGTTGAGACAAAGTCTCGTACCAGGCTCTCGGTGCCTGATGTAGACCATACAGCGCTTTGTCCAGCAGATAAACTTTGTTCTTGTGGATTGGGTTAGTAAAGCCCGGCGGCTGACCGACATAAACCTCCTCTTTGACCTTCCCGTAAAGAAACGCCGATTTAACATCCAACTGATAAACTTTGAAATTCTTCCAAGACGCAAATGCTAGGAAAATTCTGATAGCCTCTAGTCGAGCTACAGGAGCATAGACTTCTGTAAAATCAATTCCCTCTTGTTGACTAAAACCCTGAACAACGAGTCAAGCTTTGTTCGTTACAACCACTCCTCTGTCGTCTCTCTTACACTTGAATACCCATTTTTGTTGACTAAAGCTCCACTATCCATGATCCATCTGGATACAAGTTTTGGAAGATCCTGCACATAACAAACTATCACCTAAACAACTTCAAGAAAGATGCCGATTCATGCTTCGCGATCCAGGAAGCTCCGGCAATTCAAACTGTTTAGTCAAACATGGAGTCCACCCAGGCCTCATCAGCCTTAGGTGTAACCTTGACTCTCGCAATTTGAATTTTGAAATTTTTAGCCTTGAGAGGTGGAAAATTTGCATCATAATCAAACCGTAATTGATTCTTCAGCCTTTTTCACCTCAGAAGTTGAAATTTTCTTCTCAACTTTTGGTTTCCAAACTTGTTGAGATAATGCAACCATTTTGTAAAATTTATCGTTTTGAGTTACCAACTTCTTTACAGGTTCATTTTTCACACTCTTTTTCTCAACAACGATTGGTGTTATTCCCTTCACATCACCTTTCTTCTGTTGACTCTTCACAGTTTCAGTCTTAGGCTTCACATTGGTACACTTTCGTGCAATGTGACCAACTTGATTACATCTAAAGCAAGTTCGAGTATCAGCCACTCGACTTGTGCCCTCAGACTGAGACTGAGAAGCTCTTTTCTCAAAGAACTCTTTGTTAGATTTTGAAAAAAATTCTTTTTCTTCATCAGCAAGTGAACTCGAACTGTTCACAAACTTTTTCTTCTCAACAAACCTCTTGTTTTGAATATTCCATTTCTGATACGATTTACCCCCCTGATAACCACCCGACCAGTTGTTTCTGTTGTTATTGTAAAAACACGGTGGATTAACAGATTTCTTGTTGTAAACCTTTTCTTTCTCAAACTTCATTTTACTTTTCTTTTGACTCAGATTGTTCACTGTTGACAATTCGACTTCGACTAGTTTGAAAACATTTGTCAATTTGTTCATGTTTACATTCTCGATCGGAAACTCTGAATCCGGAAACAACTTATCCAAACCCAACATCTTGTACATGACAAGATTTGATTCTTCACTTAAGTTGTTCTTGGACTTTTGTTTCGGAATGTATTTGTCCAAGAAACACCCATCTTCCTCAGTAGTGTCACTATCCGTTATAAGCACATTTTCAACAACACCTTTTACCACATCATTTTGGACACTATCGTCATTGGAAGATGTGAACGTGACATCAATATTTTCCGAAAGATTAACTTCACTTTCTTCCTCAAGTTCAACCAACCCAGATTCCTTTTTCGTGTAATTATGCAAAATCGGCGGTGGAACTTTGTGAAAACCCACCCCGGTTCCATCAGAATACACGTCTTCGCCAGCTTTGTTTTTCCCGATGGGTTTGGGAACAATATGTTGCAACACAAAGCTTGCGGAGCTATAGCTGTTAAGCTTCAACTGGATTCGCTCATTTTCAATCTCAGCCTCTTGAACTTTAAGTTTCAATTTAGCGATTTCATCCAGTTGTTTGTTAATTGATTCTTCTTTTACTCTCAGCACAGCTTTTAGATGTTCATTTTCTTTAAAAGTTTTACCATTTCGATCATCGCTATCTTTTACTGTGCTTTTGAGTTTTTCAAAATTTTCAGAAATCTAGCGGTTTTCAAGAATTAACTTTTCATTTTCACGTTTAACTTTTTCATGTTCAATTTTATCAGTTACAATTTGAGCAGTTAATTCTCTTATCCGTTCAGTTAAAGCTTTAACTGTTCTGTCACGACCAAGAATTTGATCCTCAACACTTCTGACCTTTGCTGTCAGATTTTTAACTTTCTCATCGTTTAGATACGTGACAGTGTTACAAAATTTGCACTCTTTGTTGCAATTTTTGCAATCAGCATTTCCTTCTATCTTTTTACCTGACGCATTCGTTGACGAATTTGGACTGACCTGGTCTTTTGACTCAGACACGGAGTTAGAGTCTACCTCAAGTGCTTTAGCAGCCAGCACTTTGTCAGCCATTTTTCCCAGGTTCTCTGCAGTCAACTCCTGCGTTGTATCGATAATGCCTGTATCAATCTTCTTTGTTTTCTCGATCTCTTCTTTCTCCTTTTTCTCTTTCTCTTCTTTCTCTTTCTCTTCTTCTTTCATTTTCTCGGTTGGAGTTCCCCACCATTTGTTTTGCCAATACTCATCCACTTCTTTATACTCCTTGATGATAGCTTCGATATCCAGTGTTTTGTCATCGATCGCAATGTTTCCATACGGATCAAGATAACACTCTCTGTCCGGATCCCATCTTTTCACTCGCTTTGCTTCCGAATAGATACCAGACAGTCTAATGATCTTGTTTTCAGCAATCATTTTTCTGTATCTATACTTTTGTTCTTCAGTACGGTTATCTTTCCACGGAATAGGTTCATTTTTCGCCATGAATGCGTAACCAACCGCATCTTCTTCCGGTAAAACATCTTTACTCCAATCATACCCCTCATCATCGTAGATCACCGCAAGAGCCCTAGATTTGTCTCTGTTATCTTCAGCCTGCTTCAATCTAGGCGGCTCAGATTTATTCTGGTGATAAATCGCCTTCTTGTAGTAATCATCTTTGAAAGGATTCTCCGATTTATCAGCATAAGAGTTTCTGCATTCTCGCTTGAAGTGACCCTTCTGCTTACACTTGAAGCATGTCACCTTCGATTTATCGAACCCCAACTTTGTAGATGGACCACCGATCGTCTTCCTCCCGGTAATTTCCATAAAACGTTGTGCTCGACGAACAACACTTGCCATAGCCCAACGAATATCGATCAGCTCCATTTCTTCGGGATCTATCTGGTCATAATCTTCCTTTGTCAGATTTGTGTTCCCGATCTTACCAGCCACCAACCCTTCATATGATTCCAACACAGACGCCAAGAATACCATTTGTTGCTTAGCCGACTCCTCGTCAAAATTCTGTGCATTCTTCAAATCTATTGCGATGTTGCATGAAAACTTTACATCAGAATGACTTGTAGATGATGAAGATCCACTGTGATAACCACTGTGGTTTCCACTGCTTTGACTTTCTTTGTTTGCTATCGACACATTCTCAGCAGAAAATGCAGTCTTGGGAGAAGTAGCTTTAGGCATCATGCTTTTCGGATAGTATAGATCTAAATTCTGTTGATAAGATGAGTGATTGACTTTGTATGTATTCTTCAGTTCCAGTTTGTGACTTTCAAGTCTCTCAATCACCAAATCTGGTTTCAAATTTTCAGGAGCAATAGTGTTCTTCAACATCAGCGCATAATATCTCCAATCCATCTCGTCTGGTAATGAATCAAACAGTTTGTCAACAAGTTCTTCATCAGAATATTTGATACCATGTCTTGCTAATTCCAGCTTCAGATGACCGAACCTTTCTATCATTTTACAAACCGACTCGTTCTTTAGACACCCAAACATGTCAAACTCTTTCCTAAGCAGTTTCATTTTGTTTTTCTTGATTTCTTCACTACCTATACATTTCTTTTCTAACTTCTTCCAAAGATCTTTTTCATTCTTATAATCTATTAGTGAGATTATATCTTCCCGAACAGACTGAAATAACAACGCTATACACTTCTGTTCTGCTACAAATGAATCAATCTCATCAGATGAAGTTAACATTTCACCGGATTTATCTCCATGTTCATAACCATTCTTCAAGCTCTTCCAACTAGCAAAAGCAAACGCCATCAACCAGTCTTCAAACTTTCTCGACCATCTACTGTACTCCTCAATAGCCATTAGCTTTGGGGGTTTGTTGAACGTTCCAAAAGCACTTTCCGCTTCCCAAGTTTCTTTTTTCTTCACAACCGTCGAATTATCATTTGTATTACTTGATGAAGTATCATCATTTCCGGTATTTCCTGCAAATGCGTACATGTCGCTGAACGGGTTCAAGAAAATGTCATCTATCTTGAATGTTCCTGCAAAATCAGCAAACACTTAGACAAATTTTTTCGAAATTTTTGAAAAATATGACAGAAAAGCGGATCTATTAGTGTAAGTGACAGATAAGCGGATCTGTAATGTCCGGATAAGCGGACCAGATTATGTCCGTATAAACGAACCAGATATTGTCCCAATGAGCGGACCAGGTTCAAGCGGATCTACAGGGTTCGTTCGAGCGGACCTACTTTGTTCGTTTGAGCGGACCTAGCACTTTCGAGTGGAACTACTCAGTTCAGATAAGCGGAACTAGGCAGTTTCAAGCGAACCTCATGAGCGAAAGTGTCGTAAAAGCGAACCTAATGGTTAATTTCGAGCGAATCTAGCAAAGTCCGTAAAAGCGGACCTACATTTTTACCCAATTTTAATCATTTTTAAGTCGAGTTTTAACCTGAAACTTTCTAGGGTTTGTTAATTGTATGTTCCACACGTTATACTCAATTTTCAAGCCATTTCAACCGAGGAACCACTTTAAATCGAAAAAGTATGAGAGAAAGTGAGTAGAAATTAGAGAAATCGTTAGAATCAAGCTGTAATAGTATGAACTCCTCGTCCTGAGCTCTGATACCACTTGTTGGACTGTGTTCCGACCCTAAATAGTCAGTTGAGAACGTTCATCTTCACATACGAAGGCGGAATCAACGTAAATGAAGTTACAACAGCTTTCCTATTCAATTCCTTCTCTTTTATTGCTTTTTGAAGTAAATTTGACAGAGTTCCGTTACACAAGCAAAATCCTGGATCCGCTCCAATGAACAACTAATCAGGTATTTATAGTGTGAGTAGGTTCGCTCATATGGACTGCCATATGAGCGGATCTAACAACTTGACATAAAAGCGGACCTACCTGATTACCATATAAGCGAACCTGATTGAACCCTATAAGCGGACCTACATCTAACATATGTTCATAAAAGCGAACCTACAACATAATTCATGATTTTGACTTTCTAAACCCTATGTTGACCTAAATTGACCTAAGATGTAATGCAGACGTAGTTAACAGACATTCCATGCATCAACAGATCCCCTATCTGGTGACTCCCGAGTTTAAGCGCATTGAGGGTTACATCTGGGGATTGGCTCCGGAATTTCACAGCTTGGTGACTGCGGCTGAACCAACAACGATCACTCAGGCTGTAACTCTAGCTGTCAGCCTTACTGACGATGTTGTCCATATAAAAAAGTTATCGCTGAAAACTACTGATAAAACAGAGACGCATGCTGAGTCGTTTGGAGACAAGAAAAGGAAACATACATTGGGTACACAAGAGACAGGACGCAAATTAGTGAGTTCATGTCCCCACTTTTAAACTTTTACTTGTTTTCTAAACTTGGGGAAAATACATGTACAATGGTATATAGAACACAAACCTAAGGAATGACACATAGATCATGTGACGAATAGGGTACCATAAGCACCATTAATCAACATATACATTTAGACCGGGGAACAGAATGGTTAGATCTAATGGGTTTCAGGCAACCTCACTCTTGGCCTACTTCTACCAACGAGTGCTTTTGTGTCTCAGTCGATCTCGACAAAAATGCCTAGGTTTGGTGGCTTCCAATGTCGTGACAGATGTTAGTGTCCTCGCAAAACATTAGCTATCTCGTATTCCTTACATTTACAGACACAACACAGATACGTTTTATATATTACATACCATGTTTTTATACAAGTATATAACCATTCCATACAAAAACTGCATGAATTCACACCAACTTTTGTTGACGATTTTCCAAAACTTACATGTATTTTAGGTAACTAAAGTGGATGTACGTGCGGTTTCACTCTTGCTCAAGGATGAGGTTTATGTTTTTAATTATGTCGTGTCAAGACTCCAATACCTGTTATGTGGGATTTGTTCGTTATATTCCACCTCATGTGGTGATATAATGATCAAAATCTTGATGTTTGTCTTTGAAACAAGTTGTAAACTTTTCAAACAATTATCTATCGTGTGATGTAAACACTTAACTTAAATTATGTTTTGAATATTTAATGTTTATGGAATTTTGGAGTTGTTTTATGATCATGTAGTATGTTTACCATTCGTATGCAATGAGAACCTTTTAGGATCACACCTCGTGCTTACGCCTCAGTAAGGGGTGTGACAGATTGGTATCAGAGCCAAGCGACCCGCAGCAACAACAAGGGTTCAAACAATAAGAAACGTGATACTAAGCCACCTAAGGAGGCGAAAACATTCCCAGCTGTAAATGACACTGGAACTAAGAAGTATCAGGGCACTCTGCCCAAATGTGACCGATGCAAATTTCAACACGTGGGAAATTGTCGCATTGGGAGATGCGAGAACTGCGGAAAATTGTGTCACCGTACCGAGGATTGCTGGGGAAAAGGGATTTGAGGCCGTAATGGTAATGGAAATAGGAATAGAAATGGTGCTGGCAACGGATCTGGTAATCGCAATAACAACGGCGCTGGTAATCGAAATGGAAATGGAAATGAGCAAAAAAAGGATGCTTTGGTTGTGGTAGCAAGGAACACTTCAAGAAAGACTGCCCGAAAGAAAACACCGCTCAAGCTCGAGCATTTGTGATAAGAGCAAGGAACGCACGCGAGGACCCTAATGTGGTCACCGGTATGTTTCTCGTTAACAATCACTTTGCATCCATACTATTTGACACTGGTGCCAATTATAGTTTCATGTCTGTGGAATTTAAACGTATGCTTGGAGTAGAAACCAGTAGATTAGACATTCCTTATTCCATAGAACTAGCCGATGGCAAACTGGTTGAATCGGGCAAAGTTGTTAGGAGATGTACATTGGAACTTGGTGAGCGTAGGTTTAGTATCGACCTCTTGCCTGTTCAATTGGGTAGCTTCGATGTGGTAGTCGGAATGGACTGGCTGTCCAAGAATAAGGCTGAAGTTGTTTGGCACGAGAAAATCATTCGCATCCCTCTTGCGAATGATGAAACGCTCATAGTCCATGGAGAGAAAAGAGACACGCCCTTGCGAATCATCAACTGTATGAAGGTGCAGAAATGCTTGAGAAAAGGATGTGTTGCATTCTTGGCGCACGTAGTAGATAAGAAGCTTGAGGAGCCGAAACTCAAAGGCATTCCTGTGGTAAAGGAATTTCCCGATGTTTTTCGCGAAGATTTGCCAGGATTACCTCCGCAAAGTCGAATTCCATATTAACTTGGTTCCAGGCGCCGCTCCTGTAGCCAAGGCACCCTATCAGCTTGCGCCATCCGAGATGCAAGAATTATCTACACAACTCCAGGAGTTGTTTGATAAAGGATTCATAAGGCCGAGCTTCTCGCCTTGTGATGCCATTTAGATTGACGAACGCGTCAGCAGTGTTTATGGATCTGATGAATCGTGTTTTCAAACCATATCTCGATAAATTTGTGATTGTATTTATCGATGATATTCTGATTTATTCACGAACGAAAGAGGAGAACGAACAACACCTACAGGACGCAAATTAGTGAGTTCATGTCCCCACTTTTAAACTTTTACTTGTTTTCTAAACTTGGGGAAAATACATGTACAATGGTATATAGAACACAAACCTAAGGAATGACACATAGATCATGTGACGAATAGGGTACCATAAGCACCATTAATCAACATATACATTTAGACCGGGGAACAGAATGGTTAGATCTAATGGGTTTCAGGCAACCTCACTCTTGGCCTACTTCTACCAACGAGTGCTTTTGTGTCTCAGTCGATCTCGACAAAAATGCCTAGGTTTGGTGGCTTCCAATGTCGTGACAGATGTTAGTGTCCTCGCAAAACATTAGCTATCTCGTATTCCTTACATTTACAGACACAACACAGATACGTTTTATATATTACATACCATGTTTTTATACAAGTATATAACCATTCCATACAAAAACTGCATGAATTCACACCAACTTTTGTTGACGATTTTCCAAAACTTACATGTATTTTAGGTAACTAAAGTGGATGTACGTGCGGTTTCACTCTTGCTCAAGGATGAGGTTTATGTTTTTAATTATGTCGTGTCAAGACTCCAATACCTGTTATGTGGGATTTGTTCGTTATATTCCACCTCATGTGGTGATATAATGATCAAAATCTTGATGTTTGTCTTTGAAACAAGTTGTAAACTTTTCAAACAATTATCTATCGTGTGATGTAAACACTTAACTTAAATTATGTTTTGAATATTTAATGTTTATGGAATTTTGGAGTTGTTTTATGATCATGTAGTATGTTTACCATTCGTATGCAATGAGAACCTTTTAGGATCACACCTCGTGCTTACGCCTCAGTAAGGGGTGTGACAGATTGGTATCAGAGCCAAGCGACCCGCAGCAACAACAAGGGTTCAAACAATAAGAAACGTGATACTAAGCCACCTAAGGAGGCGAAAACATTCCCAGCTGTAAATGACACTGGAACTAAGAAGTATCAGGGCACTCTGCCCAAATGTGACCGATGCAAATTTCAACACGTGGGAAATTGTCGCATTGGGAGATGCGAGAACTGCGGAAAATTGGGTCACCGTACCGAGGATTGCTGGGGAAAAGGGATTTGAGGTCGTAATGGTAATGGAAATAGGAATAGAAATGGTGCTGGCAACGGATCTGGTAATCGCAATAACAACGGCGCTGGTAATCGAAATGGAAATGGAAATGAGCAAAAAAAGGATGCTTTGGTTGTGGTAGCAAGGAACACTTCAAGAAAGACTGCCCGAAAGAAAACACCGCTCAAGCTCGAGCATTTGTGATAAGAGCAAGGAACGCACGCGAGGACCCTAATGTGGTCACCGGTATGTTTCTCGTTAACAATCACTTTGCATCCATACTATTTGACACTGGTGCCAATTATAGTTTTATGTCTGTGGAATTTAAACGTATGCTTGGAGTAGAAACCAGTAGATTAGACATTCCTTATTCCATAGAACTAGCCGATGGCAAACTGGTTGAATCGGGCAAAGTTGTTAGGAGATGTACATTGGAACTTGGTGAGCGTAGGTTTAGTATCGACCTCTTGCCTGTTCAATTGGGTAGCTTCGATGTGGTAGTCGGAATGGACTGGCTGTCCAAGAATAAGGCTGAAGTTGTTTGGCACGAGAAAATCATTCGCATCCCTCTTGCGAATGATGAAACGCTCATAGTCCATGGAGAGAAAAGAGACACGCCCTTGCGAATCATCAACTGTATGAAGGTGCAGAAATGCTTGAGAAAAGGATGTGTTGCATTCTTGGCGCACGTAGTAGATAAGAAGCTTGAGGAGCCGAAACTCAAAGGCATTCCTGTGGTAAAGGAATTTCCCGATGTTTTTCGCGAAGATTTGCCAGGATTACCTCCGCAAAGTCGAATTCCATATTAACTTGGTTCCAGGCGCCGCTCCTGTAGCCATGGCACCCTATCAGCTTGCGCCATCCGAGATGCAAGAATTATCTACACAACTCCAGGAGTTGTTTGATAAAGGATTCATAAGGCCGAGCTTCTCGCCTTGTGATGCCATTTAGATTGACGAACGCGTCAGCAGTGTTTATGGATCTGATGAATCGTGTTTTCAAACCATATCTCGATAAATTTGTGATTGTATTTATCGATGATATTCTGATTTATTCACGAACGAAAGAAGAGAACGAACAACACCTCAGGACCATTCTGCAACTACTGAAGAAAGAGAAGCTTTATGCATAGTTTTCAAAGTGCGAATTTTGGATTCGCGAAGTACAGTTCCTTGGTCATGTGGTAAACAAGGATGGTATCCATGTAGATCCAGCGAAAATTGAAGCAATAAAGAACTGGGAAGCTCCCAAGACACCAACTGAAGTTCGACAATTTTTGGGATTAGCGGGCTATTACCGCAGATTCATCGAGAACTTCTCCAAAATTGCACAACGGCTAACTTCCCTTACTCAAAAGGACAAGAAGTACGACTGGGAAAACAAGCAGGCTATTACCGCAGATTCATCGAGAACTTCTCCAAAATTGCACAACGGCTAACTTCCCTTACTCAAAAGGACAAGAAGTACGACTGGGGAAACAAGCAGGAAGAAGCCTTCCAACTACTTAAAAATAGGCTATGAGATGCACTGATACTATCTCTACCTGAAGGCACGGAAGACTTCATGGTGTACTGCGACACTTCGCATAAAGGATTGGGTTGCGTGCTCATGCAACGCCAAAAAGTCATCGCTTACGCTTCATGACAGTTGAAAGCACATGAGAAAAATTATACCACTCACGACCTAGAGCTAGGCGCGGTGGTATTTGCCTTGAAAATTTGGCAACATTATTTGTATGGTACTCGATGTACTATCTTCACTGATCACAAAAGCTTACAACACATATTTGATCAGAAGGAGTTAAATATGCGTCAGCGACGATGAGTTGAGTTGCTGAACGATTATAACTGTGAGATTAAGTACCATCCTGGAAAGGCAAATGTGGTAGCAGATGCATTAAGTCGAAAAGAAAGGGTTAAGACCCTAAGGGTTCGAGCATTGGAAATGACTATTCAAACGAGTCTCAATTCACGCATCCACGATGCCCAACAAGAAGCCCTTAAGAAGGAAAATCTTAAAGCTGAATATCTGTAACGCTTCGCAATTTTAGTAGTTTCTTATTTTAGCAAGTCAGGTGGTACTTTCCATATTTAGACATTTGAATTCTCGTTGTAGTCTATTTCGTTTTAATCTATAATCCGAGACTTGAAATCATAATGAAAATGCATTGTTTGATCATATTCTTGTCATAATTCTATGTTATGTATGCACAACTCAACACGTTTGAAAACACATTAAACTATTTCAAACATGTGAAAACAGTGGGAAGATATCCTAATTTACAATTCTCGAACAATCCTTACCAAGAGATTACCCTAAACCGTGCAAGAATCAGGAATTAGTACGCTAATTCGGTTAAAACAAATAGATATAAAAGTTATTAATTAATATTCTAAATTACTAAAGTTAAATAAATAAAATTATTAATAAATAAATTATAAAAGTTTAAATAATAAAAAGTTTTTTTATGTAATTAAAAAGGTTAACCTTGTTAGTTAAAAAGGTTAACTAAGTTAGTGGAAATTAACATTTATTATTAACAAATTTAATGATTATATATGTTTGGTTAAGTTAAAGTTAATATATTAACCATGTTAATTAAGGCAGTTAGCTCAGTTAGTTATTTAATAAACCACAGGGACCAAAACTGAAAATAGGTATCAAATGTAGGCAAAAAGGGGGTCTCCTGGGTGAGAACCGGCCCTTGTGAGGTTCAAACCCGGGTCTTTCAAGTCACACACGCGCACACTAACCAGATGGGCTACCATCATCGCCGATTAATATCTGGATTGTTTAGTTCTTATACGCGATTCAAGACTTTCTTTTTTTAAATTTGCCGCCCAAACAGTTTGACAGCGAACAACCTTGACCTTTCCTTTTGTGATCGGTCAAATTTTCGGTAATTCAGAATCATTCCTCAAATCTGTTATATCAATTATTCTTTTTCCTTTTGATTGCCAATCATGCCATTAAGCCACGATTCGGTTTCCGGAAATGCGAGACCTTCGAACGGCTATAAATACCGAAACCATTCTTCACTGTTCAACACCCTCACATTATTCTCGAAAACACCTCTCATTCCCTCGAAACCGCGGATACCACTCAACATCCCTTCTGTTCAAGCCGCTGCCCCTTGCCGGAGCTTCGCCGGAGTCGCCGGAGAAGACGACTCGATTCTGGTACCTATCCGATTCCATTTTTCTCTCTTTATATATATATATATATATATATATATATATATATATACATATATATATATATATATACATATATATATATATATATATATTATTATTATTATAATCATTATTTAACTAAAATCAGAAATATTATTATTATTATTATTATTATTAATTATTCCGGTTATTATTATTATTGTTATTATACTTAATAATAATTATCATCATTGTTATTATTATCACAAATATAAATTTTTATTATTATTATCAGTATTATTATTGTTTATTATCATCTTAATTATTATTATCCAAAAATTGTTATTATTATTTATTATCATTATCAGTATTATTATTATTATTACTATTATTATTATTATTATTATTATCATTATTATCATAATTATTACCATTATTATTATTACTATTACAAATATTAATTTTAGATTATTAGTATTATCAGTATTATTATTATTATTACTAAAAGTATAACTGTTATCATTATCATTATTATTATTTGTTACAATTATTATTTTTATCATTTTAACTAAATTATTATTATTATCATTGCCATTATTATTATTATTATTATTATTATTATTATTATTATTATTATTATTACTAGTATTATTCTCAATTATTATTACGATCATCAAAATTTATTATTATTACTATTCTAAGATTATTATTAGTATTATTATTATTATCACTGTTTTATCAATATTATTATTATTATTATTATTATTATTATCATTATTATTTCACATTGATATTCTCAAATATTAATATAATAAAAATTTGTATTATTAACATTAATTGTAGTCTAACTAGCTTAATCTTATTTTTTTCTATATCATTATAGTTACCATTACAATTACTTATTATTTATAGTCAATCAACAATATTAACGAATACCTCATATCCTAAATAGGGTAATCTCTTGCAAACTCTCGAGTAATCTCAACATTTCTACTCTTTCTCTTTACCAAGAAAATGCAACGCAATCAAAGGTGAGTATACATGACCCATTTTTCATTTTACACTTTTTGGGTGCGATATGTATTCTATATCAAACACCACAATCACATTAAACAATTTTATGCACACTCTATCCAACTCTATGTGATACATTTGATTCATGTTAGACATGTTATGCTATTGTAAACTCTCATGACTATGTGTTCATTAACTTTGCAAGCCTCCCCTAACAATGGTAGCGCTATAGGTTGAGAAACGCCCCTCCCGTTATTCTCGCGGGTATTTTTAGGTTAATCTATGTTAAAACCTCCCGTTAAACTTTGTTATAGGCACGTTAATTGCGTTAAACTTTGGTTTGGACACATAGAGTAACATCGTTTCGAGTATACTGTTAATATGATATCATGTATTTCACATTGGATATGAGCAAACTTTTGAACTTGTATTATGCTATGTATCAAACTTGTATACTCGCCAACATATTTTGTTGATTTTATTTTAATACATATTGCAGGTTGATTGGTACAAGATTCAAGAAACAAGCTAGGATGGCTTCAGATACCCATTTTAGCAATTAAACAATGTTTGAATCTATGTTTACTATTTGAAACAATATAATATTCTTTTCTAGTTTTAATAAAATGATTTAATTCATATTGTCACAATTAGTGTTATGTTGTTTTGAGCAATTTGTTCGTCTCATCCCGATGTGTCCGCCATCGGTTGGGGTATGACAGATTGGTATCAGAGCCATAACTATAGGGAATTAGGAATTGCTATACTTTTCCCTAGTCTATAGTAGGAATACTCTGATACCAGATTGGTATCAAAGCCATAACTATAGGGTATTAGGAATGCCTTGCCTAGTCTATAGTTTAAGAGCTTATTCACTATGTGTTGCTTAAAACAACTTCCTTTCTATCTTCTTTGCTTCCCTCTATTCTCTTGGACTCTTAATATACATGCCTTTCCTAAGGCTAACACAATACACACTTGGAGGCTTTGAAGACACTCATGTAACACAATCGAAACGAATCATCAGGATTGGGGTGATTCCCACACTTGGTGATAACTTTCACTCAGCTATACTTTGATTTTTGCATGAAATCTACCCTCAAGTTAGGAGTGATATCCAAACCTTGAAGGGAGTTTTCCATTTCATATTCTGGTGGACCCTTATCTTTTGATAAGTACCAACCACATTAGGGTACGATGTTATCAAGTTAGAGGTGATACTCGCATCTTGTTAACTAGTCCCACTCCTCGATTTTCGTTCTCGCCAAAGTTTCGATTTTCCCAATCGATTAAGGACGTGTAGTAACTGGAAGGACAAATATCGTTAGTCGCTCCTCGATGAGAGTATTTTTCTATTAGGCCAAAACACATTTCCTTAATTCGAAAAGGAGTTCGATTCACTTTGGAATTATCGTATGTTACGTTCCGTGACAATCCATATTTTACGTTAAATCTCTTTTATGTTATCTCAATTTCTATGTGTTTTACGTTTGAACGTTATATTCATTTCAAGCTAGGAGTCACGATTCACACTATTGTCGCAACCTAAAACAATTAATGATACTCTCTCGTGAACAAATTAAATTTACTACGCTTTCAAATTTACATGTTATTCTATGTGAAAATTCATGTTATACTATGTGAAACTTTATGTGAAACAAGGTGCTACATGTTACATTCATAAAAACAAATTTTTCAAATAAACATTATGATCAAAGTCTCATCCATTCTCCATTTTGAATTCGTAGATGTCTTCATCTCGTCAACTCTCCAGCTCATCCAAGAAGTCAAAGATCAGCTCACAAAAGAAAATGATGGCATTCATGGCCAAGCAGTTCACTCGTATCATCCCTAAAATTGTGACTGAAATCCAAGCTTCCAACACCCCTAACTCCTCTATTGACTCGAAAATGGTCCAGCCTAAGCATGTCACCTTCAACTACAAACATTTTGCTTCTTGTCACCCCAAACCTTTCACTGGCAAGGAAGGTGTGACAGCTATGCTTGAATGGTTCGACAGCATAAAGGTTACATTTATCAACAGTGAATGTCCTGACGAACTAAAGACACGTAGTGCTACTGGTGTCTTCCAAGCAAGAGCCCTAGAATGGTGGACGAATGAGAGGAACATTCGTTCGAACGAATTGGCGTATGCTTTGCCATGGGAAGAATTGAAACAACTCATGATGGAGGAATTCTGCCCTCCTCATGAACAGCAAAAGCTTGAGGAAGAGTTTTGGGCTCTCAAGCAAATTGGAGATGACAACCTCGCGTACACCACCCGTTTCAAACAATTGAGCTTCATTGTACCCCACTTGGTTCTCACCACTGATCGCATGATCAGGAAGTACATCAATGGCCTACCCCCTACTATGAGAGACACCATTGAAGCAGCCAAGCTTGACAACATCGAGGCTGTCTATCGTCTCGCTGCTAGTTTGAACAACAACCGCGTTCGTGATAAACAAGTCGCAACATCCACTAGGGTAGCCAACCAGATTACCACTGACCCTGAAGCCCCAGCAAGTGGCAGCGAGGGCAGGAAACGAAAATTCCAAAGCTCGGAGTCAGTCAACAAAGTTCGCGCATGCTACAAGTGTGGAGACACAACACATCTTCGCCCACAATGCCCTCTATGGAATCAAGAACGACAACAAGCACCACAAGGTCGAGCTCTCAATGCCAACCAAGCTCAAGATAACGATGAAGACATTGATGTCAACACCTGATGGAAAGTCGGTCACAATTGATGTTATTCTTCAAAATTCATGTTACCTCGATCAACCATCACCTTGTTTCTCTTCGTTCAGCCTTCCTCTCAAAGATTTCGAGGACGAAATCTCCTAAAGTAGGGGAGATTGTAACGCTTCACAATTTTAGTACTTTCTTATTTTAGCAAGTCAAGTGGTACTTTCCATATTTAGACATTTGAATTCTCGTTGTAGTCTATTTCATTTCAATCTGTAATCCGAGACTTGAAATCATAATGAAAATGCATTGTTTGATCATATTCTTGTCATAATTCTATGTTATGTATGCACAACTCAACACGTTTGAAAACACGTTAAACTATTTCAAACATGTGAAAACAGTGGGAAGATATCCTAATTACAATTCTCGAACAATCCTTACCAAGAGATTACCCTAAACCGTGCAAGAATCAGGAATTAGTACGCTAATTCGGTTAAAACAAATAGATATAAAAGTTATTAATTAATATTCTAAATTAATAAAGTTAAATAAATAAAATTATTAATAAATAAATTATAAAAGTTTAAACAATAAAAAGTTTTTTTTATGTAATTAAAAAGGTAAACCTTGTTAGTTAAAAAGGTTAACTAAGTTAGTGGAAATTAACATTTATTATTAACAAAGTTAATGATTATATATGTTTGGTTAAGTTAAAGTTAATATATTAACCATGTTAATTAAGGCAGTTAGCTCAGTTAGTTATTTAATAAACCACAGGGACCAAAACTGAAAATAGGTATCAAATGTAGGCAAAAAGGGGGTCTCCTGGGTGAGAACCGGCCCTTGTGAGGTTCGAACCCGGGTCTTTCAAGTCACACACGCGCACACTAACCAAATGGGCTACCATCATCGCCGATAAATATCTGGATTGTTTAGTTCTTATACGCGATTCAAGACTTTCTTCTTTTAAATTTGCCGCCCAAACAGCTTGACAGCAAACAACCTTGACCTTTCCTTTTGTGATCGGTTAAATTTTCGGTAATTCAGAATCATTCCTCAAATCTGTTATATCAATTATTCTTTGTCCTTTTGATTGCCAATCATGCCATTAAGCCACGATTCGGTTTCCGGAAATGCGAGACCTTCGAACGGCTATAAATACCGAAACCATTCTTCACTGTTCGACACCCTCACATTATTCTCGAAAACACCTCTCATTCCCTCGAAACCGCGGATACCACTCAACCTCCCTTCTGTTCAAGCCGCTGTCCCTTGCCGGAGCTTCGCCGGAGTCGCCGGAGAAGACGACTCGATTCTGGTACCTATCCGATTCCGTTCTTCTCTCTTTATATATATATATATATATATATATATATATATATATATATTATTTTATTATTTTATTTATTTTGTTATTCTATTGTTACCATTATTATTATTATTATTATTATTATTATTATCATTATTTAACTAAAATCAGAAATAATATTATTATTATTATTAATTATTCCGGTTATTATTTTTATTGTTATTATACTTAATAATAATTATCATCATCATTATTATTATTATCACAAATATAAATTTTTATTATTATTATTATCAGTATTATTATTGTTAATTATCATCTTAATTATTATTATCCAAAAATTGTTATTATTATTATTATTATTATTATTATTATTTATTATTTATTATTTATTATTATCAGTATTATTATTATTATTACTATTATTATTATTATTATCATAATTATTACCATTATTATTATTACTATTACGAATATTAATTTTAGATTATTAGTATTATCAGTATTATAATTATTATTATTACTAAAAGTATAACTGTTATCATTATCATTATTATTATTTGTTACAATTATTATTTTTATCATTTTAACTAAATTATTATTACTATCACCAAAATTTATTATTATTTCTATTCTAAGATTATTATTAGTATTATTATTATTATCACTGTTTTATTATTATTATTATTATTATTATTATTATTATTATCATTATTTCACATTGATATTCTCAAATATTAATATAATAAAAATTGGTATTATTAACATTAATCGTAGTCTAACTAGCTTAATCTTATTTTTTTCTATAACATTATAATTACCATTACAATTACTTATTATTTATAGTCAATCAACAATATTAACGAAAATCTCATATCCTAAATAGGGTAATCTCTTGCAAACTCTCGAGTAATCTCAACCTTTCTACTCTTTCTCTTTACCAAGAAAACGCAACGCAATCAAAGGTGAGTATACATGACCCATTTTTCATTTTACACTTTTTGGGTGCAATATGCATTCTATATCAAACACCACAATCACATTAAACAATTTTATGCACACTCTATCCAACTCTATGTGATACATTTGATTCATGTTAGACATGTTATGCTATTGTAAACTCTCATGACTATGTGTTCATTAACTTTGCAAGCCTCCCCTAACAATGGTAGCGCTATAGGTTGAGAAACGCCCCTCCCGTTATTCTCGCAGGTATTGTTAGGTTAATCTATGTTAAAACCTCCCGTTAAACTTTGGGATAGGCACGTTAATTGTATTAAACTTTGATTTGGACACATAGAGTAACATCGTTTCGAGTATACTGTTAATATGATATCATGTATTTCACATTGGATATGAGCAAACTTTTGAACTTGTATTATGCTATGTATCAAACTTGTATACTCCCCAACATATTTTGTTGATTTTATTTTAATACATATTGCTGGTTGATTGGTACAAGACTCAAGAAACAAGCTAGGATGGCTTTAGATACCCATTTTAGCAATTAAACAATGTTTGAATCTATGTTTACTATTTGAAACAATGTAATATTCTTTTCTAGTTTTAATAAAATGATTTAATTCATATTGTCACAATTAGTGTTATGTTGTTTTAGAGCAATTTGTTCGTCTCATCCCGATGTTTCCGCCATCGGTTGGGGTGTGACAATATCTTCGAGGTATGGAGAAGAAATTGGTGCCAAACGAAGAGGGAACCTTATCCTTTATGGGACGCATTTGGGTTCCGCTCTATGGCGGTATTCGAGAAGTCATCTTTGACGAAGCTCACAAGTCAAGATACTCGATCCACCCAGGATCAGACAAAATGTATCAAGACTTGAAAGAATACTATTGTTGGCCGAAACTTAAAAGCGACGTTGATGTTTACATTGGAAAGCGCCTAACCTGTGCTAAGGTTAAGGCCGAATATCAGAAACCGTCTGGTCTACTACAACAACCGAAGATACCCATGTGGAAGTTGGAGCAAATTTCGATGGACTTCATAACAAAATTACCCAGGACCCCTAGAGGGCATGACATGATATGGGTGATGGTCGATCGATTAACGAAGTCTGCACACTTCCTACCAATCCGAGCGAAAGATAGCACTGGAAAGCTTGCTGAGCTGTATCTTAAAGAAATTGTGGCACGTCATGGAGTGCCTATTTCGATTATTTCAGACAGAGCATAAGAGCCGCACCGTTCGAACCCTGGATATTCGGCCTTCCACCCGCAAACAGCGACGTTGGTATTTCAAACTGGGATACTCAACTACCTTTAGTTGAGATTTCCTATAATAACAGCTACCATACGAGCATAAAAGCCGCACCGTTCGAAGCTCTATATGGCCGCAAGTGCCGCTCACTGTTGTGTTGGGCAGACGGTGGAGACAAATAGTTGATTGGTCCTGAACTTGTTCAAGAGACAACCGACAAAATCATGCAGATCCGAGAACGCATCAAGGTGGCTCGTGATCGACAAAAGAGCTACGCTAAGCGAAGACGGAAACCCTTAGATTTCGAGGTGGGAGACAAAGTTTTGTTGAAGGTCTCACCTTGGAAGGGTGTTCGAAGGTTCGAAAAGTGTGGAAAGTTGAATCCACGATACATTGGACCATTCAAGATCTTGGAAAAGATTGGTACCGTAGCGTACAAATTGGAGTTACCAGAAGAACTTAATGGTGTACACGTTCCATGTGTCAAACCTTGAAAAGAGTCCAACACAGGAAACAGTCATCATCCCCGTGGATGAGGTACACATCGACGACAAACTCCGATTTACTGAACAGCCTGTCGAGGTAATGGATTGGAAGATCCAGAAAACAAGGAGGGGTCGCATTAAACTTGTCAGAGTACGTTGGAACTCTAAGCACAGACCTGAGTACACGTGGGAACACGAAGACCAGTTTAAAGCCAAGTACCCCCATCTGTTTGAGAAAGCTCCTGCGGGAGATAACTCAGCCTGAATTTCGGGACGAAATTCTATTAACGGGGGGAGACTGTGACAATTGGCACAAAACCAGTAATTTCCGTACTATTTTAATTATTATTTATTATCTGCAATTATGTGCTTAAACGTTAACATTGTCTGATTACTTGTTATACATATGAATTCATGCATGTTTTATACTTCAAATATTGCTTTGAGCATTACTTTAAGCGTTGCGTCAGAAAGACTAGTAAACTCACCGGTAAGACACACTGTGTCAGCATTTCTGCAGAAAGCAGTCAGACAATAGAGTTAGGGCCCAGGAGTAGGTCCAACATCTAAAATACCTTAAAACCCAAGTATGGATATAAGGGTTAGAATATAAACTTTCCAGAAGCTAAACTATGCATTAAAAGACACCCGGAACTCACTCTAAAAGCCGAATTTTGCAGAATTCAGCTATAAACAACAATATAACACTAAAATATTATGCAGAATTTATGGTTTAGTGTTCAGAATAACTTACAAAGTGTCGGGAATTGAAACTGTCACAAAAAGTGCTTCATACTTAGTGAAACTACGCAATTTAGCACTTTAACGAACCTTAACCAACCGAACAACTGGACACTACCTGAAACACCAAATTTCCACAAGAAACATTGTTTTAGTGTCATGAAGCTAGTCTTGAACATTAAACACCATGTTACATCCAATAAACCCTAAACACTTAAAACACTAACTAATCCCCCTACTTTTCAACTAGATTATCTAACTTGTAATTGAAACACAACTAACACCCCCCCCTTGTTAGGATCTGGGGCTGTCATGTTGAGTTTGTTTAACAACAATGAACAGACGAATGAATATAAGAGAGATCAAATGCAACGGAAAAAGAAACAAACTTTGTAACACAGTCAAGAAGAAACAGTTTTTAGTAAACATATGCTTTTCATTAAGTTGAATGATTACAAAAACATAATAATTACATTATATTTTTACATACTGAAACTCCCCCTCAGCCTGAGCTCAATGGTTGATCGTACATGATGCTTGGATTGAAGGAGAAAACTCCTTGAATAGAACAGTACAAACTGTTCTATTTATAGTACAAATCAAACCACTGAGAATCAAAGCTGAAGTCACCATGAAAGTGACATCTAACAACCTAACAAACTCTAAGGCCTGTTACATACAACCACTGATTACCAATCTACTGATTACATAGACACTGTTTCTATAAGCTGCTGTTTCACTTTCCACTAATGTAGTGTAAGCACTGATGTTGAGCATCAGTGCTTTCTTCAAAGGTGATCAGTCCTTGAATGGGCAGTACTTTAGTCTTCAACAGTGCTTAGGAAACATCAGTAGATAGAGCTTCAGTTCTTTAATCTTCATCAGTGCTTGGCCTATCTGTCACGGCCCTGACCCGGTTTGACCCGTTTCAGGAGCCGCGGGACAGAAATCCCGTGATATCTATTTAATTGATTTTAGCAGCGGAAGTTTATCATCAGGATCTTTTTAAAGCTAAAAACTTTTTCTGATTATTTTATTTCACAACTCGGGATATAAACCCGGTAATTTACAATAACATGATTTCACGGAGAAATCTTTATTTTTACAAAACATATTTCTTTATTTTATAATGAGCCACTTTCTTAAGCTTGAAATACTCCCCAACACTTTTCCTGAACTACAATAGATCACCTGAAACATGTTTGAAAAAGGTTTTGTCAGAAGGAAATACTGAGTGAATCATCCTATTTAAAATGACTCGTTTATTATAATTTACAGTATTAAGAGAGATTACAATGTTTCTGATATCTACCAACTACCCACAGTATTTGTCACTCAACCGGATCTGTGACTATGGTCATACCACTATTGGCTGCCCGAATAGTGACGAATATCACAAATTTTAGGTTCGCCCACCTAAAGTGATAAAACAGCAGTAATGTATAAAAAACCCCACATACTGGCTATAACTTGGTGATTACATAAACTTAATCACTGTAATTATAACTTTTGAAACATGCTTTTGAAAATAATTTGATAAAAAGGGAATGACTCACATTGCAGATTTAACACGGACAGAATATGGTTTAGCCTTGTTAACCTAATTTAAATAACAATGCACACAAAACCGGGTTAGTGATCAATACAGCATTTACGATAACTCACGAGATCAAATACTCACAACGAACGACAAAGTGCGATACTTAAACATCCATCGAATTAACGACGAACGACAAAGTATAACCCTAATGTGGGCGGCACTTAAACATCCATTGGATATATTGATCGGTCGGAAAAATGAATCGTAATAGCGATCGAGTTATTACCCTGTTTTGTGGCAGCACTTCGTGACATGTGTGTGTTTAATTGTACTACTACTGCTCTAATCTGACGTTCACAGTGAATTTGTACGTCGTTTCAACTTCTTCAGGCAAGTCCCAAGGTCCTCTATTTATACCCGGAAAATAGCCTCGCTTACGGACCGTAAGCGGTAACCCTTACGGTCCGTAAGGGGTGTGGTCTAATTATAGGGTAGCCTAGTCGGTGGTATAGGTTTGATGAGTCAACTACCTCAAAAATTCTCAGTTTAGACAACGAAAATTATTGATAATTATCACTAGGGTTTATCCCCCCCTGAGTTTTAGGGGCCCTGATCCTGATTCCGATTGTTCTGAAAATTTTAGGGTTTATGCAGAATCACTTGGGTGTCTTAATTAGGGTCTCCTTAATTGATAATTATCATTCTAATTATTATTTTTAGTGAGAGTTGTTACATCCTCCCCACCTTAAGAAAAATCTCGTCCTCGAGATTTACTAGAATAAATGAGGGTATTTCCGCTTCATTTCTGATTCTAACTCCCAAGTGTATTCTGGCCCTCTCTTTGAATCCCATTTGACTTTGACTAGCACTAGTCGTTTGTGTTTGAGAAACTTGATTTTCTTGTCTTCTATTTGTAGTGGTTTCTCTACAAATTTCAGCTTTTCATTTACCTCTATATCTTGAAGAGGTACTACCAGGGATTCGTCTGATAAACATTTCTTGAGATTGGATACATGAAATACATCATGTACTCCAGCTAATTCTTCTGGTAGTTGTAACTGATAAGCAACTGGTCCTATACGTTGGATTACTGGAAATGGTCCTACGTATCTTGGACTTAGTTTTCCTTTCTTACCGAATCGTACTACTCATTTCCAAGGAGAGACTTTCAAAAGTACTTTGTCTCCTATCTGGAATTCTAGTGGCTTGCGGCGATTGTCTGCATAGCTCTTCTGGCGATCTCGAGCCGTCTTCAGTCTTTCCTTGATTCGAGTTATCTTGTCTGTGGTTTCTTGTACAATCTATGGACCTGATAATTGACTTTCTCCTGTTTCCGCCCAACAAACTGGAGTTCTGCACTTGCGTCCATACAGTGTTTCAAATGGAGCAGCTTCGATGCTTGAGTGATAACTATTATTATAGGAGAATTCAATTAAGGGTAAATGGTTATCCCAATTACCACCAAAATCAATTACACATGCTCGGAGCATGTCTTCTAGAGTTTGGATCGTCCTTTCACTTTGCCCGTCTGTTTGTGGATGATATGTAGTACTAAGGTTTAGTCGAGTTCCCATTGCTTCTTGGAAGCTTTTCCAAAAATGGGAAGTGAACCGACTATCTCTATCTGATACAATGGAGAGTGGAACTCCCACTACAAAAAAAATGTCATTTAGTGACATACAAAAACTGCCACAAAACAACAAAAAAGTGCCACTAAAAACACCTGTAGGAATGGGTGACACACAAAAAAAGTGCCACTAGAAGCGCTGACGCTAAAGCCTTTTAGTGGCACTTTTTCAATCTGGCGCACAAAGTATATAGACTTTTAGTGGTACTGTTTTTTCTGCCATTACAAACTTTTCGGCTTTCAGTGGCACATATTTTTTGCCACAAAAATCACATTAAATTATTTATCATATTAATTTTTTTATAACAATTAATATTTATTTACATTAAAAAATAAAAATAAAATTGTAAATTGTGAAATCATAATAATATAATCAATTAAATTAAAAAGTTCAATCAATCATCTTTCAAAGATTCCAAATGTTTCCAAAAAATTAAGGGGATACGGTGTGGGTGCGAGATCCAGGCGGCAAAGCCGTTTGCCGCGCGGCAAACACCGCCGCCGACCAAGTTTGGTCGCGGCAAAACATTGAACTCGGTGACCCTTTGCCGACTCGAGAAGAAGAAATGGAAAAAGGGGGGGCCACTCCAACGGTCATATGACCGTTTAAAAAAAAAATAATTTTTTTTTTAAAATTAAACTATATATATATATCACAAACCATTTAACCATATACTTTCCAATTGAGCTATACTCATACAAACCAATTCCTTCTAAAGGTTTACCTTACAAAATGGCGGATGAACTCCCGTTATGGTTCCCACCCATGAGTAGCGACGATTCATCCGATAGTAGCATTCTTTTTTTTCAAAATCTCATCGAAGAAGCCGAACTTCAAGATACCGGCACATCTAACCGAAGGAGATATATTGAACGTCAACGTGAGGAGGGGCATGAGACACTCATGGCGGATTATTTTGTCGAAGACCCGAAGTGGAATCTACCCTTCGTGGTCCGTGTTTGTGAAGTCGATCCCTTACCCTCACGAAGTAAACGAAAAGAAATTCAAGAGGCAACATGAGGCGGCAAGGAAAGACGTCGAACGGGCTTTTGGTGTTTTGAAGGGGAAATGGGGTGTATTGAGTCGACCGATGCGAGCAAGATCGGTTAAAAAAATTAGGAATGTCGTGTACACGTGTATTATTTTACACAACATGATTTTGAAAGACGATGGAAATGCGATAGCACCGGTGCACATTCGGGATCCTCCGGTCGAGCCGGCTCTAGCCGATACGGTGTTGGGCGAGTTGTTGAATGAAGACACCCATTGGAGACTCAAACACGATCTCATAGATCATCTCGCAAGTCAAGATTTACCCCATCTTTTGGCCGATTCCGACGAAGACTAGTTTAAATTGTTTCATGCTAATGTAATTTTATTGTTTTTTAATTTAGTGTAACTTTGATGTTTTTAATTTAATTTATGAAACTTTATTGTTTTTAATTTATTTATATTAAATTAATTATTGCAAAAAAAAAATAATAATAAAAGTTTACCACTTCAGCAAGTGTTTAAACCAATGCCAACACTTTTCAGCAAAGTTTAAACACTTTTGCCAAATTGACATGGCGCGCTCTGATTGGTCGGTTTTTTGTTTTGCCACTTTAAAGTGTTTAACCACTCCTTATACCCTAAGCTAAATAAAACTAAGAACAAAGAAAACTAGCCAATTATTAGTTGCATAGAAACTATTTGTAGGTCAGAAAAACGTGGTACAAGTTAAAAGTGTCAAATAGATTAACTAAAAAAAGCTAAGAGAGAGACGGGTCAAATATGTAACAGACTAAATAGTTATTTTAATTATTAAAGGCGCAGGTCTTGCCAAAATGATGCTCAACAATTTAAATTTGGTGGAAATTACATATAAGCGATTTTTTATGGCACCGCATCATAAAAAAAACAACCCATGGCACCATCAAATGAGTTGTGTACTAGTGAAGTACCTGCCAATAATAGAAACACATATATAGCCTGATCAGTAGGGTTGCAAGTCATCTATGGATTCAAGACAATAATTCACTATGGTTGACAACAATAAAAGACATCATTTGACAGCAATAAAATAAACCAGCCATTCTGCACTCTTTTAACAGCAGCAATATTAACAACAGCAACAATAGAATATATAAAACTTTTATATATAAAAGCACGTAAAAATATACCTTAGTACCCAAAATCAAAATATTTTGAGCCATGGTATGCGGAGCTGAACTACCATCTAGAAGTGTGTTTTCCAGTTTCAAGGCATGGTGACATACTTTCTGTGTTGAATAAAAGCAAATATTATTGTTAACTTGTATAAGCATCACAATAACAAATCAATATATTTAATTAAAGTTGACTTGTAAATAGAGAAACATGTGCAGCAAGAATTTGTAAATAAACAGCTACTTATTTAACTTATACCATATTGTGGCAGTAGCTGACTCCTGAAATGAGCTGCTGAAAGAAGAAATGAGCCAGCAACAAGAACCATCAGTATATTTATTTAAAATAAGTGATGGTTGATGTGAATGCAAAAACAAATAAAAGAACATACATTGTCTTCTAGATAGTGGTCAACATTTCACGAGTATCAATAGGCTTTATGTTACATATTCAATACTTACATTCTTTTAGTTTTACCTCATTGAACTCCCCAGCTTGTGGCAGCATATTCAGACCTGTCGTTCCATCCAAAATGAGCAAAAGTAGTAGATGAACCAGCACTTCGCGACCGAATGATTTGCTAAAGCAATTAAACCAACTGCAAATGCACGTGAACATTTCAAACTAACAATTCCTTAGCTAAAAACCACCAACATAGATGGAATCAACATTAATGTGTAATGAAATGAACATGACATACCCTCTAGCCGAGTTTGACCATAGTTGACCAGTTTGACCATAGATGAGCAGCGACTTTGTCCATGTCAGTAAAAACACTGGTCAATTTGATAGGGTTTGAAGCAATAGAGAACAGAGTATGATAAATGTAAAGATGAATTGTGTATGAAATGAATGAAATATGGAATCTATGTAAGAACTGTGATGTAAAGGAAGGGAAAGTTGATTGAATGATAAAAAGGAATTACAGAACGGTAATGAAAATGATCTCTAACAATCCCAGGGATACTCCCTCTCTCATTGCATGATGCAAGAGCCACTCAATACTAACAGATTACATGCCCCACTACATGATTATTCCCTTCCTATTTATACTAACATGTGCCCACTAGCCACTTTGCACTTTGCCCCTCCTTGAATACACAATTAATTTTTTTGATCCCTCACAATTCTTATCATTGCCCTCCCCTTCAAGAACAGTCTTGTCCCCAAGACTAAAATCAGGAAACTGCATCTTCAGCCAATCTGCATCTTCCCAAGTGGAATCATCCACTGTTTGACCCTGCCAATGTACCAACCACTGTTCTGCAGAATCTGAACCATCCCGGATAATACGAGTAGCCAACACAGATTGAGGGACTAAGTGCAGAGCATCAGCCATATCTAACTCAGGAGGTAGAATCGTCTCACTAGGCCCCGAAACCGCTTTCTTTAAAAGAGAGACATGGAAAACCGGATGAATCTTCGAAGTTGCCGGTAAAAGTAATTTATAGGCCACAGCCCCTACCTTTTCCAGAATTTGAAACGGACCAAAGAACTTGGCTGCTAACTTTTGATGAATCCGACTAGCAACAGACAGTTGACGGTACGGTTTAAGCTTAACATACACCCACTCCCCTACCGAAAATTGCACATCCCGGCGCTTCTTATCCGCTTGAAATTTCATTGCCCCTTGAGCATTCGATAAGTGCGTTTTGAGTTGTTTCAAGGCCTCATCACGGTCTTGGAGTTCTCTCGCCACGGATTCGACCCGAATCTCTCCCGGAACAAATTGGAACACCGAAGGGGGTCGTCTCCCGTACACCGTTTCAAAAGGAGTCACTCCCGTGGATGCATGAAAAGTCGAGTTGTACCAGAATTCGGCCCAAGGCAGCCAAAGAGACCACGTTTTTGGCTGATCCACTGCGAAACAACGCAAATAAGATTCCAATCCACGGTTAATAACTTCAGTTTGGCCATCGGACTCCGGGTGATAGGCTGAACTCATGTGCAATTTTGTACCCATCGAACGAAATATTTCTTGCCAAAATTTACTTAGAAACAATGGATCCCGATCACTAACAATGGACTTTGGGATACCATGATGACGAATGACCTCCCTTATGAATACCTCAGCCACGGACTTGGCGGTATAAGGATGTTTCAATAGAATGAAGTGAGCATACTTAGATAATCTGTCCACCACCACAAGAACCACGGTGAATCCCTTAGACGGTGGTAACCCCACAATAAAGTCCATAGACAGGTCTTCCCAGACAGACTCGGGAATGGCTAGTGGCTGTAAAAGCCCACCAGGAAGGACCGAGCTAGCCTTACATCGTTGGCAAATATCACACTCCCGGATAAACTTTTTAATAGTAGAAGTCATACCAACTCAATACACATTAGCCGCCAACCTACGATATGTTCGATAAAACCCCGAGTGTCCGCCCGTAGCGGTGACATGAAACTCGTGAAGAAGAGCAGAAATATATTTTGAGTGTCGAGAAATAACCACACGATTTTGGTAAAACAAAACATTATTCTTGATAGAATATCCGGGGTATTTTTCTGGGGTGGCCAAATAATTAGTTACTAAAGTTTGAATTTCCTTGTCAGCTTGAGCCTCTTCAATAAGTTGGACCCCTTGCATCCAGATAGGGGTAGAAACAACTTGGAATAATAACCCGGAATCTGCACGACGGGACAAAGCATCAGCGGCACGATTCTCCCTTCCCGGCTTGTATTGAATATCAAAGTCATACCCCAAAAGTTTAACGACCCAATTTTGCTGATCGTACGAAGAGACACGCTGCTGCAGTAAGAATTTTAGACTCTTTTGATCCGTGCACACGGTAAATTTAGAACCTAACAAATAGGGACGCCAATGTTGCACTGCCAAGACTAATGCCATCAATTCCCGTTCATATGCGGACTTTGATACATTTCGATCGCTTAAAGCTTTACTAAAGTAAGCAATGGGCTTTTTATGTTGCATTAAAACCGCCCCAATCCCGCATCCCGATGCATCACATTCAACCACAAAGGGAATAGAAAAATCCGGCAAAGCGAGCACCGGTGCAGAAACTAAAGCCTGTTTCAATTGTTCAAAAGCAGTTTGGGCCACCGGAGTCCAAAGAAACGCATCTTTCTTAGTGAGATCAGTCAAAGGCCGAGCAATACTACCATAATTTTTAACAAACTTCCGGTAATAACCCGTCAATCCCAAAAAACCCCGAAGAGCCTTCAAGGTAGTAGGAATAGGCCAATTCACCACAGCAGCCACTTTCGAGGGATCCATTGATACCCCTTGACCAGTAATGACATGACCCAAGTAATCGATAGACGGTTGACCGAAGCTGCATTTGTCGGGATTAGCTTTAAAATTATGGAGTAATAAAATTTGAAATACCTCGGTTAAATCAGCAATATGAGCATCCCAAGTGGGGCTGTGAACAAGGATGTCATCGAAAAAAATGACCACTTTATGTCGGAGAAATGGCCGAAAAATGTCGTTCATCACCGATTGGAAGGTTGCCGGTGCATTCATGAGGCCGAAGGGCATGACTAAGTACTCGTAATGTCCATCATGAGTACGAAAAGCTGTCTTGTCAATGCTATCCGGATGCATCCGAATTTGATTGTAACCAGATTTGAGGTCCAATTTAGAGAAGAAGTTGGAACCGTGTAATTCATCAATTAGTTCATCAACGACCGGAATGGGGTACTTATTGGGAATCGTGGCGTTGTTTAAAGCACGGTAATCAACACACATACGCCACGAATTGTCCTTCTTACGAACCAAAATGACCGGACTCGAAAACGCACTTGTGCTGGGCCTAATCATACCCATCTGAAGTAATTCACGAACCTGCCGTTCAATCTCTGACTTTTGAACATGAGGATAACGGTATGGTCTTACACAAACGGGATCGGTAGAAGATAATTGAATGTGGTGGTCATGAGAACGAACCGGAGGCAAAGATGATGGAGGTTGAAAAATCGCCTCAAAATTTTGTAGGAGAGAAGATAATACTGATTGTTGAGAGTCGGTCAAAAAGGAGGACACAGGAGCAGAAACAGTAGAGGGGACAGAATCCATCAGTCCTTCCATAGACAACCACGAGTGCAGAGCCGATAAAGAAGAGTGACCTGTGCGAAGGCCCTGTAATTGTACCGACTTCCCGTGATATTGGAAACGCATCCACGAGTGTTCCCAATCATGGGTAACCTCTCCCAAGGATTTCAACCAATCCAATCCCAATATAAAATCCAGGGAACCCGTGTCAAACACTAATGCATCCACAGTAAAAGAACAAGGGCCAATGGTAACAGGAAGAGCTACACACCGTTCAGACACGTAAACAAAGTGTCCATCACCCAATTTAATTTTAATGCCTCTGAACATAGAGGAAGACAAACCCAACGCAGTAACTAAGCGACGAGAGATGAAGCTGTGAGAAGCCCCACTGTCGACTAGCATAGAGATTGTGAAACCCAGCAAAAGACCCTCCAATTTCATAGTAGAAGATGACTCCTGGGCAGCCAAAGTACCCGTAAATTCCAATGCATTACAGGTCCCTAATGAACAATCGGATTCAATGTCCTGTGTTACCAACTGATCCGGTTGCAAAACACATTGGTCCCCACTAGGGAAATCATCCTCATCCTCACCCAATAACAATACCCGTAACTTCCCTTCCGGGCACTTGTGAGTAGGCCCATATTGTTGACCACAACGAAAGCAAAGCCCTTTCTTACGCCGGTCTTCATACTCGGTGCGAGAAAGAGAACGAACACCCCTATCACGAGGTGAAAGCTGCCCCAAGTCACTAGCAGGAAAAGAGGATCTAGGGTTTACGACTGACCGTGTAGAGTCAGATTTTGGAAAAGCAGGCTTGTCAAATGGTCTGGAGTGAGAGACAGCCTTAGACTCAGAGCGGCCCCACAAAGAAGACCCATCTCGAGGCCCAAATGAACGGGGCCCATTAGGGTTAAGGTAACGGAAGCGGCCCAAAGCATCATGATCCGAAACTGGACGCAACATCAACTCCACATCTTTCGCCAAGTACATAGCATCTAAACGAGTTTGGGGACGATGAAGACGTACCCATTTTTTGACATCATCTTTCAGACCCGCCACAAAATATCCAATCGACTGTGATTCGGGCAAACGAGGAACCAGGGAAAGAAGGTACTCAAAATCATCGATATAATCAAGAACGGAGTCAGCCTGTTTAATTGTGGCTAATTGCTCATATGGATTATGAATTTCCAAACCACTAAAACGTTGGAGAAGCTCTAATTGGAAATCAGACCATGAAATAGTAGGATGGACTTGTGTGATTATCGTAAACCAGTGTTGGGCTACCCCAATCATACTCAAACGAGCTAATTGTAAACGATCCTCATCCACAGTGTGATTTAAATCAAAGTATAAATTTGCTTTTTGAATCCACCCCTGTGGATCAAACCCAGAAAACTCAGGGAGCTTTACCTTTTTAACCGCCCATGGCAGGGTGAGAGAATGATCTGTGTGCATTGACGGTCCGGGACGAGATCTGGCGCCGGAATACTCAAAACCCAGATCCGACTTACCAGAATCCAGCGGGTCGTCAGCCAGTCGCTTATCCTGCTTCGCCATCCAAGCCAATACCACTTTCCGGAATTCCCCAGATTCCCCTTTTTCTACGTCAAACGATTTCTCCACTGATTGCAGAGAAATACGAAATTCAGCAAAATCAGACTGTAATTGCTTAATCTGAGCGTCGTGTGCATCTAATCGAGAATTTGTACGGGTTTCCATAAGGGCAGAAATCGAAAGCACAAACGGCAGGTCAGGGCAGTGTCGGACCAATGATAGGGTTTGAAGCAATAGAGAACAGAGTATGATAAATGTAAAGATGAATTGTGTATGAAATGAATGAAATATGGAATCTATGTAAGAACTGTGATGTAAAGGAAGGGAAAGTTGATTGAATGATAAAAAGGAATTACAGAACGGTAATGAAAATGATCTCTAACAATCCCAGGGATACTCCCTCTCTCATTGCATGATGCAAGAGCCACTCAATACTAACAGATTACATGCCCCACTACATGATTATTCCCTTCCTATTTATACTAACATGTGCCCACTAGCCACTTTGCACTTTGCCCCTCCTTGAATACACAATTAATTTTTTTGATCCCTCACAATTCTTATCACAATTCCACAACATACTCGGTCCCACACCACCCGACTTTCGTGGGGTCAACGTGTGCTGCAAAAGCCCTCGAAACTTCTGTAAAAACTGACTCCATTCCACATTGGTCACATCTGCCGCTTTCACAAAGCTAGCACTCGTGGGTACTTGCTCACTCGCACTCCTATGCCCAGCCGGTGAGTTGCCTACGCTAAAGCTTTTTTTCAACGACGTCGATAGGTCCAACACAGAAGGAATGTTTCCTGATGCGGGACGCACAACGTCTTCTTCGTTTTCATCTTCTTCTTCAAGTTTAGAAAGCGGGTTTCTCCCAAATCCGAATTAGAATGGAAGCGTCGGGTTTATGGAAGATTCCAAATCATCATAATCGATTTCAAACTGGAAACCATCTTCATGCAGTCCGGTTTTAGGAGATAACACAAACTCATCTTAACCCACTACCCATCCGACCCTTTTTTTTAAATACCCATCCTGACCTATACCCATCCTAACCCAAACCTATCTTAACTTCTTACCCAAACTCATCCAACTTGCCCACTTTGCCACCACTACATGCTCGTGAAGACCAACAATTTGGAAAAGCAGCGAGTTTTAGTTTTGATAGTTAAACATGGAACTTAGTTTAAATGTTTAAGATTTGGAAAAGCCTCTCTATTTTGTTAGTAGTTATTTTCATTCATTAAAAAGTGTTGCAGTCTTTATACACGTCACTTATAGCAATATACTATTTGAAAGTCCATTTTAAATATAATTTGAAATAGTTATGGCAAGAATAAAAAAGAGATTTTAAGTGTATTCAGTTGACTTCTCAACTAGCTCTGAACTATTGATACAATAGAGTTTTGACCTGGACATCTGCAGTATTCTTATGTGTTTTATATATAATCTGATGCACTATATGCAAGTTTGCTTTTTCGTCAAAACATGAAATTTTTCTAAAGTAGTAACGACATGTCTGAACCATCCAAACTAACAAGTCCGAACCAGCTAAACAAACATACAATTAGTCCAAACAACTTACAATTACACCGCAACCCAACCCGCACCCAAGGGCGTAGCTTTCAAGGGGCCGGGAGGGGGGCCCGACCTCCCCGAACTTTTGGCTCAGGAGTGTTATGTATGTACGTTTCGTGTAGAATTTTTTAGATATATATGTTTTTGACCCACCGGTTTTAAAAAAAATTAACTTATATAGAATTTTTAGGTTCGGTGACTTCCAACCCCCGTTGGAAATTTTCAAGCTTCGCCACTGCCCGCACCCAGACCTGCAACAATCTGAAAACCGACCCATAACAATTTGAAAACCAACCGCAACTATCTGAATACCCAAGCCCAACCCACGCCCAGACCGGCAACCCACAACTACATTTGAAAACTCAAGCCCAACCTGTACCCAGACCCGCAATAATCTGAAAACCCACCCGCTACCAGCTGAATAACCAACCCAAACCCGGACCCGCAACCTTCAACAACCTGAACAATCAAGCCCAACCCACACCTGGACCCGGACCCAAAACCCTAACAGAAGTTGTCTTTGACTAAAAAAGGTCAAACAACATGGAATCAAAACCTCAAATGGTCAAAAGACCAACCGAATCGACTAGAATGTATGTGTGTTAAACTAAAAAAATAAGATAAATCTACTGAAATTTCAAAGAAATTAGGAATGTAGATACCGATTTTGGATGTTGGTGGGCCGTTGGTGATGAAGACCAGTGGTGGTGGTTTCGGAGCCGCGGATGAAGATGGCGGTTGAAGGTGGGGGTGCGTCTGGTGCGGGAAGGGTTGAAGGTGGGGGTGCGTCTGGTGCTGGTTGGTGTATGTGGTGGTGATTTTGGAGATGGGTCTCGTATGGTTGGTGATTTTTGGGGGAGATGCTGCAATACTAGAGGCAATATTTGGGGTTTATCAGAGAATTGGTGAAAATAGATGGGAGGGAAAAAGCCCGCCTACAATTATATTTTCCCATTCATTGGATCAGAACCCTAATCAACAGTCAGGTTTAATTAAGGAGGGGTAAAAGCGGATCCATGTGCTTGTCGCCACTAAAGGAAGGGATCGCTGCTAAAGGGGTCGCCCCTATTGCTCATTTTTCTTATAGTTGTATTCAAACAGAGTGAACGTAATGGACGAGATTTTGGAGAGATAAAAATTAGAGTGGGGGAAATTGATTTTTTAGTGAGAGTGAGAGGGAAATTGATGAAGGGTTAGGGGAATGAGCGGGAATATGAAATGATTTAGGGAGGGAAATTAATTTTTAGTGAAAGAGAATAACTTTTTAGGCTTCAAAGAGAGAAATGGTGAAAATTTTTAAAAGTTGTTCAAAATTTTTTGTGGCATAGGTAAAGTGCCATTAAAACATATAGAAAATTTTGGTGGCATATGCAAAATGCCACTAAAAGCCTTGATTAGTGACATGAAAGTTAAATGCCACTGAATGTATGTGTTAAATACCTAAAGTGTCATTAAAAACAAAAATTAGTGGCACAAAAACTATATGCCATTAAAAATGTGTGCCACTAAGTGGCTTTTTTTTGTAGTGTCCATGTAAAGATACGACCTTATCTACATACAACTTTGCCAATCTTTCCATGCTAAAGGTTTCTTTCATAGGTAGAAAGTGAGCAGATTTGGTTAATCGATCCACAATTACCCAAATAGCATCATTACCTTTTCTGGTTTTGGGTAACTTAGTAACAAAATCCATTGTTATAAGTTCCCACTTCCATACTGGCATCTCTAATTTTTGTAGTAGACCTGAAGGTTTCTGATGTTCTGCTTTAACTTGTGAACAAGTAAGACATTTAGAAACATATCTAGCTATATCCTTCTTCATTCCAATCCACCAGAAATTCTTTCTTAAATCTTGGTACATCTTATTGTTTTCTGGGTGTATAGTATACCTAGATTTATGAGCCTACTCTAAAATCTTAGATCTTAAATTTCCCTGCTTAGGTACCCAAATTCTGCTTTTGTGGAATTTCCAAATTCCATCATTTCCTTGTTCCAATTCTTTTATGTAACCTTTCATTCCTTCACCATCATCTTTGATTGCTGTTTCCTGAATTTCCTTCAATTGTTCCATTAAATCTACTTGTAGATTTATTCTAAGAGCACGGACTCGCTTTTGCTTCTCATGATACTTACGACTTAAGGCATCTACGACTGTGTTTGCCTTTCCTTCGTGATATTGAATATCACAGTCGTAATCACTTAGGATTTCTATCCATCTTCTTTGTCTCATATTTAACTCTTTTTGCCCAAATATATACCTTAAACTTTTATGATCTGTATAAATAGTAAACTTACTTCCATACAGATAATGTCTCCATATCTTAAGGGCAAAAATTATAGCTCCTAATTCTAAGTCATGAGTCGTATAATTTTCTTCGTGCTTTTTCAATTGTCATGAAGCATATGCAATCACCTTTTTGTGTTGCATAAGCACACATCCATATCCTAGTTTTCGTGCTTTTTCAATTGTCTTGAAGCATATGCAATCACCTTTTTGTGTTGCATAAGCACACATCCATATCCTAGTTTTGAAGCATCACAACATACTTCAAAATCTTCAGTTCCTTCTAGTAAGGCTAAGATTGGAGCATTTGTTAATTTATGCTTCAAGATTCTAAAGGCTTCTTCTTGTTTAGGTCCCCATTCAAACTTAATGGCTTTACAGGTTAGCTTAGTTAATGGTACAACTATCTTGGAAAAATCCTTAATAAACCGTTTGTAATACCCAGCTAAACCTATAAAACTTCTAATTTCCATTGCGGTTTGCGGAACCTTCCAATTGGTAATTGCTTCTATCTTAGCAGGATCTACGTGAATACCTTCATGATTCACCACGTGTCCTAAGAATTGCACTTCTTGTAACCAAAATTCACACTTCGAGAATTTGGCGTACAACTTTTCTTTTCTTAACAAAGTTAAGAGTGCATGCAAGTGCTGACAATGTTCGTCCTGATTTTTTGAATAAATAAGTATATCGTCTATGAAAACAATTACAAATTTATCCAAATATGGTTTACAGATCCTGTTCATCATGTCCATGAATGCTGCAGGTGCATTAGTTAACCCGAAGGGCATGACTGTAAACTCATAATGTCCATACCTAGTTCTAAAAGCAGTTTTAGGTATGTCTTCTTCTTGAACTTTTAATTGATGATATCCGGAGCGCAGGTCTATCTTAGAAAAGTACCTAGTGCCTTGCAATTGATCGAAAAGATCATCAATCCTAGGTAATGGGTATCGATTCTTAATTGTAACCTTATTTAGCTCTCTATAATTGATACACATTCTCATTGATCCATCTTTCTTTTTCACAAACAACACTGGAGCTCCCCAAGGGGATGAGCTAGGTTGTATGAATCCTTTACTTAATAATTCATCTAATTGCTTCTTTAGTTCTAATATTTCGGTAGGAGCTAACCGATAAGGTGCCTTGGCTATCGGTGTAGTTCCTGGAATTAGATGAATCCTAAATTCTACTTCCCTATCTGGTGGTAATCCAGGTAAATCTTCTGGGAATATATCTGGGTATTCTGAGACTACAGGAATTTCCTTAAGTTCTTTACCCTTAGTACTAATGATTACTGAAATCATATATACTATTCCTTGTTTTCGTTAATAATTAGCAACTTTCATTACTGATATGAACTTCATGGGTTTACGAGGTTTATCTCCTGTAATCATGATTACTTCTCCAGTAGGTGATTGAATTTCTATAGAGTTTTTATCACAAATGATTTGAGCATGGTTGGCTATTAACCAATCCATTCCTAACACAACATCAAATTCAGCTAATTTCATAGGTAATAGGTTTGCAGCAAATTTATGACCTGAAAGTTCTATTTCTACTTTTTGAAAAACCTGATTGATTTTTACTAAATTCCCATCTGTGGTTTCGACTGTAAAAATCTGCCTAATGTACGTTAATGGTAACTTAAGAGCTTGGCAGAATAAAGTATTTATAAAACTTTGATTTGCACCCGAGTCAAATAATACTTTTGCGTATACGTTGTGAACTAGGAATGTACCAGCTATCACATCTGGAATGAGCTCTTCTTCTTGAGTGGTTAGCTAGAATGCCCTGACATTCTTCTTAGTAACTCCTTCGGTCGCCTTGGGTTTGTTGTCTACTGGTTTGACTAATTTAGGACATTCTGTTTTGAAATGTCCGGCTTCTCCACAATTGTAACAAATTATGGATTTCTTTCTGCAGTTTTCTTCACGATGTCCTATAGTTTTGCAAAAATTGCAAGTTATATTACATTTTCCGAAATGTTTCTTTTTGCAAGTTTTGCAGAATGACAGAGTTGAAGATTGCCATGCTACTCTTCTCTTGAAATTACTACTATTACCCACCCGAAATCCTTGGGTAATTTTCTGAGCTAGTTCCTTTTTCCTGTCTTCATCTCTTGTGCGTACCAGTTCATAAGTTAGGGTGTTAGCTAATTCTACTGCATCGTCAATAGTGCGAGGTCTCGTAGCTTTAACGATATTGCGAATTTCGCTAATTAATCCCCAAATATAGCGAGAAATGAGTACCGGTTCTGGCGAAGCCAGTGTTGGTACCACTATAGCATATTCAAAGAATGTCGAAGTATAACCGCGACAATCTACACCTATCATCCGATGATTTAGGAACTTATTTGCCATTTGTTCATTTTCATACTCAGGACAGAATTTTCTTTCTACAAGATTCTTAAATTCTTCCCAAGTCATATCATAAGCCCTATTTCTTCCTTTAGCTTGTAACACAGTGTTCCACCATTCGAGTGCTCCTTCCTTAAAAAGATTTGATGCGTACATGACCTGATCATCTTTGGCACACTTACTTATTGCAAATACTGCTTCAGTTTTCTCTAACAAACGCAGTGATGCAGTTGCCCCTTCATTGCCTGCAAATTCAGTGGGTTTACAAGCAAGGAATTTTTTAAAAGTGCAACCAGGTGTTGCAGCTTTCTGTTTCTTAGGGAGCGGCGTGTGCTGGGATTCATTATCATTATTAACATGATTATTGCCCACGTTTACACTATTACTGAAGTTATCTTCAGAAATACGTTTACTAGGAACGATATGTTGCGGTTCGATGGGATTTTTCACAGCAGCAACGATTATTGGAATAACATTGGCTATCCCTTGAGCAACAATATTTTCAATATCTTGCCTAGTCATATATTGATCCCCTGGATGTTGCTCCGACTGATTAACCTCATTTACCGGTTCATTACCAATGTTTGCCATCTGATAATATATATATAATTTTTATTAGTATCTGATAAATAGCAATTATACAAAAACAATCAGATAATTTACAATACACGTATAGTCAAAACTATCGATTTCTCGATTCCATTTTATATCATCACTACACACCAATATCTTACAAAGTTTTATTCGTAGTTATTTACAGACTGATTTCACTATTACTTTTACTACACAACCATAGTTTTACCATCCTACTATCTCTCGTCACTTGTCGTCCTAAAAACGAAGTTCCCTTTCATCATACTTCCAGGCAATTTGTCCCCCTATCTTCCTGATTCTATTTCCTGCATCCATCAATTCTTCACCAAAATGGCGAAGTTCAGCCATATTTTCGTTACTCATTGGTGGATTAGGTAGGGGTTCTGGATCGAATTGTGGAAGAAAGGAATAAGGATCGTTGACAATATTTTGAAATTGCCAATCATTCGTCCACCATTCGTCCATTCCTACAGGTTATGAGTGAATTATTGGTTCTGGGATTGCTGGTTCAAAATTCATAGGGAGTTGATTTTCAATAGGATAGGTAAAAACATTAGTATTGACAGGCTGAATAGTCTCACAGCTTGCCAATAGAAAATCTATTTCTTCCTGAAAAGTTATTCCCTGGTTTTGGTTGGAGCTCTCTCCAATTTCCATCTGAGTTGGTCTAGAACCTTGTCCAACTTCCATTTCTATTTCCTTAGAATATTCCTCAAACTGCATTCCCATTTGCCTAGAATCTTCCTTGACTTCAGTTTCCATCTCCTGCTGTTTACAACTTTCCTTGGATACAGTTTCTTTTCCTTTTTCTAAAGGATTGTTTATTTTAGGAAGTTTCGTAGCTGGCTTTTTCCTACGTATACGACTCCCCCATACGTAATTCTTTCTTTTCGTTCGTTTTGGCTTTGTCAAAGGTGGAGCATTGAATTCTACAGGTTGTTCCACATCAGGAAAGTATCCAGTAATTTCTTTGGAAACTTCTATATTCACCGGGTAAAGGTTGAGGTTCTGAAAGGCTTCAGATATCTCATTCATGCTGATGTAGCATATATGCAATGCATCAAATACTAAGTTAAAATCTTATTCATAAATAATCTTTAAAATTTATTGCATATTGCGTACTAATTTATTACAAAGATAACTGGAAAACACACTAAGGTTTATTTATTTATTGCATAAGGTTTCTGATAAGGTGCTAAAATTTGAGTTAAAATATTAAAGATTTGCATTTTCTACTACTGTGGCTAGCATATAAAATTTGCCCATTTCTCATCAAGCTTATCTTCCCAAGGTGATTTATTGATTAATTCCTGGGTTTCCTTTTTAATCTTCTTTTCTCGGATTTGCTCTTTACTTTTCTTAATAATCATACTCCTTTTTCTAGGAGAAAGTGGTTTTTCATATTGTGCTTTTCGCACAAATATTCCTTCTTCAGGAATTGCAGGGAGTTTTGAAGATTCGGTTTGTGATGAACTTCCCTTTTCGTTGACTGACCTATCTAATTTAAGATAGATATTTGGCAGCTTTTGCTTACCCATACTGTAACTAACAAATAGTCAGTTTAATAAAACACATAATCACATAATAGTAATCAGGAAAAAATTAAGTATTTCTAAGTACTTAATTAGCTTAACTCAGTGGCTCTGATACCACCTTATTTCTGTCACGGCCCCGACCCGGTTTGACCCGTTTCAGGAGCCGCGGGACAGAAATCCCGTGATATCTATTTAATTGATTTTAGCAGCGGAAGTTTATCATCAGGATCTTTTTAAAGCTAAAAACTTTTTCTGATTATTTTATTTCACAACTCGGGATATAAACCCGGTAATTTACAATAACATGATTTCACTGAGAAATCTTTATTTTTACAAAACATATTTCTTTATTTTATAATGAGCCACTTTCTTAAGCTTGAAATGCTCCCCAGCACTTTTCCTGAACTACAATAGATCACCTGAAATATGTTTGAAAAAGGTTTTATCAGCGGGAAATACTAAGTGAATCATCCTATTTAAAATGACTCGTTTATTATAATTTACAGTATTAAGAGAGATTACAATGTTTCTGATATCTACCAACTACCCACAACATTTGTCACTCGACCGGATCTGTGACTATGGTCATACCACTATTGGCTGCCCCAATAGTGACGAATATCACAAATTTTAGGTTCGCCCACCTAAAGTGATAAAACAGCAGTAATGTATAAAAAACCCCACATACTGGCTATAACTTGGTGATTACATAAACCTAATCACTGTAATTATAACTTTTGAAACATGCTTTTGAAAATAATTTGATAAAAAGGGAATGACTCACATTGCAGATTTAACACGGACAGAATATGGTTTAGCCTTGTTAACCTAATTTAAATAACAATGCACACAAAACCGGGTTAGTGATCAATACAACATTTACGATAACTCACGAGATCAAATTCTCACAACGAACGACAAAGTGCGATACTTAAACATCCATCGAATTAACAACGAACGACAAAGTATAACCCTAATGTGGGCGGCACTTAAACATCCATTGGATATATTGATCGGTCGGAAAAATGAATCGTAATAGCGATCGAGTTATTACCCTGTTTTGTGGCAGCACTTCGTGACCCGTGTGTGTTTAATTGTACTACTACTGCTCTAATCCGACGTTCACAGTGAATTTGTACGTCGTTTCAACTTCTTCAGGCAAGTCCCAAGGTCCTCTATTTATACCCGGAAAATAGCCTCACTTACGGACCGTAAGCCGTAACCCTTACGGTCCGTAAGGGGTGTGGTCTAATTATAGGGTAGCCTAGTCGGTGGTATAGGTTTGATGAGTCAACTACCTCAAAAATTCTCAGTTTAGACAACGAAAATTATTGATAATTATCACTAGGGTTTATCCCCCCCCCCTGAGTTTTAGGGGCCCTGATCCTGATTCCGATTATTCTGAAAATTTTAGGGTTTATGCAGAATCACTTGGGTGTCTCAATTAGGGTCTCCTTAATAGATAATTATCATTCTAATTATTATTTTTAGTGAGAGTTGTTACACTATCAGCGGTTGGGATGATCAATGAATAGAGACTATCAGTTGTTAGATCCACTGTTCAAGGGGAAAGTCTTTGTATTAGCACTGATTATGATGATCCACTGCTTTAAACCAATTTTGGCTATATATCATCTGTTCCTTTGTAGGGTTCAATCCCAACAATCTCCCCCTCGAATAGATGATGCCAAAACACTTCATTATTAAAGATCTTTATTGCCTTATCAGGAGTTCCCTAACTTGACCTTTGAATTGTAATTCAAAGTTCATGGAGTCCTCATCATCCTCATCCCTGCACAGTGTAAGCTCAAGGAGATCTTGTAAGTATGTACATTTAGACCAACTATTTCTTCCCTTGATATATGCTTCACTTCACCACTAGATTTGAGCAGAGTCAATACGTGGGTCGTTTGATCAGACATCCACTTTAGTATTTTTGAATCCAGTGAGTTTCTTGGGAGAGTTTTTATTTTAGATGAGTTTGGAGAAGGAGGCCTGCTTAGAACCTTTTTGGCTACATCTTGAAGCTTTGTTGAGTCAGGATCCTCTAGAGCTATTCTTTTGATAGCCTCTTTAAAATACACAGCTTCTTGTTCTTTCTCTTCTGCATCAGTCAATTTTTTGCCTCTTTCTTTGGTTTAACTCAATGATAGAGGTGTCAGATTATGTGAACAGTGGTTCAGAAGTGTGGGCCTGTTGCTTTAGCTTATCAGCTTTCTTATCTTTGTATTCAAGCTTCTTTGGAAGGCTAGGATCTGTCTCTCTCCTTTTTCTCTGCCTCTCATAAGCCTCATCAGTGTATTGCCTTGTCCATTTTGCTATGGCTTTGGCTGGACCAACCTTTGCTTCAACCAACTCTTGTTTCTTCCTTTTATACTCTAATGTAAGATCAACAATGGTCTTTTTGTATTTACTCCAGTTTGGTGCTGACCTTTTCATGCCTGGATCTCTTTTTATTCTTTCAATTCTATTGAGTTCTGACTTGAGAGCAACAAGTGGCCAATCTTTGAATTGTTCAACTTTGGCAGGGAAAAACTTTCCACTCATGATCAGTGCCAGAATATCTTTTCTCAAATCCTTCTGTAAGTCAGCTTCTGGTGGTAGATTGGAGATTTCTTTACTCAAATCTCTAGCATAGTCTTCCAATTGTTTAACCTTGGTAAGCAAGAACTGCATATGACTTGAGATTGCATTATCACCCTACCCTTTGCATTCATATTTGGCTCTCTATTCAGCTTGCTTTGCTTTGAATTTGAGATATTTACCCATGTTTTTAGGATTTCTAAAACCTGCAAGAGATGGGAATTTTCTCTTTGAAGGGTCATCCACTAAGTAGAACTGTTTCTTCTCATTCTTCACTGCATGCAGTTCTAGTGGATAGGTGGCTGCTAATGGTACAACATCAGCAGGATCAAAACCTTCCAGAGTTGTTGGATCTTTGATTGGGTTGGCCAATTTTGGAGGAATGAATGGTTGGGGTTTAATCACATTGTAAGGTATGGATGATATTGGAATTGGTGCTGGTATGTCATCATCATGCACCTGGAACTTTCTTTTTCTTGTATACACATTTTTGGGAGAAGGTGATTTTGTTTGAATTTTAGGAACAAAGATTATGGCTTGGGTAGCAGTGTTTGAGGTGCTGGGTGACTGACTAACAGCTGTTGAAACAACTGGTGTTTCAACCACTGTTGTCGTTACAACTGTTAATGTATCAACTGTTGTCTTCTGCACTTTGGCAGGTGGTGATTGAAGTGGAGATGTATTTTGTGGAGTGACAGTGGATTGAGTGGTGGATGGTAAAATGGTAAGGGTAGTGGTTGAAATAACATTCGTTGAAACTACTGAAGTATCAACAGCTGTTGATACAACAGGTGTCTCAACATCTGTTGGTTTGGCGGTTTGATGTGAGGAACTTTTGGGGATTTGAGGAGTATGTTTGGTGGTTTTGGAAGGTGTGGTTTTGGGTTGGCTGACCTTTTTGGTAGACTTTCTTCTTTTGGTTGCTATTAGTGCATTAATGTCTATCGCCTTCGTCAATCCGAGCCGTAGTGAGAAACTGAAGATAACGAGTCTTTAAAGTATTATATCTAGTCAAAAGGCAAGGTGGCAATCTTGTAATTAATGAAAAGTTTCATTAAAAGCCTTGGCCTATATATAGGGAGTTATAGTGTTAGTGTTAAGACTTTTTGCTCATAGTCACTTTTAGGAGATTCAAGCTTAGAGAGAGAAAGTCTAGAGAGCGAAAGTTCTCTCACGTGATTCTTCCATTGTACACGTGTAACAACTCTCATTAAAATTTAAATAATTAGGATGGTAATTAGCTATTAAGAAAACCCTAATTGAGACACCCAAGTAATTCTGCACTAACCCTAGAATTTCCAGAACAATCAGAATCAGGATCAGGGGCCCTAAAACTCAGGGGGGGCAAAACCCTAGTAACGATTATCCTCATAACTCTGTGTAAAATTCGAAATTAACAAAACCGTCGACACAGCAAGCCTACATGCACGAAGGGCTACTCTATGAAAATAGGGTGGTCACTCGCGTAGCGTGTCACGGCCCCCGACCCGGTTTGACCCGTTTCAGGAGCCGCGGGACAGAAATCCTGCGGTATTTTAATTTAGGCGACAGCGGAAGTCTTTTAAAACAGGATCTTTAGTATTTAAAACTGCTCATTACATAATTTAGGGATAAAACCCAGTAATTTACAATAATGTGATTTCCATGGAAATCTTTATTTTTAAAACATGTTCCTTTATTTATTTACACTGAGCCACTTTTCTAAGCTGGTAGTGCTTCCTGGCACTTTTCTTTGCTCACAACAGATTACCTGAAACATGTTTGAAAAAGGTTTTGTCAGCGGGAAATACTGAGTGAGTTCATTCAGTTTTTAGGAAATGACCCATAGTTATAAATTACAGCATAAGAGCGATTACAATGGTTCATATCTTATTTTTATCTGGCGTTCTGTCACAATGGTGACAAGTCACAATGGTGACGATGGTCATACCACTATTAGGTTAATGAACTCTAATAGTGACGTTTCTCTCTAGTAGGTCAATGAACCTAACTGGGAGAATTAGTAATGTGCACAATACCCCACTAACCAATAAATCAAGATATCCACGACTTAGTCCCTGTAATTATAACATTATGAAAATAATTTGGAGTATTGTAAAATAGTTGATAAAAAGAAGAATGACTCACATTGCAGATTTAACGAGCAGTGTATAAGCCTACTGATTAGCCTTGATTATTTCTAATTTAACAATAATGCACACAAAACAGGATTAGTGATCAATACAGCAGTTACGATAATTCCCCGAGATCAATTTTGACAATGAATGTCCAAGTGCAATACTTCGGCTCATTTATCAAAATGACAAACGATAAAGTATAGTACTTCAACTCGTATATCGAATTATCGACAACGACAAAGTACAATGCTTCGGCTCATTTATCGGATTACCGACAAACGATAAAGCATAGCCCAATGTGGGCGGCACTTAGGCATTCCTTGGATATATTGATCCCGGAAACTAAATCGTAATAGCGATCGAGTAATTACCCTGTTCTGCGGCAGCGATTCGATAATTGTGTGTGTGTGTTGGACTGTTTTGCTTATAACTCGATCTATGTAACTCCGATTTTCGTCGTTCAAGTGCCAAATTTCAAGTCCCAACCCCTGCTATTTATACTGAGATTTTGACACCGTCGCGTAGCGCGAGGGGTACCCCCTTAGCCGTCGCGCTACGCGAGTGACCACCCTATTTTCATAGAGTAGCCCTTCGTGCGTGTAGGCTTGCTGTGTTGTCAGTTTCTTAAAATTCGATTTTTACAATTAGTTATGAAGATAATCGTTGGCTAGGGTTTATCCCCCCCTGAGTTTTAGGGGCCCTGATCCTGATTCTGAAAATTCTGAAAATTTTAGGGTTTGTGTGAAATCACTTGGGTTTCTCAATTAGGGTTTTCTTAATAGATAATTAACATCCTAATTAGGGATTTTAATGACAGTTGTTACATCCTCCCCACCTTAAGAAAAATCTCGTCCTCGAGATTCACTGAAATAGATGAGGGTATTTTCACTTCATTTCTGACTCCAGTTCCCAAGTATACTCTTGTTCTCTTTTGGATTCCCATTGGACTTTCACTAACACTAGTCGTTTGTGTTTGAGAAACTTAATTTTCCGATCTTCTATTTGTAGGGGTTTCTCTATCATTTATCTCTATATCTTGAAGAGGTACTACCAAGGATTCGCCTGATAGACGTTTCTTGAGATTGGATACATGAAACACATCATGTACTTCAGCTAATTCTTCTGGTAGTTGTAAATGATAAGCTACTGGTCCTATGCGTTGGATTACTGGTAATGGTCCTACGTATAAGAGACTTAGCTTCTTCTCTTACCGAATTTATAAATTCCTTTCCAAGGAAATACTTTCAATAGCATTTTGTCTCCAACTCGGACTTCGACGGTTTTTGTTTATTATTTGTATAGTTCTTCTAACCGTCTTCAGCCTTTCCTTCGTGATACTGAATATCACAGTCGTAATCACCGAGGATTTCCCTTTTTCCTCATGTTTAATTCTTGTTGCTCAAATATGTATCTTAAATTCTTATGACCCATATGGATAGTAAGCTTGCTTAGATAATGTTTCCTAATCTTTAAGGATAACTTGTGGTTTCTAATTTTTTTTTTTTTTAGGCTTACAAGTGGTAAGGCTTTCTTCGTGCTTTTGCAATTGCCTTGATGCATACACAATTACCTTTTTGTGTCGCATTACCATATATCCAAATTTTAACTTTGAAGCATTATCGTATACTTTAAAATCTTCTGTTCCTTCTGGTAAGGCTAGGATTGGAATATTTATTAATTTATGCTAAAGGGTTCTTTTTGTTTGGGTTCTTATTTAGAATTAACTGTGTTAACTTAGTTAAGGATGTATCTATTTAAAAGAATTCTTAATAAACTGCCTATAGTATCCGGCTAAATTTACAAAATACCTACTTTCCATTTAAAGATTGCGAACTCTTCCATTGCTATCTTAGCAGGATCTAAGTGAATATCTTCATGATTTATCATGTGACCTTACGTGGTTTATTTCCTATAATCATAAATACTTCTCCGGCGGTTACCTGGATTTTTTTATAAAGTTCTTATCACAGAGAATTCGAGTAGGGTTGGCTACTAACCAATCTATTTCTAATACAACATCAAATTCGATAAATTTTATAGGAATTAGGTTAGCGAAGAATTATATGACCTGAGAGTTCTTATATTTTCCTTTTTGCCTGTTTTGAGTGTAAAGATTTGTCTAAGTTAAGAGTTTGACAGAATGAAGTATTTATAAGACTTTGGTGTGCATCAGATTCAGTTAATACTTTTTGTGTAAACGTTGTAACCTAGGACGTACCGGCTATTATATCTGGAATAAGCTCTGTTTCCTGAGCAGTCAATTGAAAGGCTCTTGCATTCCTTTTTGCTTCTTCTGCAGGTTTGGCTTTAGTGTCAGATGGTTTGTTCAGTTTTGGACAATTTGGCCTAAGATGTCCAGTTTCTCCACAGTTGTAACAAACTGAAAATTTCTTCCTCCTGCAGTCTTCTTCCTGATGCCCCGGAATTTTGCAAAAATTGCAGTATCCTTTGCATCTTCCAAAATGCTTCCTTTTGCAAAAATTGCAAAATGAACTAGTAGAAGATTGCCCATTCCCTCCTTTCTTAAAATCGTTATGGTTATCTGAACGGATTACCTGGGTAATCTTTTGGGCTACTTCCTTCCTTCTATTTTCTTCTCTTGTCCGTACTAGTTCGTCAGTCAGAGTATTGGCTAAATCTACCGCATCATCAATCGTGCGAGGTTTCGCAGCCTTGACGATGTTACGGATTTCAGAAATCAATCCCCAAATATATCGAGAAATAAGTACTGGCTCTGGCGAAGCCAGGGTTGGTACTACTCGAGCATATTCGAAGAATGTCGTAGTATACTTTCGACAATCTACATCAACCATTCGGTGGGTTAAAAATTTGTTTGTCATTTGTTCTTTTTCATATTCGGGACAGAATTTTCTTTCTACCAAGCTCTTAAATTCTTCCCAGTTCATAGCATACGCCATCCTTCTTCCTTTTGATTGTAACACCGTATTCCACCATTCTAGCGCTCCTTCTTTGAAAAGGTTTGATGTGTACATGACCTGATCATCCTGAGCACATTTACTTATGGCAATTACTGCCTCAGTTTTCTCTAACCAACGTAGTGCCGCAGTCGCTCCTTCGTTGCCTGCAAACTCAGATGGTTTACAAGCAAGAAATTCCTTGTAAGTGCAACCAGGCGTTGCAACTTTCATTTTCTTAGGGAGCGGCGCTGGTTGTGGTTCATTGTCATGATTAACATGATCATTGCCTCCGTTTACGCTATTACTGAAGTTATCTTCAGAAATACGTTTACTAGGAACGGGTTGTTGTGGTTCTATTGGATTTTTAACAGCAGCAACGATGGCTGGAATAGCGTTGGCTATCCCTTAAGCTATCATTGTTGGAATAGTGTTGGCTATCCCTTGAGCAATGATATTTTCTATATCCTGCCTAGTCATATATTGATCCCCCGGTTGTTGCTCAGAATCATTAGCCTCATTAACTGGTTCATTATTAGCGTTTTCCATTTGACAACTAAGTTATGGATAAATAATTAGTATACAAGAAATAATTCAATATCACACTTAATTGCACATAATCACGTATACGAACAAAATTTGTAAATTTTCTAAGATTTCATGCTTCTATATACAATCGTTTTATTATTTATCTTACACATACTGATTTTACTATTATTATTACATAATAACAGTTTCATAAATCCCCTATTCTTTTTGTCAACGATATTCTAGTAACTGTGTTCCCTCTTATCGTAGTTCCAGGAGATCTGTCCCCCAATCTCTTGGATCCTATTCCCAGTATCCATTAGTTCTTCATCAAAGCGAAGTTCAGCCTTATTCTTGTTACTCATTGGTGGATTTGGTAAAGGGTCTAGATGGAACTTGAGGAAAAAGCTTATAGGGATGGTTTTGTAACTGTATTTCATTAATTAACCATTCGTCTATTTGCGAGTGGATTGAAGGGTTTGGAATAGATGGTTCTAAGTTCATTGGTAGTTGTGCTTCGAGAGAGTGATTAAAAATATTTTTATTAACAGGCTTAATAGTATTATGGCTTGTCATTATAGAATCTAATTCTTCCTGAGATGGTAACTTTTCAATTTGCCTAGAACTTTTCCCAATTTCTATTTCCTTGGGTTTGGGTTTTTCGAGAGGTAAAGCATCGAATTCTATAGGTTCTTCTATATCTAGTATATACCTATTGAAATCTCTGGAAACTTCTACTCTTACTGGATAGAGATTTAAATTCTGAAGGGCCTCAGACAAGTTACTCATGCTGTTTAGCAAAAATAGACATAGTCAGAATTCATAAAATTTATAGAAAACTTTTTAAATATTAGTTCCTACTGGGTACTATTGAAATTTACATCATACGAGGTTTTATTTTGAAAATTTTATGATTTTCTTGATAAGACTTCTAGACTGTAGATAATAAAGGTACTAATACTTGAGTCAAATTATTTAAGAATTTGCATGACTTAATATATTGACTAGCATATAAAGATCTGCTCATACTGTACACAATTAGTCAGGTAAATAAACAAATAATCACAAAATAGCAATTAATGAAAATTAAGTATTTTCTAAATACTTAATTGGCTTAAATCAGTGGCTTGAGAAGTGGCTCTGATACCACCTTATTTCTGTCACGGCCCCCGACCCGGTTTGACCCGTTTCAGGAGCCGCGGGACAGAAATCCTGCGGTATTTTAATTTAGGCGACAGCGGAAGTCTTTTAAAACAGGATCTTTAGTATTTAAAACTGCTCATTACATAATTTAGGGATAAAACCCAGTAATTTACAATAATGTGATTTCCATGGAAATCTTTATTTTTAAAACATGTTCCTTTATTTATTTACACTGAGCCACTTTTCTAAGCTGGTAGTGCTTCCTGGCACTTTTCTTTGCTCACAACAGATTACCTGAAACATGTTTGAAAAAGGTTTTGTCAGCGGGAAATACTGAGTGAGTTCATTCAGTTTTTAGGAAATGACCCATAGTTATAAATTACAGCATAAGAGCGATTACAATGGTTCATATCTTATTTTTATCTGGCGTTCTGTCACAATGGTGACAAGTCACAATGGTGACGATGGTCATACCACTATTAGGTTAATGAACTCTAATAGTGACGTTTCTCTCTAGTAGGTCAATGAACCTAACTGGGAGAATTAGTAATGTGCACAATACCCCACTAACCAATAAATCAAGATATCCACGACTTAGTCCCTGTAATTATAACATTATGAAAATAATTTGGAGTATTGTAAAATAGTTGATAAAAAGAAGAATGACTCACATTGCAGATTTAACGAGCAGTGTATAAGCCTACTGATTAGCCTTGATTATTTCTAATTTAACAATAATGCACACAAAACAGGATTAGTGATCAATACAGCAGTTACGATAATTCCCCGAGATCAATTTTGACAATGAATGTCCAAGTGCAATACTTCGGCTCATATAACAATAGTTATCATTCAAGTATTGAAGCCGCTCCATTCGAGGCACTATATGGACGCAAATGCAGAACACCCGTATGTTGGGCAGAAATAGGAGAAAGTCAATTATCAGGTCCAGAAATCGTACAAGAAACCACAGACAAGATAACTCAAATCAAGGGAAGATTGAAAACAGCCAGAGATCGTCAGAAGAGCTATGCCGACAATCGTCGCAAATCACTTGAATTCCAAATAGGAGACAAAGTACTTCTAAAAGTATCTCCTTGGAAAGGTGTGGTAAGATTCGGTAAGAAAGGAAAACTGAGTCCTCGATATGTTGGACCATTCCCAGTGATTCAACGAATCGGACCAGTTGCTTATCGCTTACAACTACCAGAAGAACTAGCTGGAGTACATGATGTATTTCATGTATCCAATCTCAAGAAATGTTTATCAGACGAATCCCTGGTAGTACCTCTTCAAGATATAGAGGTGAACGAAAAATTAAAGTTTATAGAGAAACCACTACAGATCGAAGATAGAAAAGTCAAGTTTCTCAAACACAAACGACTGGTATTAGTCAAAGTCAAATGGAATTCAAAAAGAGGACCAGAATACACTTGGGAGCTGGAATCAGAAATGAAGCGCAAGTATCCTCATCTATTCCAGTGAATCTCGAGGACGAGATTTTTCCTAAGGTGGGGAGGATGTAACAACTCTCATTAAACTTTAAATAATTAGGATGGTAATTAGCTATTAAGAAAACCCTAATTGAGACACCCAAGTAATTCTGCACTAACCCTAGAATTTCCAGAACAATCAGAATCAGGATCAGGGGCCCTAAAACTCAGGGGGGGGGGGGGGCAAAACCCTAGTAACGATTATCCTCATAACTCTGTGTAAAATTCGAAATTAACAAAACCGTCGACACAGCAAGCCTACATGCACGAAGGGCTACTCTATGAAAATAGGGTGGTCACTCGCGTAGCGCGACGCCTAAGGGGGTACCCCCTCGCGCTACGCGACGGTGTCAAAATTTCAGTATAAATAGCAGGGGTTGGGACTTGAATTTTGGCACTTGAACGACGAAAATCGGAGTTACGTAGGCCGAGTTATAAGCAAAACAGTCCAACACACACACACAATTATCGAATCGCTGCCGCAGAACAGGGTAATTATTCAATCGCTATTACGATTCAGTTTCCAGGATCAATATACCCAAAGAATGTCTAAGTGCCGCCCACATTGGGCTATGCTTTGTCGTTGTCGATAATTCGATAATGAGTTGAAGCATTGTACTTTGTCGTTGTCGATAATTCGATACACGAGTTGAAGTACTATACTTTGTCGTTTGTCATTTTGATAAATGAGTTGAAGTATCGCACTTGGTCATTCATTGTGAATATTTGATCTCGGGAAATTATCGTAACTGCTGTATTGATCACTAACTCTGTTTTGTGTGCATTATTGTGAAATTAGGTTAACAGGGATAAAATCATATTCTGTCAGTACTAAATCTACAATGTGAGTCATTCTCTTTTTATTAACTGTTTTACAATACTCCAAATCATTTTCCAAAAGTTATAATTACAGTGATTAAGTTTATGTAATCACCAAATTACAGCCGGTATGTGGGGTATTGTGCACAGTATTATTATTATTTTAATCACATTAGGTGGGCGAGCCTAAAAGAAAGTGATATACGTCACTCATTGGGCCAGCCAATGGTGATATGACCACAGTCACAGAGCTGGTCTGTGACAAATACCTATTCTTGAAATGTTGGTTGATAATAAACATATGTAAAAACTCTTAATACTGTAAATTATAACAAATGTGTCATTTTCAGTAAAATGAATGATTCACTCAGTATTTCCCCGCTGACAAAATCTTTTTCAAACATGTTTCAGGTGATCTGCTGTAAATCAGGAAAAGTGCTGAAGAGCATTTCAAGCTTAAAATAGTGGCTCAATGTAAAATGAATAAAGATGTTTTAACACAAGAATTTATCACTAAACTTATGTATTGTAAATTATCGGGGTTTTTATCCCGAATTGTGAAATAAAAATAATCGGGAAAAAAAATTTAGCTTTACAACGATCCTGATGTTCAAAATTTTCCGCTGCAATAACTCAATTAAACGAATATCACGGGGTTTCTGTCCCGCGGCTCCGGAAACAGGTAAAACCGGGTCGGGGGCCGTGACAGAAACAAGGTGGTATCAGAGCCACTGAGTTAAGCTAATTAAGTATTTAACCGATACTTAATTCTTCCTGATTACTATTATGTGATTATGTGATTATATGCTTTTAACTGATTATTTGTTAGTTACAGTATGGGTAAACAAAAGTTGCAAGATATCTATCTTAAATTAGATAGATCAATTTACGAGAAAGGAAGTTCGTCTAAAACTAAAACTTCAAGGCTCCCTACAATTCCTGAGGAAGGAATATTTGTGCAAAAAGCGAATTATGAAAATCTGCTTTCTCCTAGAAAAAGGAGTATGATTATTAAGAAAAGTAAGGAGCAAATCCGAGAAAAGAAGATTAAAAAGGAAACCCATGAGTTACTTAAGAAATCACCTTGGGAAGATAAACTCGATGAAAAATGGGCAAATTTATATATGCTAGCCACTGTGGCTGAACATGCAAATCTTTAAAGATGCTCTAAAATTTTAAGCAGTACTTCTCAATAAGTGAATAAATAAAAGTTAGTAAAATAAAAATTGAGTGTGTCTTCTGTATTTTGTACAAATAGTGTGCATTAAAACTTCCATGTTATTTGTTAAACTTTGTTCCAAAGTTTTAACTTGATATTTTATGCATTTTGCATATATGCTACACAGCATGAACGAGATATCTGAAGCTTTTCAGAACCTCAATTTGTACCCAGTGAACATAGAAGTTTCTCATGAATTCACGGGATATATTGCTGATGTGGACCAACCTGTAAAACTTCCTACTCCACCAGTGACTAAACCAAAAAGGAGGCCAAAGAAAAATTATGTATGGGGAAGCCGTATACGTAAGAGAAAGACAGTTACAAGAACCCCTAAAACTAGTAAACCTTTAGACAAAGGAAAAGCAATTATAATCCAAGAAAACCCTAATCCACAAGAACCAGAAACTGAAGCTAATGACGAATCCAGGCAAATGGAGGAGCAGTTCGATCAGTATTCTCAGGAAATAGCAATAGAAATAGGGCAAGGTTCTAACCCAACCCAAGTAGAAGTTGGAGAAAGTTCTAACCAAACTAAAAGAGTTACTTTTCAGGATCAGATAGATATTTTACTAGAAAAATGTGAGACTATGCAACCTGTCAGTCCGGGTATTTTTACTTATCCTATCGAAAACCCAATTCCTATGAATTTTGCACCAACCATCACTGAACCAATAGTCCATAACCAACCTGTAGAAATGGAAGAATGGTGGACCAACGATTGGCAATTTCAAAATATTGTCAATAACGCTTACTCATTCTTTCCACAGTTCGACCCAGAACCCCTACCCAATCCACCGATGAGCAATGAGAACCTGGCTGAACTTCGCCATTTCGGTGAAGAATTAATGGATGCAGGGAATAGAATTAGGGAAATAGGGGGACAGATTGCCTGGAAGTATGACGAGAGGGAACTTCGTTTTTAGGATGATAAATAGGAGGACGGAAACTATCTTTGTATAATAGTAATAGTAAATAGTGAAACCAGTTGTAACATAACAAATAAAACGTTGTAAAATATCGGTGTGTATTGATGCATACTATACTGATATGAAATGCAATCGAGAAATCGATAATTTTGGGCTTTATGTGTTATAACTTGTTTAATGATTTGTATGAATTGTTAATTGCTAATTATTCATAATAATTTATCATCAGATGGCAAATAACGATAACGAACCAGTAAATGAAGTTAATCAATCGGAGCAACACCCAGAAGATCAATATATGACCAAACAAGATATTGAAAATATGGTTGCCCAAGGCATAGCCAATGCAATTCCAATGTTCGTTGCTGCTATGAAAAATCCAAACGATCCACAACATATTGTTCCTAGTAAACATACCATCGAAGATAATTACAGTAACAGTATAAACGGGGGCAATGATCATATAAATCATGACAATGAATCTCAGCACACGCAGCACCCTAAGAAACGAAAGGCTGCAACACCTGGTTGCACTTTCAAAGAATTCCTTGCTTGTAAACCCGCTGAATTTGCAGGCAACGAAGGAGCAACTGCAACGCTGCGATGGTTAGAGAAAACCGAAGCAGTAATTGCAATAAGTAAATGTGCTGACGAAGATCAAGTCATGTATGCCTCAAACCTGTTTAAAGAAGGAGCACTAGAATGGTGGAACACAGTGTTACAGGCAAAAGGCAGACGGGTAGCTTATGCCATGACTTGGGACGAATTTAAAAATCTGGTCGAAAGGAAATTCTGTCCTGAGTATGAGAAGGAACAAATGGCAAATAAGTTCCTCAATCATCGAATGACCGGAGTAGATTGTCGTGGTTATACTTCGACATTCTTCGAATATGCGAGAGTAGTACCTAACTTGGCTTCGCCAGAACCAGTACTCATTTCTCGATATATTTGGGGATTATTTAGCGAAATTCGCAATATCGTTAAAGCTGCGAGACCTCGCACTATTGACGATGCAGTAGAATTAGCTAATACCCTAACCGACGAACTGATACGCACAAGAGATGAAGATAGGAAGAAAGAATTGGCTCAGAAAATTACCCAAGGATTTAGGGTGGGTAATAGTAGTAATTTCAAGAAAAGAGGAACAGGGCAATCTTCAAATGTGCCATTATGCAAATTTTGCAAAAAGAGACATTTTGGAAAGTGTAATAGAGTTTGCAATTTTTGCAAAACAACCGGACATCGGGAAGAAAACTGCAGAAAGAAATCCATAATTTGTTACAATTGTGGAGAAGCTGGACATATCAAACCAGAGTGTCCTAAGTTAATCAACCCCACAGACAACAAACCCAAGGCAGCTGAAGGAACTACTAAGAAGAATGCTAGAGCATTTCAGCTGACTACTCAAGAAGCCGAACTCATTCCGGATGTGATCGCCGGTACGTTTTTAGTCCACAACGTCTATGCAAAAGTATTATTTGACTCTGGTGCGAACCAAAGTTTTATAAATACTTCATTTTGTCAAGCTCTTAAGTTACCATTAACTACAGTTAGGCAGATCTTTACAGTCGAAACTGCAGATGGGAATTCCATAGAAATTAATCAGGTTTTGCAAAAAGTAGAAATAGAACTTTCAGGTCATAAGTTTGTTGCAAACCTATTACCTATGAAATTAGCTGAGTTTGATGTTGTGTTAGGAATGGATTGGTTAATAGCCAACCATGCTCAAATCATATGTGATAGAAATTCTATAGAAATTCAAGCACCTACTGGAGAGGTAATTAAGATTTCAGGAAATAAACCTAGGAAGCCATTAAAGTTCATATCAGTAATGAAAGTTGCTAATTATGAACGAAACCAAGGAATAGTATATATGATTTCCGTAATCATTTGTACTAAAGGCAAAGAACTCAAGGAAATTCCTGTAGTCTCAGAATACCCAGATGTATTTCCAGAAGATTTACCTGGGTTACCCCCAGATAGAGAAGTAGAATTTAGGATTCATCTAATTCCAGGAACTACACCGATAGTCAAGGCACCTTATCGATTAGCTCCTACCGAAATGCTAGAATTGAAAAAGCAATTAGATGAATTACTAAGCAAAGGATTTATACAACCTAGTTCATCCCCTTGGGGTGCACCAGTGTTGTTTGTGAAAAAGAAAGATGGATCAATGAGAATGTGTATTGATTATAGAGAGTTGAATAAGGTTACAATTAAGAATCGATACCCATTACCTAGGATTGACGATCTTTTCGATCAATTACAAGGAGCTAGGTATTTCTCTAAGATAGATTTAAGATCCGGATATCATCAATTGAAAGTTCAAGAAGAAGACATACCTAAAACTGCTTTCAGAACTAGGTATGGTCATTATGAGTTTACAGTCATGCCCTTCGGATTAACCAATGCCCCAGCTGCATTCATGGACATGATGAATAGAATCTATAAACCCTATTTGGATAAATTTGTAATCGTGTTCATTGATGATATACTCATTTATTCCAAAAGTCAAGTCGAGCATTGTCAGCACTTGCATGCACTCTTAACTCTGTTAAGAAAAGAAAAGTTGTACGCGAAATTCTCGAAGTGTGAATTCTGGCTGCAAGAAGTGCAATTCTTAGGCCACATGGTGAATCACGAAGGTATTCACGTAGATCCTGCTAAGATCGAAGCAATTACCAACTGGAAGGTTCCACAAACTGCAATGGAAATTAGAAGTTTTATAGGTTTAGCCGGTTATTATAGACGGTTTATTAAGGATTTTTCCAAGATAGCTGTACCATTAACTAAGCTGACCTGTAAAGCCACTAAGTTTGAATGGGGACCAAAACAAGAAGAAGCTTTTAGAATCTTAAAGCAGAAATTAACCAATGCGCCAATCTTAGCTTTACCAGAAGGAACGGAAGATTTTGAAGTATACTGTGATGCTTCAAAATTAGGATACGGATGTGTGTTAATGCAACGCAAGAAGGTAATTGCGTATGCCTCTAGACAATTGAAAAAGCACGAAGAAAACTATACGACTCATGATTTAGAACTAGGAGCCATAGTTTTTGCCCTTAAGATTTGGAGACATTATCTGTATGGAAGTAAGTTTACTGTTTATACGGATCATAAAAGTTTAAGGTATATATTCGGGCAAAAAGAGTTAAACATGAGACAAAGAAGATGGATGGAAGTCCTGAGTGATTACGACTGTGATATTCAATATCACGAAGGAAAGGCCAACGTAGTAGCAGATGCCTTAAGTCGTAAATTCCATGAAAAGCAAAAGCGAGTCCGTGCTCTTAGAATAAATCTACAAGTAGATTTACGGGAACAAGTGAAAGAAATCCAGAAAACGGCAATCAAGGACGATGCCGAAGGAATGAAAGGTTACCTAAAAGAATTAGAACAAGGAAATGATGGAATTTGGAAATTTCACCAAAGCAGAATTTGGGTACCTAAACAAGGAAAATTAAGATCGAAAATCTTAGAAGAAGCTCATAAATCTAGGTATACTGTACACCCAGGAAATAATAAGATGTACCAAGATTTAAGAAAGAATTTCTGGTGGATAGGAATGAAAAAGGATATAGCTGAATACGTATCTAAGTGTTTAACCTGTTCACAAGTTAAAGCCGAACACCAGAAACCCTCAGGTCTATTACAACAGTTAGAAATACCTGTATGGAAATGGGAACTTATAACAATGGATTTTGTTACTAAGTTACCCAGAACCAGAAAAGGTAATGATGCAATTTGGGTAATCGTGGATCGATTAACCAAATCAGCTCATTTTCTACCAATAAAAGAAACCTTTAGCATGGAAAGATTAGCCAAGCTATATGTGGATGAAATAGTATCCTTACATGGAGTCCCGCTCTCCATCGTATCAGATAGAGATAGTCGCTTCACTTCCCGATTTTGGACAAGTTTCCAAGAATCAATGGGAACCCGACTCAATCTAAGTACTGCATATCATCCACAGACCGACGGACAAAGTGAAAGGACAATCCAAACTCTGGAAGACATGCTTCGAGCATGTGTAATTAACTTTGGAGGTAATTGGGATAACCATTTACCCTTAATTGAATTCTCCTATAACAATAGTTATCATTCAAGTATTGAAGCCGCTCCATTCGAGGCACTATATGGACGCAAATGCAGAACACCCGTATGTTGGGCAGAAATAGGAGAAAGTCAATTATCAGGTCCAGAAATCGTACAAGAAACCACAGACAAGATAACTCAAATCAAGGGAAGATTGAAAACAGCCAGAGATCGTCAGAAGAGCTATGCCGACAATCGTCGCAAATCACTTGAATTCCAAATAGGAGACAAAGTACTTCTAAAAGTATCTCCTTGGAAAGGTGTGGTAAGATTCGGTAAGAAAGGAAAACTGAGTCCTCGATATGTTGGACCATTCCCAGTGATTCAACGAATCGGACCAGTTGCTTATCGCTTACAACTACCAGAAGAACTAGCTGGAGTACATGATGTATTTCATGTATCCAATCTCAAGAAATGTTTATCAGACGAATCCCTGGTAGTACCTCTTCAAGATATAGAGGTGAACGAAAAATTAAAGTTTATAGAGAAACCACTACAGATCGAAGATAGAAAAGTCAAGTTTCTCAAACACAAACGACTGGTATTAGTCAAAGTCAAATGGAATTCAAAAAGAGGACCAGAATACACTTGGGAGCTGGAATCAGAAATGAAGCGCAAGTATCCTCATCTATTCCAGTGAATCTCGAGGACGAGATTTTTCCTAAGGTGGGGAGGATGTAACAACTCTCATTAAACTTTAAATAATTAGGATGGTAATTAGCTATTAAGAAAACCCTAATTGAGACACCCAAGTAATTCTGCACTAACCCTAGAATTTCCAGAACAATCAGAATCAGGATCAGGGGCCCTAAAACTCAGGGGGGGGGGGGGGCAAAACCCTAGTAACGATTATCCTCATAACTCTGTGTAAAATTCGAAATTAACAAAACCGTCGACACAGCAAGCCTACATGCACGAAGGGCTACTCTATGAAAATAGGGTGGTCACTCGCGTAGCGCGACGCCTAAGGGGGTACCCCCTCGCGCTACGCGACGGTGTCAAAATTTCAGTATAAATAGCAGGGGTTGGGACTTGAATTTTGGCACTTGAACGACGAAAATCGGAGTTACGTAGGCCGAGTTATAAGCAAAACAGTCCAACACACACACACAATTATCGAATCGCTGCCGCAGAACAGGGTAATTATTCAATCGCTATTACGATTCAGTTTCCAGGATCAATATACCCAAAGAATGTCTAAGTGCCGCCCACATTGGGCTATGCTTTGTCGTTGTCGATAATTCGATAATGAGTTGAAGCATTGTACTTTGTCGTTGTCGATAATTCGATACACGAGTTGAAGTACTATACTTTGTCGTTTGTCATTTTGATAAATGAGTTGAAGTATCGCACTTGGTCATTCATTGTGAATATTTGATCTCGGGAAATTATCGTAACTGCTGTATTGATCACTAACTCTGTTTTGTGTGCATTATTGTGAAATTAGGTTAACAGGGATAAAATCATATTCTGTCAGTACTAAATCTACAATGTGAGTCATTCTCTTTTTATTAACTGTTTTACAATACTCCAAATCATTTTCCAAAAGTTATAATTACAGTGATTAAGTTTATGTAATCACCAAATTACAGCCGGTATGTGGGGTATTGTGCACAGTATTATTATTATTTTAATCACATTAGGTGGGCGAGCCTAAAAGAAAGTGATATACGTCACTCATTGGGCCAGCCAATGGTGATATGACCACAGTCACAGAGCTGGTCTGTGACAAATACCTATTCTTGAAATGTTGGTTGATAATAAACATATGTAAAAACTCTTAATACTGTAAATTATAACAAATGTGTCATTTTCAGTAAAATGAATGATTCACTCAGTATTTCCCCGCTGATAAAATCTTTTTCAAACATGTTTCAAGTGATCTGCTGTAAATCAGGAAAAGTGCTGAAGAGCATTTCAAGCTTAAAATAGTGGCTCAATGTAAAATGAATAAAGATGTTTTAACATAAGAATTTATCACTAAACTTATGTATTGTAAATTATCGGGGTTTTTATCCCGAATTGTGAAATAAAAATAATCGGGAAAAAAAATTTAGCTTTACAACGATCCTGCTGTTCAAAATTTTCCGCTGCAATAACTCAATTAAACGAATATCACGGGGTTTCTGTCCCGCGGCTCCGGAAACAGGTAAAACCGGGTCGGGGGCCGTGACAACACGTCATCTTATTTAATAGAATCACGGTTCTAGTACGTTCTTGTGTGTTCGGTCACACATGTTCACGGATTCCGCACGTTAAACGTGTCGTTACGTAATCGTACGGTGTCAAAACCGATCCTACAAGTGGTATCAGAGTAGGAGCTCGATTGCTTTGATCAAACACATAGTGTCGTACCAGATTACATCGATTTCATATCTGAATTGCATCATATCTTCATTTTCTACTCATTCTTTCACGTTTTTCACTGTTTTTCGTCAAATTGAATGGGTTTTAACGGTCAAAAATTCATGATTTTTTGATACGTTGTGCGAAAACACTTGATTTACAACCCTACCAAATTTCAGATTCAAACTCCTAGCCGTTTAGGAGAAATTTCAGTTTTTTGGTCCGATTTCACGTTATCAGCGAGATTCCGCTTGAAAACCATCCTGATTCCGCTCCAAAATCATCCTAATTCCGCTCCAAATATCTGATTTCGCTCCAAACATTTGATTTCGCTCCAAGGGATTAAAATCTGATTCTGCTCGAACTTATTGACTGATTTCGCTTGAACAACGTTTGAACATGTCAGTCAACAGTAGTTATGGTCCAATCAGCAATTGATTTGTATCATAGTTGTCGGCTATAATTGATTTTGCATGTGTTGTTGTTTGTCCACCTTATAAAATCGGTCCAATCACATTCAAAAGGTTAAATCATTTTCACTGTCCACTTAACAAACAAACGGCCCAATTATTCTTAGTTGATTGGTTGTGGTCAGTCCACAATACACATTAAAGGTCCAATCAAATTTGGTCATTAAAAGGTTCTAATCAAATGTTAGAGAAATGTGTCGGGTGCATGTGAAACATTAAATGTATCCTATTTTATTTGAACGGCAGCTGACATGCTTAAAAGTTATCGACCCCACTAAAGTTTGGTCCAATCAGTTTTGTTGAACAATTAAGCATGTCAGACTAGTGGGTTTTTAGACCCAATCATATTTGAGTTGTAAAAGTTGTTGTCGGCTAGTTAACATTTGATTTGTTCAAAAAAAAATGGTCCAATCAGCTTCATATGATATTGTAGATCTTTTAAAACAATCGGCCCACCTTGTGTCATCAAGTATAATCGGCCCAATGAAAACTTGATATTGATTAAGTGGATTTTATGGCCCAATAAGAATTATGATTAAAATTGATATTGTCAGCAAATTGTTTCAGCTAATATCAAATTGCATATGATTTTGAATTGTAAGTCAAGATTCATTGAGACAATCAACCACCAGATTGGACAACAAATAATTTTGTCGTGTAGTGCATTAATCGAGCGGTGAATCACTTGCATCAAAATTGTTGACAGTTCACATAAATTTGAACCAGTTCGTGTGAAAATAACCCCGGTCGTGAGAAGTGTTCATTTCGTTTGAGTGAGAATCAAGTCGTACGAATTGAACCTTATTAGCACGAGGTGATTCAATATCTGTTCGTTTTGTGTTGGAATCCAGTTTGTTCGAGTCCAAGTCATTTGTGATTCATCTCAGATCATACAAGTCAGGTTGTTTGAAGGATTATCAAGTCGTTTGAGTGTGATTCAGGTCGCACAAAATTTAAGTCGTGTGAATGATGAGAATTTATTGCAATTTGTTTTTCAAGATTATTTTTACCAAAAATATCTTTCTCATCTTCTAAAATCTTTATTTGACTTTGAAAATCTTTTCACTTTTTAATTTTTCATTTTCTAAAAATGTTATTTTATTTTGAAAAACTTTTTCATTTTCTTTTAAATTTTTGTTTTCCAATGTCAAACTCTCCACATTTTTCAAGAGTTTGACATTGTCTGCTTCAGATTTATCACAGTTTAAGCACACTGGTTCAGATCCTGAAACTTCATTTTTCTCGGATTCTTCATTTTTTGAAATTACTTCTGTCTCTGTCTCGTATGTACCTGCACAAAAATTTTTAACAAAATCAAGAGGATTCATATTTTCGTCAATATAACAACCCCTCTTAATATCATATTTCATAACATTTTTTGCTGCAAGACACATATATATTCTTCTTCTCATTTCAAATATCACATCCAAACTTATTTTTTCTAAGTTCTTTTCTATTTCATTTATCACTTCCTTCTTTTTCTTATCATTTTCATATTTGAATGTTTTGAGCTTATTGATAAATTCATTTGGATAAAAATTTGAGAACCTAGAATCCTTTTTCAATTCATTCAAAAATTCATCCCACTCTGAAGGTAACGCGTCTGCAAATTTTGATATTTTTTTCAGCATTTGACATTCCTATCTCGTACCTTTTTAAATTGTCAAATAAGCTTTCATACCGCTTTTCCAACTCATTAACTGTTTCATCTTTTTTACAAAAAAAACATTCAAGTCTTTTAACCCAAATATTTTTATTCTCATCTTCTCTCCTGTTATACCAAATCCCATCAAACCAATTATTTAAACTTTCAAGATTATCGTTTTCTTCTTCGTCAAACATTTTAACCCAACTTAAAACAACCTGATGTGATGTTTTACTCAAACCGTACAACCTGATGATGATTTTCAAACGACCTAGAACCCTTTCAAGCGACCATATGTGTGTCCAGAACCGATCAATGTTGTTCCAATAAGTGACAATGTCACAAATTTTGACAAAGTCAAAATTGAGGATTGTGATGATAAAACTGATGATGAAAATGAAAAAAATGAGAAAAGAAAAATATTTTTAGAATTAAAAGAAAATTTCAAAAATACTGTTTTGCAATCTACTGAAATAGGTGAATGCTCAAAGCAAAAACCTGTTAAGAAGATTGTAGAACAGAAACAAAAAATTAAAAATTCAAAAATTTTTCAAAATGAAAATAAAAGCTCATCAGTTCAATCATCCAATCATGATAAAAAACCACAAAAATTGAAAAATCAAAACTCACAAAAAGTTGTTAATAAGTGGTGCAGGTTTGACCACAGTGCTCAAGCGTCAAATCAAGCTTATAGGAGAAGTCATGAGTACTAAAAATCAAATCAGTGTTATGATTTGAGTGTTTGGATCGATGGTGGAGATTGGTACGATAACAGGGTGTGTTACAACAGTGGTTTTCAAGGACACATTGCTGTTAACTGCCAGAGACAGAGATTTGAGACAAGAAGATGTTATGAATGCCAAATCAAAGGGCACATTGCCAGAGATTGCCCAATGAAATCAAAGAGAAGATCGAGGGCTGAATCCCATGGAATGGTGAAGAAATCAGTCAAAAGTGATGAAAAGCCCAAAGAACCGAAAGTAAAAGAACAAAAAGTGAAGCTTTCACAAGGGCAGAAAGATAGACTGAGAAAGAAGAGAAAGAAAGCGAGGGAGTATCTTGAAAGGATTTTGTCCTCGGATACAATAAGAAAAGCAGATAAAAGTTCTGATAAATCGTCTTGCTCACCAAAGAACGATAAATCAAGCAAAACGAATTCATCAGATACCAATCTGAGGACAGAAGAGAAAAAGGAGAAAAAGAAAGTTGTCGGCGATGAATCTGGCTCATCAAAGTCAGACAAGCCACACTCAGGCAATGATTCTGGTGCGTCAAAACCAGAAGAGCCATTTGTTGAGGTAAAAGTAGAGAATTCTAGTTTAACAATGGATGATGCAAATTTTCCACCATTATTGAACAAGAATTTAAAATCACCCAAGGACCGTCAGGCTTGGATGAATCTGTCCAAATGAAAAAACCTGACTTGCCGGAGTTCCCAGGTTGGTAAGTGTGGAACAGGAATCGGCATCTTTCTTGAGAAATTCACAGGTTGGGAACTGTGATATTTCGAATTACAAAAGACTAATCAAGGACATTAAGTTGTACTTGATTTATCTTTCCGACAAGTGATTAAAGGAAAACAAAGTGATGAAGTAAACCCCTAACCTACAAATGGTTTGTGAAAATCAACAAAACTAATTTTCCGGAAAAACCATTTTGATTAAAACAAACTTAAGTTTTTTGAAATCATAATGGGAAAATAGTTTGTTATCAGGGGGAGTTCTGATTGTTTACGCCAAAAAGGATGGAGAATTGAAGCAATTCACATCATGTTGTTATTTACTTTGTACAGTTTATTGTTTTCAAATTTTCCCAGAAAATCAAAATTGAAACATATTTTGATTTTAGGGGGAGAAAAATTTAAAAGAAATTAGAAAATTTGAAAATGTCAAAAACATTGAAAAAGCAAAAATGAGTTTTGTTGTGAAAAGAGGAAATGATAGTAAATCAGTGGACTATCACAACATGCTAAAGAAATGTAATGTCAAATGTGATAAACGGTCTCACTAAAGATATGACGATAGGCTCAGCTAGACTAGTAGATTTGCGATAACGATACAAACTTAAATGAAAAAGCCTAGTTCTAGTGGGAAACATGATTGAAAGTATAGTACTTAGTTTTGTCCTTCTTGATTGTGTGCCTTCTCAGTAATCGCTGAATGCTAAAAAAAAGCATAAAAACCTGTCAGTTTGTGAACTTTCACAACTTGCTGAAAAAGTCACTGTGATTGTGCATTTCATTTTGCAAAGATTAAAACTTGTTTTATTTCTTTATTTTGTTTAAGCATTGGACATCCTCTGCGTATACGTGAGTATCGAACTGGATGTTATTGCCTAAACGTTCTGCTTTATTTTCTTTGGTGTTTCGTTTAAGCTTTGGATCACCTCTGCGTATATAGGAGTACCGACCTGGTGGTTAAAGCCTAAACAACTTCAACTTGTTTTTATTTTCTTATTTTGTTTAAACATTGGACTTTCTCTGCGTATACGGAAGTATCGACCTGATTGTTAATGTTTAAACATTATGTGTTATTTTTACACAAATCATAGTTGATGAAAGTTTAAAGGCATTACTTGAGTTAGTGTATTACATAATGAGGGGATATTCTGAGATCGTGGGGTCCATAAGAATTTAGTGCAAAATGAATATACCTAAACGTATCGGTAAGCATTTTCGAAAGTTTTTAGATTGAGCTTAAGAGGACAAATATATCGTCAATCAATGTGAATCGTTTAGAACTTAAAATGTCTAAAAGCTTAACGGTGCTTGTGATGTGTCTCAAAAACTGATATGATCCTCTTTCACAAACTCACAAAAATATTATCTGTAAATATTTCTTTACTGCTTTTCATTAAAGACAAATATCCAAAAAGATTTTAGTGTGTTTTAGTATGAAATTTTAAAAAATCCAAAAAGGTTTTCGATAACTGATGTTGGAGAGCTGATATTCAAAATTCTAAGGCTAAACAGGAAGAACAGAAGTTTGGGGAAGTTTGTTGGAAATGAGAATTGTTTTTGAAATGGATAAATGGCTCATTAATTTGAAACCAATTTAATCATTTTATATACAAGTGATAAGCATAAAGTCAAATCTTACTGTTGGTTTAAGTATGTGCAGGTATGAGGCTAATGAAAGCCAGATTACGATCCCGACAGCTGAGTCTAAGGGGGAGTCTGAAGACAAGCTCAACGCAATGGGGAGTGTGCATTCAAGGAGCCAGATAACTATTTTGGAGGAGCTTGTATACGGAAAGCCAGGTGTCGATCCCAAAAGCACGGAAGCTTGACGAAAGGGGGAGCCTGAAGTAAGAGACTACCAAGAGGGAGAGCAACTGAAGCTAAAGACAGATCCACGGGGATTCTATTCGAGAAAGAGAAAGACAAGACGCTACGAGATTGACTGCGGCAATATCCAAGGGGGAGACTGTTAGTGCATTAATGTCTATCGCCTTCGTCAATCCGAGCCGTAGCGAGAAACTGAAGATACCGAGTCTTTAAAGTATTATATCTAGTCAAAAGGCAAGGTGGCAATCTTGTAATTAATGAAAAGTTTCATTAAAATCTGATGTGCATAAGTGTGTATATAATTTAGGTATGTATTTTAAGCCCTTTTTACACTTTTTAGCCAAGTTTTAAATTTATAAAACACGATATTTACTAACACTAAAGACACATATGGGCAAGTGCACCCATCGTGGACGTAGTATAGTGTTGGTAAGATACCGAGGTCGTCCAAGGACACAAGAGCTTTTAGTACCGGTTTATCCTCAACGTCTAATCAAATCAAAATGTTAGAAAAGATTTTTAAACTAAGAAAATAAAACTAACTAAAATGCTGAAAAATAAAATAAAAATAAAAACAGATAGACAAGATGAATCACTTGGATCCGACTCGTGTGTTAGTGTAACCTTTGATTATTTTTGCACTTTTGCACTTGTTTAAGAGATTATCTTAGTTATTGTAGTAGGCCCCTCTTTTGAAGGCGACGTTACCCTCAACCCAGTAGTTTGAGTCAGCAAGGATACAATCCTAAAGGGTCGGATTATTGAAAGATAATTAATTAAGTTATTAATGCATAATATGGTAGGCCCCTCTTTTGAAGGCGACGTTACCCTCAGCTAAGTAGCCTGAGTCAGCAGGGATACAATCCTAAGTAGCTGGGTTAAAGTTTTATTAGTAGTTTAAATTATGAGGGGATCAAAGAGTTTGGACCCCCGCCATCCAATACCTTTGGGTATTGAAAGAGGTCCTACTAAATTTGACCGAGGTCCTTTGCAGGATCTATACACTGAACAATGGCAAGACTCTTACCAAACCGTTCCCTTAACCCCCGACCAGGTAGCCAACATACCTCCATATAAACCGTGGAGATATGAATGGTGAAAATCTTTTATTTTATATAGACAGTAAAATAATGCCAAGACACCACGGACAAACGATAAGGAAGAATCACCTTCAACATAAGCAACTAGTAATTAAAGTCATTAATACAAAACCAATTAAAAAGTGCAAAAGATTAAAAATAAAAAGTATTACACTAAACACTTATCTTCACCAAGTGATGTAAGAGACTTAGGCAAACATGGCCATTGATTGTCAAGAACTCTTACGATCAATCTTGGATCCCGAGACGACTCACACACTCTATGACGGACAATGGATGATGGTGGTGGATGATGGTGTTATGGTGGTGGTGGGTGGTGGGTGAAGTGTGAGAGAGGTGGTGTGCCAAGGGATGAGTTGAAATGGCTCCAAGCACTCCTATTTATAGGCTGAACAGAAGCCCTGGCACGGCCCCGTGTCCATCTGACACTCTCTCTCCTCATTAATTGTAATTCGCAATTACAGTAAATGCGCCTGCAGCAAGTTGACCACGCCCCCGTGTCCGCTGGGCACGGCCCCGTGGTGGGCAGTAGAAGCTTCTAATGGTTTGTCTTTTCTGCTGCTTCTTGGGCACGGCCCCGTGCTCGCTGAGCACAGGGCGTGTTCAGTCTTCTGCTTTCTTAGTTTTGCTTGGGAAGATGCTGTTGAGGGGTCGGGCATTCCACTTTTGTCCCTTTTCTTGTATTTATGTTAGATTTTGCTGTCTTTTTGCTTCTATTGTTAATTTGAGCTCATTTAATCCTGAAAATACAAAAGGAAGACAAAAGCACACTTTTTCCAACATTAGTACTAAAAAAGGGTTAGTTTTATGCCACAATTGATATAATTTATATGTTGCATTTTGCGCATATCAAATACCCCCACACTTGAATCTTTGCTTATCCTTAAGCAAAACTCTTTATAATGTGGCCTTATTCACTCCCAAATGGAATGGGTAGAAGAGAAGGTTTTTGGGCTTGTCATAGAGTGTCGGGATTTCCAAGATTCTTTATTGAGGTTTTATTTTTATTTATTTACAATCCTATTCGGCATGATTAATTAAGAACATTTCTTAAGATAAATTACTTATTAGGGCATAACATACTTTTTTAAAATTCTATTTATATACAAGTTCACATACCTCACGGGGGATCACTCAACACTCGGCCGAAGGTGTATTTTTTTAGTGAATCACTCGAGAGCGGCATGGAACTTACTCCTACCATAAGCTTTCCAAGCAATCAATCCTCCTCCTTTTTAACTATATACCTTTGCAAATATCAAGAGGATTTTATGGGTGAAGGGTTAGGCTTGGGCTAAAGGTGGGTGGTTGGGTTAGTGGTTAGTAAAAAGGGCGAAAGGCGTAACAAACGTCGGTTTAAAAGACTTTTATTTTTTTTATTTATTTTTTTCATATTTTTATTTTATTTTGATGAATTGTTCAAACAAAGTTACTTTTGATAAACTTTGTTTATTTATTTGGTTTCATCAAAATATAAAAATATAGATTTTTTTTGAAGAAGTCATAAGAGAACCGAACGTTGTTACTAAAAAAAGGTTAAAAATTAAAATTTGTTTAGGTGGGTAAAAAGGGTTGTTTTGGGTTAAGAAATGAAAAGGTTTAGGCTCAAAGGGGTTAACTAGGGGGATTTTGGGTAGGTGGTAAAAAAAATGAAAAATAATGGTGTAGAATAAAAAAGGGTTAGTCCTAATGCCTCCATCATTTACTTACTCGGGTTTAAGTTGGTAAGGATCGGGAATGTATTGTTGTGGCAAGTGCTAGAGTCGTACGAACCAAGCGGCTATTCACACAAGAAACGAAAAATGAGCATTTAGTGTAAAGATATATATATTTGTATGCTCGTTAAAGGCCCAAAACTCACTTTTGTGGGAAAAGGGTTTTTTATGTGATCAATATAATCAAATTTTAACTAAGTTTGTCATGCCTTTTCATAATTTTCTTATGTTGGTTCTTTTTATCACGACGCTATCGGTTGTAAACTTGTAAAAATATAACCTTGTTAAGACTTGAATTCCCAACTTAAACTTAGACAAGTAAAAAAATGAAAAAAAATTTGGGGTGATTAGCGGTTCCAATAGAGTTTTGTGTAAGGCTTGTTATTAGGACTTGCAAAATTCAAGGTTTTAGCATCCCCCCCCCACACTTAAATTACACATTGTCCTCAATGTGTCCCAAAAATAAGTTTTTAGGTTGATTAAATGTGTAAAATGGTGTTAAAAGCAAAATTTTATGTTACTGGCAGTCTGGACACGGCCCCGTGGGGGACCGGGCACGACCCCGTGTTCAGGTGCCAGTAACAAAAATTTAAGAAAAGGAACAGAAGCCTGGGCACAGGGAGCGTGTCCAGTGAACACGGCCCCGTGTCCAGTTACCTGAACTGGGCGATTTGCTGCAAACTGTGCAACACGGGGCCGTGTTGGGTGAACACAGCCAGTGCTGAGCCTACTGTAATGGAGAGATCGTTGTCGGATTGCTCTGCTTTAGTGCATGCGACGATGTTTCTCGTTTCCCTTGTTATCCTTGACCATCCAGAGTGGGTTTTATTTATCATAACACCATCATTCAAATCTTAAAACCATCATTTCATCATAGAGAGAATTACATGATATTCCTAGAAAATTAAAAAGAAATAAAAGTGAAAAATCTAAACTAGATAGGTCAGGCGGTACTAGAAGTTATCATAAAGAGTTCTACTTCTTTGTTGAGAAAATTTCGGGAATAGTTTCCCGATGTAGTAGGACTCTTGGCCGAGGGTTATCTTCCTAGATGTTGTCAAAGCCATTCTTCTATCTCCCTTGGAAGGAAGAAGGCGGCTTCATTTTCCTCAACATATCGCGGAGGAGGGGAAATGCCCACCGGGACCCTTTGCAATATCTCTTGTGGAGGCTCCGGGTGTATGGCGTACCACTCGGCGGGTATGATGACTTCGGGGACCACGTTCCATGCCCTTTGGGTTATTATAGGCACCAAAGGAGGAGAGGCGAGAAGGTTTAACCTCTGGTGCAAGAGTTTTACTTCTCGGAGACACCCTTCCAGTCCCACCGTTAGATGGTTGATACGGTCGACCAATGCTTCTTCCACCCCCGTCATTTCATCAATAGCTTCTCTTAGGGCGTAAACATAGTTTACAAGAGAGTCTTCCGCCGTTGACGATCTCCTCCCCTGTCGGTTATTTCTTGACGAAGACGTTCCGCATGTCCTGCTTGCCATTTCTGGGGAAATAGACCGAAAAGAGCTCAATTTTTACGAAACAGTCCCTCGGGCACGGCCCCGTGCTCATTGAGCACGGCCCCGTGTCCAGCCGTCTGCAGGTTTTTAAACTAAGGAATCTTGGAGTTTTAAATTATTTTCATGGTTTTTTAGTCAAAATTTAAGCACAGATAATTTAAAACAAAGTTGCACAACTTATTTTAAGTAAGATTCCTTGGATAATAACCTCACAAACTTCACACTAAAGGCTGGAATCATGGAGTTTCCAAGCTTTAATGGAGGTGGTGGTTGAAAATTGAAAGAGAAGGCAATGAACAAAAGTGGAAAAGACAAGATGGCTCTTGGGAACCTTCTTTAGAATTGAAGGTATTTTCGGGAGCAACGAGGTTGTTTGAATGCGATCCCAACACTTCTTCTTGGTCATTGTCTTGAGAAGAATTTAGGAAATCCATCCTAAGTTCTTTTAACCAATTAAGAATCAGATCTTCTAGTTGAAATAGTTCATCAAGAAGCATTTCCCCAAAAATATATGGTTGGGCACCTTCGAGGGAGAGATAAGGATAATTTTTACTTTCGCCCCTCTTAAGGATACAAGGAAACGATGGGTCTATATAGTGGGGCTTATAATTTAGAAAATAACATTCTAATTCTTTATGTCTTCCTCCACATAATTGACACCACGTACCATAAGAGTGCCGAAAGTAAAAAAGATCATTATCACTCATTTTGTGTCAGAATTTACCAACCGTCGGGATCTTACGGTTCTGTTTTCAGTAACTGAATCTTGGGCACGGGGGCGTGTTGAGTGGGTACGGCCCCGTGTTCAGCTTACTGTCTGACTTAAAACATGATTGACAGTTCCAAAGATTGGGCACGGGGCGTGTTCAGCGGGCACGGCCCGTGCTGGGTTCTGCAGAAGCTGAAAAATTAAGAAAATCCTAATAATAAGAAAATAAAAAAATGATTAGGCCGTTGATTCCTAACTTTCTTAAAATCCTTGTTTCCCCGGCAACGGCGCCAAAAACTTGATGTGCGTAAGTGTGTATATGTAACACCTCGAAAAATTACGTCCAATAATGCATTGACACGTGTCATAGACTTCCGGTATGTGAAAACAAACTTTAGAGGGACTAAAGTTGACAAACAGTGAAAACTAGGGAACGTAAGGGTCCAAAGTGTCAACAATGGATAAATAGACTCTATGATAACCCTACATAATGTTTATAACCCTAAACGGATGGATCATGGATCATACGAAGCGGGAAATGCACGAAAGTGAGGAATTACAAACTATAGGGGCCAAAAGTGTCAACATGTTGAATTTATACCTCTGAGTGATCTTTTGGCAGACCCGAAGCTTTGTAATGCTAAAATATACTCACTAGAATATGTGGTAAAAATTTCATGAAGTTTCGTTATCGTATGAGAAAGTTATGGCCAAAACCGTACTTGAGGGGTTAAAAGCGTCAACGTCGAATTTCATGGCTTTTCGGGTGAGCGCAAAGTTAACCGAGGACATTACCATGTTGGTAAATGTCCCAAGGTTCTTAAAAACCAAGTTTGAGGGTTTACGAGTCAAAATAAATAGCCGAAACCTCGCGTGCGAAGACAGGGACCAAAGCTGCCAAGTTTGATAGATGTTTAGACCTGCAGAACCCCAGGCGGCCCGCTTGGGCTACTTTAAGCGGGCCGCGTGCCCATGCCAGCATCAGAAACTCGCGAATTTTTTCATTTAGTCCGAATTTGGAGTGGGAAACAGCTGTGTGCACCTTTAAAACTCACCAATAAGATTACATGCATGTTGGGACACTTGTGATGCTCCTACAACAGCTGAAAACACCTTATAATCTGATCAAACTCCTCATTTGGAGGCACTTGGGTTAGAGAAACAAGAACACCAAACTTGCAAGAACTTCACAAAGCATTCCAGGAGCTTTCTGGTCGTCAAGGCAGCCTCCAAGTGCTATCTAGGCTTCATTAGGACCTTTGTAAGCATTCATATCATCCTCTAATCCGTTCTAGCATAGATTATTAGTTAAAAGTCAAACCGTTGTTCATATAGTTTGACTTTTCGATTAAACGAAATTGGCTCTGTCATTTCTCAAATTGAAACCACTTATATGTTGGTATTTATGTGGGAAACAAACCCTCAAAAGGGTATTCTCTGATTCCCACTCTAAGCATGCTATTTGTCGAGTCAAAGTTGTTCTTAAAAAGTCAACAGGAAGTGTTTTTGCGAAATATAGCGCAAATGGTAATGTAGATGACATGCAATCAGTTTGATCATCAAAAATAACTTTATAATGATTATAAGAATGTGTTTTATCATGATCAACTCGACAATCTTTAGTATAAACACGAATCGGAACCGAAAGTCTTGTAAAACGACTTTTTCGTTGACTCTCGATTCGGATCCGTGCATGCATGTTTGAGATCTGTATTAGAGTATATTTTTGACCATTTTTATTTAAGTGTAACTCTCTGGAATTTTTACTAATTGAGTCTATGCTTAACCGATTCATATGCATGTTTCCGATTATGCTTAAAAGTTGACTATTTTGCCCTTTTTGATATAAAACGTGATTTTTGGAAAAGTGAAAGAGTAGAAATCTTTATTACTAATTTATAAACTTGCACCGAAAATTTGAGATCAGTTGGTGGTCCAGATTTTGAGTTATGGCCGATATCGTAAAACTATATCTTTATGTTAAATAAACGGCGCATTTAGCGTATAACCTATTTAAGGCCACTTTCTGATATAAAACTTTTTACCCACTGATGTTATATAATATTTTGGGATTTTTGATGATTTTTATTTAATTTTTGGCTGATCGTATCATAGGTCGCTAAGTTGATTCGGTTAATGCCGGTTTTGACCGTTTAAGCCATAAAATGAGTTTTATAAATCCTTTTGACCCCAAACCTTTTTCTACTGATTTTATTTGTTAAATAAATTATTTTGAGCATTCTGGAAATATAAAAATCTCAGCTTTCTTTTGAAAACCCGGAAACGGCTCTAAATCGCACTTTTAAGCGTTTTTAGCGCATAGTAAGCGTTATACTGATATTAAATATATAAGACTCATACCTACTGATGTATTTAGCATATTTTCATATAATAACAGTAAGTATAAGTTTTTGAACTCAGGTTTCCAGTTTTGGCATTTTTAACCCTTGTGAAATTACCAAAATACCCCTACGGTGCATAGTTTGATTTTAAAGGATAAGTTTTGTGTATGGGTCATACCCTACTGTTATAACATGTCAAATTTAGTATATTCACTGTCTAAATCAGACCCGAAACTCAGATTTCCAATTTGACTCTTTTATAATCTTTTAAATGACCAAAATGCCCTTATAAGGCATAAATTGAGTTTAAAATTCATTCGGGGCAATATAGAACATAACTTGCTGATATTATATCATACTTAAAGCATATTATCTCAGGGGACTTGCATATGACTCTTTTGCCTACCCGTAACGCCCTTTTAGCGATCGGTTCGGTTTATGTAACTAGTTTGCATAAATTGACCGAAACGGGTCAAACGTTATCATTTTTGTCTCAAAATCCAGAGTGTATTTAGTATACCCATATTATACAAGTATTCAAACTTGTCGGGTCTAAATCACATTCTATCCGGTCTCCGCTTAATCGTGCGCGTGTACCGTATCGTCCTTAAAACTAACCGGTCAAGCTTAGGCTTAAATAAAAGACCCGTTAGGAATCTAATAGGTTATTATAAACCTTTGTTCCAGAATAGGAGGCCCAGTAAAAGCTATCTACACTTGCCAATTGTGATTCATACTTACTCAGGTAAATACATTTTGACTTATTTTCCCTATACGGGCTTGGGGTACGGTATATAGAATACCGCTTGATCGAGCGTACAAATCCTGCACCCTTGGGTGTCCAGTTGGAATAATTTGATCGGCTCGTTTAAACAGTCTTGTTTTACTTTAAGCATTTGGGGGGTTATTGACCGTGTCCCGGATATCCTTGGCATTATCTTACGAGATGGCCACGACCAGAGCACGGGGTGTAGGCGTACACCCGTCGTGTATAACTCTTTAATGTGGTGTGTCAATTAATCTTTAACCCGGACAAGATCCGGGCTACCGAACGTACGAGTAGCATGTAATTCGTTCACAAGTTTATATTGCATAATTATCCCAAGTTAATAAAAATATTTATGCCATGTGCATTTAAATCAATTTTCAATCATTTTTAAAATGAGTCAGTTAATTTGTATTTACCAGTGTAAACTGACGTATTTTCCCAAAAGGTTAAGTGCAGGTACTATACGTACTAGGCTGGCTGTCTCCTAGAGCGTCCACAATAGTCTCGCAAGCTCGGACGACAAATAAACTGTTGAACAATATATCTTATTTTATTTGATCCACCTGTGGATCCGTTTCAACTACTTGTGATATTTATTATTATATTTTAAATAAAGTTGAAATGAATCTATTTCTGCTTCCGTTGTGCATTATTATGTTGTGTTGTTTGTCTATGACGATGCCAACTACGTCACTGTACCCCACACCGGGCCCACCGGTGACACGTGGAGATCGGGGTGTGACAATATATAATTTAGGTATGTATTTTAAGCCCTTTTTACACTTTTTAGCCAAGTTTTAAATTTATAAAACACGATATTTACTAACACTAAACACACATATGGGCAAGTGCACCCATCGTGGACGTAGTATAGTGTTGGTAAGATACCGAGGTCATCCAAGGACACAAGAGCTTTTAGTACCGGTTTATCCTCAACGTCTAATCAAATCAAAATGTTAGAAAAGATTTTTAAACTAAGAAAATAAAACTAACTAAAATGCTGAAAAATAAAATAAAAATAAAAACAGATAAACAAGATGAATCAGTTGGATCCGACTCGTGTGTTAGTGAAACCTTTGATTATTTTTGTACTTTTGCACTTGTTTAAGAGATTATCTTAGTTATTGTAGTAGGCCCCTCTTTTGAAGGCGACGTTACCCTCAACCCAGTAGTTTGAGTCAGCAAGGATACAATCCTAAAGGGTCGGGTTATTGAAAGATAATTAATTAAGTTATTAATGCATAATGTGGTAGGCCCCTCTTTTGAAGGCGACGTTACCCTCAGCTAAGTAGTCTGAGTCAGCAGGGATACAGTCCTAAGTAGTTGGGTTAAAGTTTTAATACTAGTTTAACTTATGAGGGGATCAAAGAGTTTGGACCCCCGCCATCCAATACCTTTGGGTATTGAAAGAGGTCCTACTAAATTTGACCCAGGTCCTTTGCAGGATCTATACACTGATCAATGGCAAGACTCTTACCAAACCGTTCCCTTAACCCCCGACCAGGTAGCCAACATACCTCCATATAGACCGTGGAGATATGAATGGTGAAAATCTTTTATTTTATATAGACAGTAAAATAATGCCAAGACACCACGGACAAACGATAAGGAAGAATCACCTTCAACACAAGAAACTAGTAATTAAAGTCATTAATACAAAACCAATTAAAAAGTGCAAAAGATTAAAAATAAAAAGTATTACACTAAACACTTGTCTTCACAAAGTGATGTAAGAGACTTAGGCAAACATGGCCTTTGATTGTCAAGAACTCTTACGATCAATCTTGGATCCCGAGACGACTCACACACTCTATGATGGACAATGGATGATGGTGGTGGATGATGGTGTTATGGTGGTGGGTGAAGTGTGAGAGAGGTGGTGTGGCAAGGGATGAGTTGAAATGGCTCCAAGCACTCCTATTTATAGGCTGAACAGAAGCCCTGGCACGGCCCCGTGTCCATCTGACACTCTCTCTCCTCATTAATTGTAATTCGCAATTACAATAAATGCGCCTGCAGCAAGTTGACCACGCCCCCGTGTCCACTGGGCACGGCACCGTGGTGGGCAGTAGAAGCTTCTATAGGTTTGTCTTTTCTGCTGCTTCTTGGGCATGGCCCCGTGCTCGCTGAGCACGGGGCATGTTCAGTCTTCTGCTTTCTTAGTTTTGCTTGGGAAGATGCTGTTGAGGGGTCGGGCATTCCACTTTTGTCCCTTTTCTTGTATTTATGTTAGATTTTGCTGTCTTTTTGCTTCTTTTGTTAATTTGAGCTCATTTAATCATGAAAATACAAAAGGAAGACAAAAACAGACTTTTTCCAATATTAGTACTAAAAAAGGGTTAGTTTTATGCCACAATTGATATAATTTATATGTTGCATTTTGCGCCTATCAAAAGCCTTTGCCTATATATAGGGAGTTATAGTGTTAGTGTTAAGACTTTTTGCTCATTGTGACTTTTAGGAGATTCAAGCTTAGAGAGAGAAAGTCTAGAGAGAGAAAGTTCTCTCACGTGATTCTTGTGTTGTACACATCATCTTATTCAATAGAATCACGGTTCTAGTACGTTCTTGTGTGTTCGGTCACACACGTTCACGGATTCCGCACGTTGAACGTGTCGTTACGTAATCGTACGGTGTCAAAACCGATCCTACAGTTGCAGACGTACCCTGCTCTTCCTTTTCCATCATAACTTTCTTCTCTTGCTCAAATCTCTTTGACCCTTTTATTTCCATAGACTCTTTCATGTTTGTCTTTAGATTAGCAACTGCATTTTGGTCTTATCAACCTTTTTGGAACCATCTGGCCTTGGGATTTCTACCACAAGTTTGGACATAGGGTCTGGTTTTATGTATAAGCATCTTTTCCCTTCTTTCCTTTTCCCCCTTTTTGGTATCGTCAAGGTTTTCAACATAAATGATTGAAGGAGGAGAAGTGCCAGTGGTTTAAAGCAAATGGGCCTTGATTGCCTTCATATCAGCTTGTGTATCTTTGTACCTAGCTTCCAGCACATTTCTGAACATTTGAAGCTGAACTTCATGTTGTTGATCAGCATACTGTCTATGTTGATGAAGCACAGGTTGAAATAATTTCCAAAGCTCAGTGGGGGAAGGAGCAGATGTTGCAGATGTTGTAGCAGTGGGAGCAGCCTTTTTGAGATTGTAACAACTGTTGCAGCATATTTTTGATATCTACAACAGATGTTTCAATTTTATCAACCCTCTCCGTCAATTCTTTGTATTTTAAACCATCACCTAAATGAATGGGATCATCTGATTTCCCACTGACAGTGGTTGTATCAGTAGTTGACTTAGGGAAAGTTTCCCAAAAATCATCCACTAAGGCCCCTTGTTGTTGGTACTAGGGACTTCTTTCCTAAGCAGTGGTTACCTTCGTAAACACACCAGTGGGTAATGGAAACACACTAGTGGTCACCTTGGTTCCCAAAGAGGAAATTGCCTTCAAGTGAGTCTGAGTGATGAAACAACTGGCCAGGTGTAAATCAGTGGATTCAACACCTGTAGTTACTGCTCCACTTGAACTACTGACATCAATTACATGTAATTCCTGTAGTGTAACCTTCTCAGCTGTTGAAGGGTTAGCATTGGGAGAGGAATCAGACTCAGTCACTTGTTGAGGTATTTTCTCAGTGATAGGTTGTTGAGAAGAACTGACTTTTGTCTGATCCGTATCCAATGCATTCAACAGGGGTAAGAATGATGGTGGAATTTGTGAAGTAGGGATAGGGGTTGAAAGAGAATTTGCCTTGGGAGCAGGGCTGTGGAAGATGGAATCAAGTGATTCCAGGGCTTCGTAATTTGGTGTCTCTGTGGATACAACCTGATCCTTTTGAGAGGACGCAGGAGGAGTTTTAGGCTCGGGCTGAGATCTTTCTATCAACTGTTGTGAGGAAGTAGCAACAGTGGTTTCATGTGACTTTTGTGTTGTCACAGGTATAACCTCTGGGATCTCATCTTCTAGAGGAACCTTTTTAGAGGGTTTGGGGGGCTTTTTGGTAATTTTCTTGATTAGCTTTTTGGTATTTTTGGTGTGGGTTTCACAGCAGTGGGTCTGCTACTGTGATCACAAGGAGCAGTGGGCTCAACATAAGGGACCTGAGGAGCAGAGGTTGTCTCAGCTAAATTCTGCTTAGGTTCCTCTATTTGTGTTTTCAGCTACGAACGAATTTGATTCTGAAAGGATTGCGGTGACACCGGTTTCGGTGGGGAATTTAATGGCCCCATGTATCGTTGAGCTAATCGCTCCGAGAGCTCGTAAACCAGGTCATCCGAGTATTATGTTATGCGACGAATGAGTACCAACAACCAAAAAGGTTAGGTGAACAGTTCTGCTCTTGTCACCATCCTTGAATGTGGTCGGAAGGGTAATCTACCCAATCGGACGGACCACTTCTCCCGAAAAGCTTATTAGAGGGGTGGATACCTCGATCAACCTCTTCTTCGTTTGGGGGTTTAGCTGCAGGAAACACTGTAAATACATTATCTCAAAGGCGCTTCCTCCGTCCACATAGATTCGCCGGACCAAGTGCCCTGCGACTACGGCCGATATCGTGATTGGTCCGTCTCGAGCATCCTCCGGATCAATCGGAGGAAAATATGCTGGCTGGTGCATCCAAGCTGCCATATGTTGGCTCGACCGTTTTACCCCTCTTGGCTCGGTAGACCGAATCATATTGATTTTGGCCTCGGTGTTTGGATTATCATTCGCTGTTGTAGATTTCTTCCCATCTTTTACTTCTTTCACAAGGTGAGAGAGCTTACCGGATCGTACTGCCTTTTATATTTCTTGTTTAAAAGCCCAACATTCATCAGTTGTATGCCCCTTGTCTCGATGATATTCACAATACTTCTTGGAGTGCTTATCCGAGGTAGGTCGTTGTTTTGACGGTGTAGGAAACCGGGTGGTTTCCGTACTAAGGATTTCACTCGGCGATTTTGTTAGCTCGGAGAAGGTGTTAAAACGCACGTTTCCAGTTCGAAAACTGCTTCGATCTGGTTTCTGGTACGGGCCACAACTCCTGTTCCAGTTGTTGTTTCTATCTTTTGGTGGTGACGCATTCCGTCTGCATGATGTGGTTCGAGCCTTGGCGTTCCTTACTATTGTTTCATTTGGCTGACTGCAGGCACTCTTTCCCCGAACAAAGGCTCGAGCTCGCTCCATAAGTATCTCCATGGTTTTTGGGAGATCTTCATGGAGCTTTTCCACCAACTGATTGTTCCGTACTCCTTGACAAAATCCGGAAACTCGGAGCTGGTCGACCGCTCCACTTATCTGCATGCTCTCTCGATTGAAGCGATCTATAAAATCTTCTACGGATTCTCCATCGCGGCGCTTTATATGATGAACCTCGGTAATGTCTTTCTTGCAGCGTTGCTGCTGGCAGAAGTTTTGCAAAAATATACGCTGGAAATCTTCAAAGTGATTAATCGATCCTTCTGGCAATCCATCGAACCATACTCTTGCCGATCCGGTGAGAGTTTGAGTGAACATGTGACACCAAGCCGGCTTGGGCCATTGTTCGACCTTAGCCGCTCCGGCGAATGCGAACATGTGGTCGTCTGGGTCGGACGTACCATCATAGAATTTCAATGTGGGGGGCATCTTTAACTTAGCCGGGAGTGGGGCATTAACAATCCGCAACGTGAACTTTGACTGAGAAGTCATAGACGTGGGATGATATGGCATGATCAGCTCCTGATCCTGAGGGTTTAGACCCATAGATCCCTGGCGAAACAGGTCATTGAGACCGTTATTCATCGGAGCACTCGTAAACTAGGAAAATTGTTCAACACATGTTATGGGGGTAGAGATTATAGGACTTACCATAGATCCAGAGGTAAAAGCTCCAACGGAAACGGGGTTAGGCCTTGGAAAAACGTTGCTGAACAAGTTCGTTCGGAGACTCTGTAACATCTCTTCCCGTTGCAGTTGCTGCTGCAGCTGCCTCAAGAGATCAGCGTTCCGTATGAGGAAAGCGTTGTCAAAATTAGGGAGTGGCGTGGTGACTAGAGCAGTAACAAATAGCATGGTGACAGAGCTCCCAATTACAGAGTTTGCAGGTGGAGGTACTGTTGCTGACCCTACTGCAACTGCGGAGGTAACAACAGTTGTAGGTACAGCTGTTAGAGGTGCAACACTTCCCTCCCAAATGTCACTATAAGACGGGAAAGTGTTTTTGGAAACTGCTGTCGTTGATTCTACCATGATTTCGAATGAACAGAATTAGGGAAGTGAATTATGTGAATTCGAGGGGATGGCGCCACTAAAGACTCAAAACCAGTTGGTCCGACCTGGTCAGAGCTTAGCTTCAGATGACCTAGCAAGAACCTGCAAGATCATAAGGAAACAAGCACACCGTTAGCCTCGTCATAGGGAGGGGGGCCTCTCTGTGACCAAGCTCGGGCGTGAGAATAAGTATTTATGCGGAGGGAAGAGGTCAATGAGAGAGAGGAGAGTTTAGAGAGAGAAAGTAGCGATTACCCCTTGCTTTGAGTCTTGGCGGGGTATTTATAGTTTTTGGGTATGCTGACGTGGCGAGTTAGTTAGGGTCGGACCAGTCATTATCAGGGCAGTTAAAGCTGTGGGTCCCAGTTAGTTATGGCGTATCCTCATGTTTGGTCGTTCAGTCTTCAGCACAAGGTGCGATCCGATGTTTAAATGCTGAGATTCGGTTCTATGTCTGCTGATGATACGGTCCGACCAAGGATGTATCCTCATCAGTTACAAACTGTTATTCAATAGGACCTTTAATTGAAATGGCCGACCAAACTTCACTTAATATGAATGTGATTGGACCAAATTGTCTGAGTGATTAATATGTTGGGCCGTGAGAATTAAATGGATTTGATCACTAACATGGGCTGCAGTCAACTTATGCTCTCATTGAACCTCCAATATTGAAACAACTTTCAATGTACTGAGATTATCAGATCACATGCAATATTCATTCAATTCACGTGACTATCAAAGTTCAAAATGGCCGACAACTATAGGACTATTAAATTCTCATTGGGCCGCAAGCTTTAATTTTGGGCTGATTCAATACTAATTGATGAGGATACGTCCGTGGTCGGACCGAATCATCGCCAAACCTAGAACCGAGCCATAATACATCAAGGTCGGATCGCACCCTACGCCATAAACGGAACGGACAAATGCACTGGTACGCCATAACTAACTGGGCCCCACGGACATAACCGTCATGACAGTGACTGGTCCGACCCTAACTAACTCGCCATGTCAGCATACCGAAAGACTATAAATACCATACTTAGACCTCCAAAACGGGTAACCCGCTACTTTCTCTCTCTAAACTCTCCTCTCTCTCCCTGACCTATTTCCTCCCCACAAATACTTATTCTCACGCCCGAGCATGGTCACAGAGAGGCCCCCTCCCGGTGACGAGGCTAACGGTGTGTTTGTTTCCTTGTGATCTTGCAGGTTCTTGCTAGGTCGTCTGAAGCTCTAGCTCTAACCAGGTCGGACTGACTGGTTTTGAGTCTTCAGTGGCGCCATCCCTTCGAATTCACTCAATTCACTTTGCTAAATCTGTTTACTCCAAGTCATGGAATCCACAACAGCGGCTCCAACAAACACTTTCCCGTCTTTCAACGACATATGGGAAGGAAATGTTGCCTCCACAGTTGCATCAACAGCAGTTTCTACCGCAACGACCTCGATAGGATCAGCGTCGGTACCTCCAGCTGCAAGTTCTGCAATCGCGAACTCTGTCGCCACGCTCTCGGTTACTGCTCCAGTTGCTACACCATTGCCTACTTTTGACAATGCTTTCCTCCTACGGGATTCCGATTTGTTACGACAGCTACAACAGCAGCAGCAGCGCGAAGAGATGTTGCAGAGTCTTCGCACGAACTTGTTCAGCAATGTCTGTCCAGGGGCTAATCCCGTCTCCGTCGGACTTTTCACCTCTGGATCTATGGTAAGTTCTACAATCTCTACTCCCATAACATGTGTTGCACAATTCTCCTCATTTGCGAATGCTCCGATGAGTAACGGTCTCAATGACCTGTTTCGCCAGGGATCTATGGGTCTGAACCCTCAGGATCAGGAGTTGATCATGCCATATCATCCCACATCTATGACTTCTCAGTCAAAGTTCACGATGCGGATTGATAATGCCCCGCTCCCGGCTAAGTTAAAGATGCCCCCACGCTGAAATTCTATGATGGTACGTCCGATCCGGACGACCACATGTTTGCATTCGCCGGAGCGGCTAAGGTCGAGCAATGGCCCATGCCAGCTTGGTGTCACATGTTCACTCAAACTCTCACCGGATCGGCAAGAGTTTGGTTCGATGGATTACCAGAAGGGTCGATTGATCACTTTGAAGACTTCCGGCGTATATTTTTGCAAAATTTCTGCCAGCAGCGTTGTTGCAAGAAAGACATTACTGAGGTACACCACATAAAGCGCCGCGATGGTGAGTCCGTAGAAGATTTTATAGATCGCTTCAATCGAGAGAGCATGCAGATAAGTGGAGCGGTCGACCAGCTCCGGGTCTCCGGATTTTGTCACGGAGTAAGAAACAATCAGTTGGTGGAAAAGCTCCATGAAGATCTCCCAAAAACCATGGAGGTACTTATGGAGCGAGCTCGAGCCTTTGTTCGGGGGAAGAGTGCCTATGGTCAGCCGAACGAAACAGCCGCAAGAAATTCCAAAGCTCGAACTACATCATGGAGACGGTACGCGTCGCCACTAAAAGACAGAAACAACAATTGGAACAGGAATCGTGGCCCGTACCAAAAATCAGATCGAAGCAATTTTCAAACTGGAAATGTACGTTTTAACACCTTCTCCTAATTGACAAAATCACCGAGTGAAATCCTTAGTACGGAAACCACCTGGTTTCCTACACCATCAAAGTAGCGACCCACCTCGGATAAGCACTCCAAGAAGTACTGCGAGTATCACCGAGACAAGGGGCATACAACTGATGAATGTTGGGCATTAAAACAGGAGATCGAGAAGGCCGTGCGATCCAGCAAACTCTCTCATCTTGTAAAAGAGGTAAAGGACGGGAAGAAGCCCGCAACAGCAAATGATAACCCGAACACCGAGGCCGGCGGATGCTCGACACGGACCAATCACGATATCAGCATATGGCAGCTTGGATGCACCAGCCCACATATTTCCCTCTGATTGATCCGGAGGATGCTCGACACGGACCAATCACGATATCAGCCGTAGTCGCAGGATACTTGGTCCGGCGGATCTACGTGGATGGAGGAAGTGCTTTTGAAATAATGTATTTACAGTGTTTCCAGCAGCTAAACCCCCAAACAAAGAAGAAGTTGATCAAAGTATCCACCCCCCTGATAAGTTTTTCGGGAGAGGTAGTTCGTCCGATAGGGCAGATTACCCTTCCGACCACATTCAAAGATAGTGACAAGAGCAGAACCGTACAACTAACCTTTTTGGTAGTTCGTACCCACTCGTCGCATAACATAATACTCGGAAGACCTGGGCTGCGAGCTCTCGGAGCGATCAGCTCGAGAATACACGGTGCCATAAAGTTCCCCACCGAAGCCGCCACTATACTTTCAGAGTCAAATTCGTTTGTAGCTGAGGTGAGACACGCAGCAGAAACGAGCTCCAAAAAATCTGAAGTGCCCATAGAACTCTGGGCGATCAACCCGGATTATCCCGAACAGCAGGTGGCTGTTGGCGCCCAGCTCCCAAAACGAACAAAGAAATTCCTATGGGAATTACTGAGTAACTCGATTGATGTTTTTGCGTGGAAGCACTCCGATATGCAAGGGGTTCCCAGGTCCATGGCACAACACCACCTGAATGTATAGGAGTCGATAAAGCCGATAGCACAGAGGAAAAGGCACATGGCACCGGACCGAGCCAAGGCAATTGCGAAAGATGTGAAGAGTCTCCTAGACGCCGGGATCATTCGAGAAGTCCGGTACCAAACGTGGGTGTCAAATCCTGTTATAGTGCGAAAAAAGGATAATTCATGGAGGATGTGCATTGACTTCACCGATCTAAATGATGCGTGCCTGAAGGATTGTTTTCCGTTACCGGAGATCGACGAGAAGATTGACTCCGTCGCCACGTTCAGGTTGAAGTGTTTTTTGGACGCCTACAAGGGATACCACCAGATATAAATGGTAGTCGAAGATGATGATAAGACAGCATTCGTCACTAATTAAGGGGTGTATTGTTTTACCAAGATGCTGTTCGGTTTAAAAAACGCCGGTGCTACATATCAGCGTTTAATGAGCAAAGCTTTCAAAGATCAGATCGAGCGAAACGTAGAGGTATATGTTGACGATATCGTGATCAAAAGTCATGACGAAGTTGCCATGTTAAAAGACATACTCGAAACGTTTACCCGACTCCGAAGCATCAACATGAAGTTAAACCCCAAAAAGTGTACGTTTGGGGTAGAAGAGGGTAAGTTCCTGGGAGTCATGGTCGGGTCAAAAGGCCTACGAGCCAACCCAGACAAGATCGATGCTGTTCTTACAGTGAAACCTCCGACATCGGTAAAATAGATTCAATCCTCAAATGGACGACTGGCCGCCCTCCATCGGTTCCTTTCAAAAGCAGCCGACAGATCACTCCCGTTCATGGACGTACTTAGAAAGAGCTTTAGATCGGAGTTTAAATGGACCGAAGAAGCCGCCCGAGCCTTCGAAGAGCTCAAAGCTTATCTCGGCACCTTGCCGACCCTCACTGTACCAGAAAAAGACGAGGTACTAAAGGTATACTTGGCCGCATCGTTTGGAGCTATCAGCGCGGTGCTAGTCGCTCACCGAACCGGGGCGCAAATCCCCATTTATTACGTAAGCCGAACGCTAAAAGATTATGAAACAAGATACTCAAACTTGGAAAAATTGGCTCTGGCGTTAGTCCATGCTTCAAGAAGGCTTCGACGATACTTTCAAGCCCACCCGATCGAGGTACGAACGGATCAAAGAATCCAGCATGTTCTCCGACGACTTGAAGTTTCAGGTCGTATGGCAAAATGGGCAATTGAAATGGGCGCATTCAGTTTCACCTTCAGGACCAAAGGTCCGATAAAAGGACAAGTGATAGCTGACTTCCTAGTAGAAATGCCGGAGGATAAAGAAACGGAAGAAGTCGAAAAAGCTCCAGAGAAGCCTTGGTCCCTGTATAGTGATGGAGCTTCAAGGGCCGAGGGAGCAGGGGCAGGCCTAATTCTCACCGATCCAGATGGAACGAATATGACGTATGCGCTCCGGCTGGAGTTTAAAAGTTCAAACAACGAAGCCGAATACGAGGCCCTCTTAGCTGGCCTACGTTTAGCGCTAAAAGTCGGAGCAAGAAATGTCGTAGCCCATGTAGATTCGTTGCTCGTAGCAAACCAAGTAAACGGGGAATATGAAGCAAGAGAAGCCAACATGATCGAGTATCTCGAGCAAGTAAAGCAAGTTATGGCATCATTCGAGGCATGTAAAGTTGTACACGTTCCCCGTAGAAAAAACAAAAAGGCCGATGCATTGAGCAAGTTGGCGTCGGTATCATTTAGTCACCTAGCCAAAGAGGTGAGGGTGGAAGTCTTAACCGCACCTTCAATTGCAGTTCCGTAGGTTATGCAAGTAGAAGCTCCGTCGCAAACATGGATGACACCTATAATCAACTACTTGGTGCACGATGTTCTATTGGTTGACAAAGCAGAGGCAAGAAAGATCCAAATCAACTCTCTTCAGTACCAGATGCAAGAAGGAGGGTTATACCGAAATACTTTTCTCGGGCCTCTGCTAAAATGTCTCCACCCGGAGCAAGCCAGTTATATAACTAGGGAAATACACTATGGCATTTGCGGTATTCATGCCGGACCAAAGATGATCGTGACCAAGGTCAAAATTGCAGGGTATTACTGGCCCGGGATGCACGAGAGTGCAGTCAAGGAGCTCCAGCAATGTGATGAGTGCCAAAGGCACGCACCAATAAGCCTTCGGGCTAAGAACGAAATGATTCCAGTAACCGCTGCATGGCCCTTTCAAAAGTGGGGCATCGACATAGTCGGTCCTTTTCCACGATCGAGCGGAAGCGCCCAATACTTGCTAGTCGTAGTAGATTATTTCACCAAATGGGTGGAAGCTCGACCGTTTACAATCATCTCCGGCTACAATGTAACGAGATTCTTTTGGGAGCAAATCGTGTGCCGCTTCGGTCTTCCACTCTACATCGTAAGCGACAATGCAAAGCAATTCGCGGAGAACCCGTTTAAACGTTGGTGTGAAAACTTGAAGTCAATCAAATCTTTTCTTCGGTTGCCCACCACCAAGGGAACGAGCAAGTCGAGCAGATAAATCGAAGAATTGTTGATGGGATAAAGGGAAGGCTTGGTTACGAGGGCAAAGGTTGGGCGGATGAATTAACAAATGTGCTGTGGGCCCACCGAACGTTGCACAAGACCAATAACGGAGAAACACCGTTCAGTCTTACTTATGGCACAGAGGCCGTAATCTCCGCACAGATCGGATTACCGAACCAAAGGTGTAAAGCTTGGGAGGAAAATGAACGTGAGCTCCGATCCAATCTTGATCTGCTCGAAGAGCGTCGGAACATCGCAGCGATCAAAGAAGCCCAATACAAAAAGAAGATCGAGAAGTACTATAACGCCCGTGCTAAGCTTTACAAATTCAAGGTCGGAGACTACATACTCCGAAGCAATGACGCGAGCCGCATTGAAGTCCCGGGCAAGTTAACCCCAAAGTGGGAAGGACCGTACCGAGTCAAAGAAGCTAGTGAAACGGGCTCCTACATATTGGAAAAAATAGATGGAACCCCAGTCCCCAAGACATGGAATGGGGTGCACCTAAAGAAATGCTTCATGTAAACAGCCGGGTACGGCTAAAAAAGATCGCTGTTTCTTATGTTATTTTCAAATTCCTTATGTAAGTCGGGAGGGTAATACCCCGAACAAATTTCTGATTTCCTTGTAACCGGGAGGGTTTTCCCCGGATCTATGATTAAGTAATCAAATAAAGCGATCCGTACTTTTGTAAGTATAAAGCATAGCATCCGTGTAAGTTCGAACGATATCAAAAAATGTGCACAAACGGGCCTCGACCCATGCCTCGCGCCGATCGAGAAGGCTTAAATAGTTCCAAAAACAATAAAATCTATTAAGCAAACGGTCCGTCCCCAATTCGTTTCGACCGCTAAAATCTACTAAGCAAAGAAAGTCAACAAAAACTTCTTGCTAAAACTCAGTCACCTAAGTGAACCGAAAAAAAAACCTGGATGAACAGTGAAGTTTGGACGCAAACTAAGAACTAAGTAGCCAGGAATGAATATCTATTATCAAAAGTCATGATATCATGCAAAACATGTTAGTCGAATACTCCAAACAAAATAAATTGTGCAGATTACATGCCAAAAGAAAGAAAAATTTAAAATTGTACGGTTACAATGACGAGGTAAAAGTCAAAAGTTATACGATAAGAAAGATCGAATTTCAAGCTTCAAAGTCTTCCTTCATGATTGGGAGCTCGCTTTTTTGCTTAATGACGGACAGGGGTTTATCCACCAAGTCTGCAACCTTGTCAAGCATGGAGATGTGGAAATTGTCGAAGGCCTTTATGGCAGCTTCTAACACCTCCTTAGCCCCGTCATCATATCCATGAACCTCTTCAGCAGATCGAATCGAGTCATGGGCGACTTTAAAGCCTTGCTTAATGCCCTCGTTCACTCACACCGCGTTAACACTATTGACTAGGTCAGCCACGACCTTCTCCAATTCCGGGCTCTGATGCACTAGCTTGACCACCCACGCAATCCCCTCCGTCAAAAACCACTGTTTTGTTAACATAAGCTCCGACACCTGGGCGTATAACTCAACCATCTCACCATCACAGCATGTCAACATACCTTTTGCTTCGTCAATTGTTGTCGTGTGAGATTCGATCGCCCTGTCACGAGCCCTTTCAAGTTTTTCTTTTTCTACAAAAGATAAGATTTAATTAGAAAGAAAAAATACGGAACGGATAGAAAAATGCAAACGTACCCTCCATCAGACGATGATGGTCCGCCAAAAGCTGGTCATAAGATGTTTGCATCTCCTTCAGTTCAGCCGCATGTCGTTTCTCCGAATCAGATAGCTTTCTCTCCAAATCACCGAACTTCATCTTGAGAGTTTCCAAATCTTGGAGGGCTTTATCTTGAGCCTCGTAAGCAACCGCAGCCGAAGCTTGGGAAGATTTATTAACTTCTTTCGCCTCTGAAACTTGCTCTTTCAAGTGGTCGACTTGAGATCGGAGGGAAGCCAGTTCCTGTTTCGTTTTTGATCGGACATTATCTTCACTCTTCAAATTAGCAACTTCACGCTGAATCTTGTGACAAGACGACTCCGACTCGACCCAGCGCTTATACGTCTCCACCACTAGAGAGTTCGACTGAGTCTGATTCAGCATTAAGGCGTTCCCAAGCTCCGACCCGCTCATCTTCCGATAGTGAGAATGCTCAGCCGGGGTCCCCAAATGAAATAATGCCATCTTGGCTGAAAGAGCGTCCGCCATCCTATCCTTGTTCGCTAATGACCACTCCGGTACATATTTCTCCAACGCTCGAGCCGAGTCCATTTCTTCAGTGTTATACCATAAAGGGGAAGAAGAGGCACTGTCCCCGCCATCAATTGGCTTAGGGCTTGACCTTGACACGTTAGAAGCAACCCCCGTTGTAGGCTTACCCGAAGGAGAAGGTTCGGTCTTCTTAGGATCGGACATGCGGACATCTGTAACAACCCTGGTAGCCCCTCCTCCGAAGGATAACGGGCTTGATGGAATGTTTACCGGGTAGTCCCTTGGGGTACGACCCCCATGAAGATGGGCATCCAAATTTTCCAATACGCCTCCGGCAGTAGAGAACTCGGTAACTTGATCATCATCGTCGAGTGTGATAGTCTTGAATTCTGTTTTCTTCTTTTTCACCTACTTAAGTTTCGGGCCGGATTTAGACGGAGCAGCCCGCTTCCTTTTCAAGCTAACCTGAGGATGCTCCTCCTCGTCCTCTTCATCCTCATCTTCGTCGTCACCACCCCTTTTTACGCCTTCACCACGCACTCCTTCATCTCCAACAGAAAGATGGACTCCTTCATCTTCGATAACAAACTTAGAACCGAACCCTTTCGTCCCGATCGAATTGGTTTTCCTACCCTTAGCATCACCAACCACCACCACAGCTTGGCCCGGAACAGTATTCGCTATTTGCGCCGCAGGAGCCAAACCCGAACCTCCTTTACCGGCTGAACCTCCCTGATTATCCGGAGCCTCAGGTCCCCGAATCTGGTAAAGGTTCTCTTGCACAACGCTTTGGTACGGAGGATCACCCTTCGGCGTCCTAGTAGCTCGGATCTCAAACTCCTTGGGCTCAAAAGATTTTAGCCTCAAGGCTTCTTTCAAACCCATAGCTGCATAAAAACAAACAACAAATAATATCTATAGTCCGTCGCGATAGTGAAACTTGCAAAAAAAAAAGAAAAAAAAAAACGAAACAATCAAAATAAATTCGAGGAACACCGCACAACTAACCCTTGTTGTTCCACTTGAGGGTAGGATACCACTCTGGTTCGGCCCATATCGTGCTGATCCGCCCCATAACAAGGATGTGTTCCGGATACTTCTGTATGCGTTTGGCTTCTTTGACCAGGTTCGCATATAAATCTCTATTGTATTCGAAGTCTTCAGGAAGAGGAGCGAGAGCTTCAACTTCTTTAACCACCATGTCATAAACTCCGGAACGCACCGATCATCAACCAGCAAGAAGTGATCTTTCCAATCCTTAATACTTGTGGTAATCCACGTATAACAACAAGAGTTCTTGTCTCTAACCTCGAAGGTATACCAACTGCCGGACCGATTCAACCTGTAAAAAGCCCGGAACACATCCAAATCCGGGTCGGATCCCAATCCACGACAAGATAGCTCAAAGTGACACACCTTGGTAAGGCCGAAGGGGTTCATTTGAGTAAGGTGAACCTCGTGAAAAAAAAGCACTTCGATCAAAAACTTCGTCAGAGGAAGAGCGGGGTGCAATGAGGATAAATGGGCGGCACAAAAGGATAAATGGGCGTATCCTTTTCGGGGAGAGCGGGGTGCAATGAGGCAGGAATCGCGTATGTATCTATATACCACTCTAAACCATTTTTACTCAAAATATTAAAGCAACCGGACAAATTGCTTTTGTTCGACATTGTGACACCTCGGATCTTTCCGGATAACCTTTTGATGTAACAAACGTGTACGTAATCGACTAACAGTAAAAATGTATGAAAAACTATTTGTTATTATGTGTTATATGCCGATTTGCTTATGTGTATGTATATATATATGTATAAGTGTTATATATGTAAACCGAAACCTCGACCCGACTCGAGACCCAGAATGGTCTCGAGTGAACAAGTGACTTGGGCCGTTTGGGCCTTGTAACCGAGAACCCAACCCGGAAACCCTTAGCCCAACTCGGTACACTATATAAACCCAACCCCACCTCCCTTAGCCATTTTTACACACTCCCTTCTCACACTCTCATCTCTCACACAAAACCCTAAAGTTCTAGCAACCAAGACCACTCTTCTCATCCTTCTCCTTCTTCTCGGGTTCAACCAACATCAAGAACATACTCGGCTTTAGCTCGGAACCGCCAACCGGAAGCTCATTCATCGATCCATCATACCCGCACATCTTGAATCTATAACCGGACGTGGTGACCAACACACTTAACCAAGTAACGTATCATACCGAGCAACCCAAGGTGAGTTCACAACTTAAAAGCATGCGTCCCGGTGGTTTGGGACACGAGACTAAAACAACCCTATCCCCTTGTAAAGGGGATACCGTCTACACTCCTTCCCTAGTTATTGGGAAACAAACTTACTTTATCTTCCCTTGTATTGGGAAACCTTTTTAGTTAATTTATCCGTTTATACATGCCATGGGGAGCTACCCCAAAAGTTAGCGACTAAACTGTTTTTCCAATACCGAACACTAGGTAACCGTTTGCGTTTCCGCAGGATGCCCCGATGTCAATGTTCTATCATCATTGACGGATGCCTGAGTACATTAGTTCACGACCGATCCCATACCATGGCACGGTGTGAGGCTGGTAAAACCTAAATAGCGCTATCAACTAATAACCCGTTCGCCTGGCACCGGCGACTAATCGGTATTATGTAGTAGGGACTTGAGTGATAGAGTTGCGTTTAGTGCCGTTAGTTGCAATCCGTATAAACAGAAATTAACTAAAAAGGTTTCCCAATACAAGGGAAGATAAAGTAAGTTTGTTTCCCAATAACTAGGGAAGGAGTGTAGACGGTATCCCCTTTACAAGGGGATAGGGTTGTTTTAGTCTCGTGTCCCAAACCACCGGGACGCATGCTTTTAAGTTGTGAACTCACCTTGGGTTGCTCGGTATGATACGTTACTTGGTTAAGTGTGTTGGTCACCACGTCCGGTTATAGATTCAAGATGTGCGGGTATGATGGATCGATGAATGAGCTTCCGGTTGGCGGTTCCGAGCTAAAGCCGAGTATGTTCTTGATATTGGTTGAACCCGAGAAGAAGGAGAAGGATGAGAAGAGTGGTCTTGGTTGCTAGAACTTTAGGGTTTTGTGTGAGAGATGAGAGTGTGAGAAGGGAGTGTGTAAAAATGGCTAAGGGAGGTGGGGTTGGGTTTATATAGTGTACCGAGTTGGGCTAAGGGTTTCCGGGTTGGGTTCTCGGTTACAAGGCCCAAACGGCCCAAGTCACTTGTTCACTCGAGACCATTCTGGGTCTCGAGTCGGGTCGAGGTTTCGGTTTACATATATAACACTTATACATATATATATACATACACATAAGCAAATCGGCATATAACACATAATAACAAATAGTTTTTCATACATTTTTACTGTTAGTCGATTACGTACACGTTTGTTACATCAAAAGGTTATCCGGAAAGATCCGAGGTGTCACATTATCCCCAAGTTTTAGGAACTTTCGTCCCGAAAGTTAAGGCAGCCACTGTCAAGCTAGTGTAACTGAAAGCGTTTCAACGGGGTGTCACAGACATGCTGAAAAGACGGGTACTAACCTGCTCAGTGAATAAGTTTCGGCTCAAAGAAAAGAGTGAAGAAGATGATGAAGTAAAAGTGAAAATGAAAACTTATCTTTTCTCCTTTTTTATAGAGATATGAAACCGCCTCAAATCCGCCAATCAGGGTTTGACACGTCATGACAACTGACGCACATCAAGCGGGAAAATTAAAGTGACCGTCGGTCACCCAGCAATAGGTCACCGCTCCAAAAATTTAAAATTCAAAAAGCTCAACAAAACGACAAAGCAGGGATACAGGCCGCCAAAGTTACGCCGTTATAGTTGGAAGCTTTTACCTAAGAAACGCTACGAACTAGGGGGACTTGATGAGGATACGTCCTTGGTCGGATCGAAACATCGCCAAACCTAGAACCAAGCCATAATACATCAAGGTCGGATCGCACCCTACGCCATAAACGGAACGGACAAATGCACTGGTACGCCATAACTAACTGGGCCCCACGGACATAACCGTCATGACAGTGACTGGCCCGACCCTAACTAACTCGCCACGTCAGCATACCCAAAGACTATAAATACCATACTTAGACCTCCAAAACGGGTAACCCGCTACTTTCTCTCTCTAAACTCTCCTCTCTCTCTCCCTGACCTATTTCCTCCCCACAAATACTTATTCTCACGCCCGAGCTTGGTCACAGAGAGGCCCCCCTCCCTATGATGAGGCTAACGGTGTGTTTGTTTCCTTGTGATCTTGCAGGTTCTTGCTAGGTCGTCTGAAGCTCTAGCTCTAACCAGGTCAGACTGACTGGTTTTGAGTCTTCACTAATAGACTGATATGTTCACGTGAATGACTGAAACAAGATATTAAACAACTATCACATGCAATGGATCCCAACAATTGTCAAAGATTATGGCTTGCAGAGGATCGGATAGAATTTAAATGTGCAAGGTCTCGAACGGTGATCCGTTCGGATCGTGATCCGACGATTTGACCTCAACTAAAAAAACTTGCAGTGAATCGGATGGTTGAGTGTCGGATGATGATCTGATAGTTTACATCTCCAAGTGTCGGATAGTGATCCGACGATTGAACAAATGTCGTGGATCCGATGGTGATCCGATGATGTGCTATCCGACACTTTGACCTGTGAAACAAACAAATAAAATGTTTAGGATCGGATGGCAATCCGTTCGGATTGCCGTTCGACGATTTGCAAAACAATTGAAATGTGAAAGGATGAAGAGGATCGGATGGCAATCCGTACGGATTGCCACTCGACACTTAACACTTAACAAAGCTTGAAGTTAATGCACATGGATCGGATTGTGATCCTATCGATTGGCGGTTCGACGATTGGTATCACTTTGTAAATGGAACGAATTGTAAACAAACGCACAATCTTTCACGCAATGATATTTAAAAATTGATTACGAGACTATGGCCGACAACTATAGTTCACCACACAATCTAATTGGACCATCTGAATAGTGGAATCTGACATATAATTCTCATGCAACAATTAATTAGCTGCTATTTTGTGTGTTTAATCCGTGCAATCGAGCTCCTGCTCTGATACCACTTGTAGAATCGGTTTTTGACTCCCGAATGATTGCGAAACGATACGATACGTGTGACATGCGGAATCCATACACGAATGTGGACCGAACACAAGAATGTAATACAAACGTGATCCTATAGAATATACGACAAGTACAGGCACCACAAATCACCTTGAGCAATAGTTTCTCTCTCTACTTTCTCTCTCTAAGCACCAAGCTCCAAATCTCTCAAATGGCCAAAAGTTCTAAAATGAAACACTAATGCTCCTATTTATAGGCCAAGGCATAAGGGATTTCCCCTTGTTTACAAGTTTGCCACCTTGCCTTTTTCTCTACTTATAACACAATAAAATTACGTTTACTACTATTCTCTGCTACGAACTGGATTGACGGAGGCGATAGACATTACTGCACTAACATTGTACAAGAAACCATTGACTAGATAACCTAAATCAAGGAAAGATTAAAAACGGAAGGAGATCGCCAAAAGAGTTATGCCTACCATCGACGTAAGCCGTTAGAATTTCAAGTTGGAGAACATGTGTTATTGAAAGTTTCTCCATGGAAAGGAGTAGTCCGATTCGGTAAGAAAAGAAAATTAAGCCTAAGATATGTTGGACCATTTAAAGTTATCCAACGAATAGGACCAGTCGCCTATCAGTGACAACTACTAGAGGAATTGTCAGGCGTACATGATGTATTTCATGTATGTAACCTGTCACACCCTCAAAATCCACAAGCCGAGTATTACCGCGAGGCGTGTGACTGACTAGGATCAAACCACCAATCATACTGAACATTTAATCAAAGTAAAGTAAAGTAAAATAAAACCATAGCAAACCAAATGTTTAAAGTTCAACAAACCAAAATCCGAAACCAAATTTAAAAGTTACCGGAAGCGTAAATTTTAAAACCCATAAATAATTCAAAACATAAAGTTTAATGTAAGGAACCCCACAGTAGGTTCCTTGCCACAACGATCACTCCGCATGCAAGCCCCTGCCATGTACCTAATTGGTTGCAAGGAACAAGAGGTGTGGGTTTGGGCTTTAGGTTTCGAATAAGGGGACTTGGGGTGGGGGTTCAGGCCTATAAGTGGCACAAGAAGGGGAGGGGTGGGTTTGGGTTGGGTTTGCTAAGTGATGGTTTCGCAAGTTTCACGGAATAATTAATTGAAACGTTTCGTATCGCAAGACAATATTTTACAACGTTTCGATTCACAAAATAACGTATTCCAATATCTCAGTTTCAGCTTTCGGTTTCTCGTAATTCACCTTACACATTACGAAGTTTGGTCATTATTCAAGAAAATAATCAAAACAACACATTCAATTCACATAACTTACGTGTAATTACAAAGCAAAGCGAAACATAACAAGGATTTATATGAGTTGTCACATCATCCCCAAGTTGAAAGAAATTTCGTCCCGAAATTTAGCACATAGTCACTGGAGCAGCTAGTTATGTTGTGCGTTTTCCTGGGGGATCACATCACCCCCCGGTTGGTTTGGAATTTCGTCCTGAAATTCCGAAGTAGCTTCAGTATTGGACTCACCTTTCTTAAACAACTGGGGGTATATGTGTTTCATCTGGTCCCCTCGTTCTCAGGTGAACTCTAGGCCACAACGGGAGTTCCAACGAACTCAAACAATAGGTATCTTAGTTCATTTTAGAGTCTCGATTTCCCGATCCATAATTTCCACCGGTTCCTCGATGAAACTGTAGCTAGTCTTCGATAGTGAGTTCCTTGAAAGGAACAATGAGGGTCTCATCTGACAGACACTTCTTCAGATTCGACGCGTGAAAGACGTTGTGAACACCACTCCGTTGTGTCGATAACGAGTTATGGGCCAGTGATTTGGCTGCCGCCAGCTTCTACCCAACATAGAGGTGATCGGCATTTCCGCCCGTACAACGATTCGAACGGAGGAGCCTTGATGCTGGTGTGGTATCTATTGTTGTATGAAAACTCCACTAAAGGTAGATGCGTTCCTAGCCGTTACCAAAGTCGATCACACATGCTTGAAGCCTGTCTTCTAGAGTCTGGATGGTGCATTCAGTCTGCCCATCCATCTGAAGGTGATAGGCTGTGCTCATCTCTAGACGTGAGCCAAAGGATTTGTGCATCGCTTGCCACAAATCAGATGCAAAGCGTGGGTCTCGATCAAAAATGATGGAAGTTGGCACTCCGTGCCTGGTGACTACCTCTTTCAGATAGATGTCTGCGAGTGTAGAAAACTTGTCAGTTTTCTTGACTACCACAAAGTGTGCAGACTTGGTTAGTCGATCCACGATCACCCAGATGGTGTCGTTTCCTCCCTAAGATCTAGGTAAGCCAGTGATGAAATCCATGGAAATCTGCTCCCATTTCCATGTTGGGATCTCTGGTTGTTGGAGTAGTCGTGATGGCTTCTGGTATTCAACCTTAACCCTAGCATAGGTCAAGCATTTACTAACATATGTCGCTATGTTGGCTTTCATGTGGGGCCACCAATACAAAGCTTTCAGGTCCTGGTACATCTTGTCAGAACCAGGATGCACCAAGTAACGAGACTTGTGTGCATCGTCCATCATAAGCTCTCGTAGGTTTCCATAGGATGGAACCCAAATACGTTCCATGTAATAGTAAGTAACATCTTCCTTGCGTACGAGTTGGTTTTCCATGCCCCGCTTGGACTCATCTAAGAGGTTCTCTTCTTTCAATGCTTCAACCTGAGCGTTGCGGACCTGGGTAGGAAGATTAGTGGGAATAGTAAGCTGTAACGTATGTACATGCTTAGGTTTGGTTTCCTTCTGACCGAGGGCATCGGCCACCATGTTGGCCTTGCCTGGATGGTACTTGATTATGCGCTCGTAATCGTTGAGGAGTTATACCCATCGACGCTATCGCATGCTCATCTCCCTCAGACCCAAGATATGCTAGGGACTCTTGTGATCAGTGTAGATGGTGCATTTGGTACCGTACAAGTAATGTCTCCACATCTTGAGTGCAACCACTACTATTCCCAACTCCAAGTCATGGGTAGTGTAGTTCTTTTTGTGACCCTTGAGTTGGCGTGATGTGTAAGCAATGACTTTCTCACGTTGCATCAACACACAACTAAGTCCATGGACAGACGCGTCACACTAAACAACGAAATCATCTGTGCCTTCTGGTAACGAAAGAATGGGTGTACTTCAGAGTTTCACCTTCAACTGTTGAAACGCAGATTCCTAAACAATCTTTCGAGGTAGAGTTGCGAGGGTTTGTGCATACGATCAAGAAAAGCGGGCTTCGTAACATCAAAAGTCGTTCATTGGAAACTAAACATAAGGTTGTTTGTGTTGTAGAGGCTCCATGGTAAGGTGTAGATATCGTTCAAATTCCTACTAGTTCTTTGGGTAGTTTTTGATGTCGTCGAAGAAACAAGTGGTATACCCGTCAAGGTAGGCTAAATTCGGGTGCCGTGACTGAGAATCTATATCGGTCGCACCAAGTTCCATGGACAGTGCTTGTGATATTATCATATCTATGATATTTATGGCCCAATGCTCCTCGAGTAAAGTTCGTAAGGAGTAACTCGTCCAAGCGAGAGTTCACGAAGAATGTTGTTAGGATAAGGATCATAGGATTCGAGGAGTATATCATGAATGGACGTGGAAATATGCAAAAAGGGTAGTCACAGTCGGTAGTAAGCACGTAAGGATCCGTAGCAGGGGTTTACCTGATGTCGAGGGTATAAGTTAGTCGTACGCGAGTTGTACAGGGTTAAAATAAAGAACGCCGTTTGTCAAATAGAGATGTCACGTGGATATATCAATCATAACAAGTATTTACCATAGATGAATAGTTGTTGTACGAGTTTGTAGTGTTAAGGTTCACTGAAACTTCCGTCAAAGTTGTCGGGCTCGCCCGCATGCGAAGGAGAAATAATTCACCTTGATCCATGAAATTAGACGAGTTTGCGATTTATCTAGTCGGTAAGCAACCAAATTCGGAGGAGTTTCTGTAACAATTCTCATTAAAATCCATAATTAGGATGATAATTTGATAATAAGAAAACCCTAATTAAGACAGCCAAGTAATTCTGCACTAACCCTAAAATTTCCAGAACAATCGGAATTAGGATCAGGGCCCCTAAAACTCAGGGGGGATTAAACCCTATTGATAATTATCTTAAAAATGTGTTGTACAGATTGAATTTCGATTTTTAGATGATTCATGCAAGCTAGTCCCGTTTCCAGCTAGTCTACGTAATTAGACTGCACCCTTTACGGACCGTAAAGGGAAAAGCCATACGGTCCGTAAGCATGTCCAAAAATCACTATAAATAGCAGACATTGGCACTTGCCTTCTGTTGTTAATTCGACGCATAAATTCTGTGTAGACGTCAAGTTATAAGCAGAAACAGTTCAAAAACACACTTAGTATCGAATTGCTGCCGCAAAACAGGGTAATCACTCGATCGCTATTACGATTCATTTTCCGACTAATCAATATATCCAATGAATGTTTAAGTGCCGCCCACATCAGGGTGATACTTTGCCGTTCGTCGTTAAATCAATGGATGTTTAAGTATCGCACTTTGTCGTTCGTTGTGAGAATTTGATCTCGTGAGTTATCGTAACTGCTGTATTGATTACTAACCCGGTTTTGTGTGCATTATTATTAAATTAGGTTAACAAGGCTAAATCCATATTCTGCCCGTGTTAAATCTGCAATGTGAGTCATTCTCTTTTTATCAAATGTTTTACAATACTCCAAATTATTTTCAGAATTATAATTACAGTGATTAAGTTTATGTAATCACCAAATTACAGCCAGTATGTGGGGTATTGTGCACATTACTACTGTTTTAATCACATTAGGTGGGCGAACCTAAACTTAACTGATATACGTCATTCATTGGGGCAGCCAATGGTGATATGACCACAGTCACAGATACGGTCGAGTGACAAATACTGTAGGTAGTTGGTTGATATCTGAAACATATGTAAAAACTCTTAATACTGTAAATTATAATAAATGTGTCTTTTTCAGTAAACTGAATGATTCACTCAGTATTTCCCCGCTGACAAAACCTTTTTCAAACATGTTTCAGGTGATCTATTGTAATTCAGGAAAAGTGCTGGGAAGCAGTGCAGGCTTAAAGTAGTGGCTCATTATAAAATAAAGAAATATGTTTTGTAAAAATAAAGATTTCTCATTGAAACCATGTTATTGTAAATTACCGGGGTTTTATCCCAAGTTGTGAAATAAAATAATCAGGAAAAATTTTTAGCTTTAAAACGATCCTGACAATAATAAACTTACGCTGCTAAATAAAATCACATAATTAAATATCACAGGATTTCTGTCCCGCAGCTCCTGAAACGGGTCAAACCGGGTCGGGGGCCGTGACAGAAATGAGGTGGTATCAGAGCCACTGAGTTAAGCTAATTAAGTATTTAGAGATACTTAATTTTTTCCTGTTTACTATTATGTGATTATGTGTTTTATTAAACTGATTATTTGTTAGTTACAGTATGGGTAAGAAAAAGCTGCAAGATATCTATCTTAAATTAGATAGGTCAGTCTATGAAGAGGGAAGTTCATCTTCAAAACTCCCTACAATTCCTGAAGAAGGAATATTTGTGCGAAAAGCACAATATGAGAAACCGCTTTCTCCTAGAAAAAGGAGTATGATTATTAAGAAAAGTAAAGAGCAAATCCGAGAAAAGAGGATTAAAAAGGAAACCCAGGAATTACTTAATAAATCACCCTGGGAAGACAAGCTAGATGAGAAATGGGCAAATTTGTGTAGGATCGTTTACTGACCCGAACGAGTCGTTCAGAGGCTTTCTCCTGAGTTTCAGGTGTGGAATTACAAGAAACTAAGGTAGAAATAGCATGCAAATCACTTTAACTACTTGTTTATTGATCTGACAATCTTTTACAGTTCAAATCTCGCACCGGCAGCACTTCGGTACGATTTCAACACACACGTTACATCTGAATCGCTCAAATGACCTATTTATAGGCGTTTGGGTTCGCTTATAGGTCATGGTCCAATAAGCGAACCAGTCACTTGCCACTCGAGCGAACCCATACTTATGACACTCGAGCGGACCCATTATGTTGCCATATGAGCAGACCAGCTGACATGCCGTTCGAGAGGACCACCCATATGTCCATTCAAGCGGACCTATGCTAATGGGCCTATAATTGGACCTATCTATTACATGTTTTCTCGTTTTCCGTTCATTATACAATCAGTCCTATTCTAAGACTCGAACGAAGATGTAGTCGACAGACAACTGCACCAACAGACTCCCCCTTGAATGTTGACGGAATCTTCAGTGAGAGTCTTCAACATGACATTCTCGGATATTGCTCGGTCTTCTTCAGGAATTCTGCCTGGATCTTTCTTTGGCTATAACTATCATCAGACTCCCCCTATCATCAGACTCCCCCTATCATCATGCTAGGATCGCCGTCTGGGATTTGTTACCACCATTGAAATCATCTCCTGGCTTTATCTCTTCAAACTTCTTCTCAGGTTCTGATGATTTTCCTGGCTTTCCGTAGCAACAGGATCAGAAACCTGCACAACTCAAACAATCTATCACAAACAAACACAATTGTGATTCAACTTAATGAATCAACTAATCATTTGATACTTTTTACAATTAAAACTGATAAAATTTGAAACATTCCAATTTCTAATTCACATTAATGAAATTATCTTAAACATTTCAAACCATTAACCAACCTGTCTGTTCATCATGTATAGCCTTTGAGATTTTGAAAATCAGCTCTCCAACATCAGTTGTCGAAAATCTTTTTGTGTTTTTTTTTTCAAAATATGAAACGTAAATGCAAAGACAGAAATTTAAATGCAGAACAAACATATTTTTGTGAGATTGTGCAAGAGGATCAAATCAGTTTTTGAGACACATCACAAGCACCGTTAAGCTTCTAATCGTTTTAAGTTCTAAACGATTCACGTAGATTGACGATATAGTTGTCCTCTTAAATTTTCATACAATTTTCAATCTATTCAGGATACTATTTAAGTGTTTTATGAACTTGGTTCAATTCATGTGTCCCACCTCTTGAATATACTCCCGTATCCAGAATCCCAATATTCAGTCTTACAGGTATGAATACTACAATGATATCTGTACATAAATTAGGGGAAAAATGCGAGAACTGAGGGATCTTAGGTCAGAACTTCCGTTCAGCAGAGAGATATCAGCTTCGACTTAGCAGTGTGTCCCCTTTAGAGGATCTTTTCAGCTACAACAGATGATTATCAATTTTATTGTCTAATCAGCTGAGGGCTTTATGCTATGTTTCAAGCATTTTGGATAAAGTATTAGCCAAGGACTAGGTCAGAACTACCGTTCAGCAGAAGTCCCGGAATAATACCCCAGACATCATAGAGTATTAACACCTAGTATATCAGAATACGAGACCTTTCAAACGAGATTTCAGGGGTTACCTATATATCCAAGTAGTGTTCCCCACAAATTTCACAAGTTTGAAATTTTAGGTTTATATCCCGAATAAATCTACTAAATGTATAAAAACCTATCGTCACATCATCAGTGAGACCGTTTATCACATTTGGCATTACATTTCTTTAGCGTGCTGTGATAGTCCAACTGATTTACTATCATTTCCTCTTATTTCGCAACAAAACTCATTTTTACAATTTTTCAATGTTTTTGACATTTTCTAATTTTCTAATTTTTTTTAAAACTTTTTCTCCCCCTAAAATCAAAATATGTTTCAATTTTGATTTTCTGGGAAAATTTGAAACAAACTATACAAATTTGACAACTTGATGAGAATCACTTCAATTCTCCATCCACTTGGCATAAACAATCAGAACTCCCCCTCACAACAAACTATTTTCCCATTATGATTTCAAAACATTTAAGTTTGTTTTAATCAAAATGGTTTTTCCGGAAAATATAAGTTTGTTTACCAAACATTTTAGGTACGGGGTTACTTCATCATCTTGTTTTCTACACAAAAGTAGGAAAATCCAAGTACAAGTTAATGTCCTTGATTTACCATTTGCAGTCCAGAATCCTCTGTACCACTTGAAAAAAAAAACATATTTTTTTCTAATACCACTTGTAAGAAAAACACATACAAACCTTTTTACCGTTTGTATGATTGACATTACCGAATAGAATTAGAGAAAGATGCCGATTCATGACCCACGATACCATCTTGGGATCTCCGGCAAGTCAGGATTTTTCATTTAAACAGATTCACCCAAGCCTGACCAGCCTTGGGTGATTTCGAATTCTTATTCAACAATGGTGGAAAGTTTTTCTCATCAATTGTTAAACTAGAATTCTCGACCTTTACCTCAACACATGGCTCTTCTGGTTTTAACGAACCAGAATCATTGCCTGCAGATGGCTTCTCTGACTTTGATGAGTCAGATTCATCGCCTGAAGGTGGCTTGTCTGACTTTGGCACGTCAGATTCATTGCCGACCTTATCCTTCTTCTTCTCCTCTTTTGTCCCCAGATTTATATCTGATGAATTCTTTTTGCTTGTCTTTATAACTGAGAGAGTAGATTCATCAGAACTTTTATTCTTCTTGTCCCGTGAATCCGAGGACAAAATCTTTTCGAGATATTCTCTCGCTTTCTTTCTCTTTTTCCTCAGTCGATCTTTCTGCCCCTGAGAAAGCTTCACTTTTGTTTCTTGAACTTTAGGTTTTTTGACCTTCTGTTCTTTGACGTTTTGGCCCGAAGCTTTCAATTCTTTGGGCTTGACAACAACTGGTATTTTCTTTGCCATTTTCTGAGAATTAGCCCTCAATCTGTCATTCGATCTTCTTGGGCAATCTCTGGCAATGTGACCTTTGATGTTACAGTTAAAGCACCTCCTGGTCTCATACTTCCAATACTGGCAGTTAACAGCAATGTGTCCGTGATATCCGCAGCTGTAACACACTCTGTTATCGTACCAATCACCATTTTGAGTCCAAACGCTCAGATCAAAGCATTGTTTGGCTTGGTGATATTCTTTCCTCAAATTTTCTGGATTTGCCTTAGAAGCACTGTGGTCCGACCTGCACCACTTATTACCAACATTTTTTGAATTTACATTTTTTACTTTTTGTAATTTTTCATTTTGATTGGATGATCGATCTGATGAGCTTTTATTATCTTTTTGAACAATTTTCTCATTTTTAATTTTTTGTTTCTGTTCCGCTTTCTTCTTCAAAGGTGTTTGCTTCGAGCATTCACCCTTTTCAGTCGATTGCAGAACAGTTTTCTAAAACTTTTCCTTTTTATCAACAGATTTCTCATCACAATCTTTAACTTTGACTTTGTCAAAGTTTGTGACATTGTCACTTATTGGAACAAAATTGATTGGTTTTGGACAGGGAAAATTCAAATTGTCTGATTTAGTCACAAAACCTATCAATTTCTTCTCAAGTTCATCAATTTTGTTCCTCGAATTCTCAGCTTCACTTTCAAGCTGAGATATTCTCCCAAAATGAGACTTGATTGTTTTCTCATTATCATTCTTCAAATTTTCAAGGACAGATTTTTCATTCATCAAAACTTTTATCTGTTCCTGAAATTTTGATTCATTCGCTTTCAGATTCTTGTTTTCAAGCTTAATCCAGAAATCTAAATCTTCTGAAGATTTCTGTTTGCTTTCAAGCTGTTTTTCCAAATTTTTGATTTTCATTTGAGCACATTCACCTTCTTTTTCAAGTTCAATAATTTTCTGAAGATGGGAATTTATCATTTTCTGTTTTTCAATGTTATTTTTACTGAACCCATTTCTTCCATCTTCAAGAATTTTCATTTGCTCTTCAAATTCTTGATTTTTCAATGTTAAACTGTTAAAATCATTTAACAGTTTGTCATTTTCTGCTTTTAGGTTTTCACAATTTTCATGTAACCAAAGAATCTGGTTTTCAGCAGTGTGCTTCTCGTCTTTCAACTTTTTGACTTTAGATGCCAAACTTCCCATGTCTTTCATGAGTTTTTCATTATCAGTCTTGACGTTATCGCATTTTGAGCACATTATTTCATTCTTCACCGATTCTTCAGCTTTTGGAGCTTCTTCTTCCTTTGCTATGAATGTACCTGCACAAAAGATTTTAACAAAATCAAGAGGATTTCCATTATTATCAATATAACAACCTCGTTTGAAATCGTATTTCTGCACATATTTTGCCCTGACACATTTAGCAACCCTTTTGTGCATCTCTTCAATCACATCTGAACTCAGATCTATTACATTATCCTCCAAAACCTTGATCATTTCTTTCTTTTTCTTTCTGGTTTCAAGTTCATGGGCTTTAAGTTTGCTGATGAATTGATTTAGAGGCAGTTTTGAAAAATTTGAGTCCTCCCTTAAATTTCTCAAACATTCACCCTATTCAATCGGTAATGCATCTGCAAACTTCTCTAATTTCTCAGCATTTGACGGATATATCTCATGATCTTTCAAATAATTCAGTAAGACACCATATCGGTCTTTAAGATCTTCCAACGTTTCGTCTTTCAGACATACAAAATATTTAAACCCTTTTGCCCATCCATCTTTGCTCACTTTTCTATAACCCTCATCTAGAAATCTGTGATGCCAATCATTAAATCTTTCAAAATAATAATTCTCCTGTTCATCAAACACCATTGCCATTTTTCGCAAAAACCTGACACGTATTTGTTGACTGATAAGCGAACTAGGATGTCAGAAAAGCGGACCGGATTGTAACTCGGTCGAATAAGCGGACCAGATTGCAACTTGGACACAAAAGCGGACCGGACAAGTCAAATAAGCGAACCGTCCGAATGAGCGAACCGGATGAATTCCTTTGGAGCAGATCGAATAAGCGGACCGTTTGAATGAGCGAACCAAACGAGCGGATCACTAATCGTCTGAATAAGCGGACCACTATTCGACCGGATAAGCAGATCTCCTGGTTTGACCCGTTTTTCCTTCGAATTTCAACACCAAACTTTCCAGGGTTTGTCTCGATTCAATTGCGCACAATCTGTGAAAATTTTGACCAATTATTACCGTGAAATCTTCCCGAATCAATAAAAGAAGGTGTAGAAGTAAGAAAAAGTGACGAAATCCGGCTATTTTCTGCAGAGAACCTCCTCCTGAGCTCTGATACCAATTGTAGGATCGTTTGCTGACCCGAACGAGTCGTTCAGAGGCTTTCTCCTGAGTTTCAGGTGCGGAATTACAAGAAACTAAGGTAGAAATAGCACGCAAATCACTTTAACTACTTGTTTATTGATCTGACAATCTTTTACAGTTCAAATCTCGCACCGGCAGCACTTCGGTACGATTTCAACACACACGTTACATCTGAATCGCTCAAATGACCTATTTATAGGCGTTTGGGTTCGCTTATAGGACATGGTCCAATAAGCGAACCAGTCACTTGCCACTCGAGCGAACCCACACTTATGACACTCGAGCGGACCCATTATGTTGCCATATGAGCGGACCAGCTGACATGCCGTTCGAGAGGACCACCCATATGTCCATTCGAGCGGACCTATGCTAATGGGCCTATAATTGGACCTATCTATTACATGTTTTCTCGTTTTCCGTTCATTATACAATCAGTCCTATTCTAAGACTTGAACGAAGATGTAGTCGACAGATAACTGCACCAACAATTTGTATATGCTAGCTACAGTAGCAGAACATGCAAATCTTTAAAAACCCTAAGTCTAGTAATAGCACTTCCCATTAAATAAATAAATAAATCCGAGTGTGTTCTTTCCTGTATTTTGTACAAATAGTGTGCAATAAAACTTTGATGTTTATTTGTTAAACTTTGTTCCAAAGTTTTAACTTAGTATTTTGTGCATTTTGCATATATGCTACACAGCATGAATGAGATATCTGAAGCCTTTCAGAACCTCGATCTTTACCCAGTGAATGTAGAAGTTTCTCAAGATTTCACTGGATATTTTGCTGATGTGGAACAACCTGTAGAATTCAAGGCTCCACCCTTGACAAAGCCAAAACGAAAGAAAAGAAAGAATTATGTATGGGGTAGTCGTATCCGTAGGAAAAAGCCAGCTCCGAAACTTCCTAAAATAAACAACCATTTAGGAAAAGGAAAAGGAATTGTAATCAAAGAAAATTCCAAACAGCAAGAGATAGAAACTGAAGTCAAGAAAGATTCTAGGCAAATGGAAAAACAGTTTGAGGAATATTCTAAAGATATAGAAATGGAAGTAGGACAAGGTTCTAGACCAACACAGATAGAAATTGGAGAGAGCTCCAATCAAAACCAAGACCAGGGAATAACTTTTCAGGATGAAATAGATTTTCTATTGGCAAACTGTGAAACTATTCAGCCTGTCAATACGAATGTTTTTACCTATCCTGCTGAAAATCCACTTCCTATGAACTTTGAACCAGCAATTCCAGAACCAATAGTCCACTCCCAACCTGTAGAAATGGAGGAATGGTGGACAAATGATTGGCAATTTCAAAATACTGTCAACGACCCTTATTCCTTTTTTCCACAATTCGATCCAGAACCCCTACCTAATCCACCAATGAGTAACGAAAATATGGCGGAACTCCGTCATTTTGGTGAAGAATTAATGGATGCAGGAAATAGAATCAGGGAGATAGGGGGACAAATTGCCTGGAAATATGATGAAAGGGAAATGCGTTTTTAGAACGACAAGTGGTGAGAGATAGGAGGGTAGTAAAACTATAGTTGTGTAAATAGTGAAATCAGTCTGTAACATAACTCCGAATAAAACTTTGTAAAATATCTGTGTGTAGTGATGCATACTATAACGGATATAAAATGGAATCGAGAAATCGATAGTTTTGACTATATGTGTATTTTAAATTGTCTGATTGTTTATGTATGATTGCTATTTATCAAATACTAATAAAAATTATATATATATTATCAGATGGCAAATATTGGTAATGAACCGGTAAATGAGGTTAATCAGTCGGAGCAACATCTAGGGGATCAATATATGACTAGACAAGATATTGAAAATATTGTTGCTCAAGGGATAGCCAATGCTATTCCAGCATTCGTTGCTGCTGTAAAAAGTCCAATCGAACCGCAACATATCGTTCCTAGTAAACATACTTCTGAAGATAACTTCAGTAATAGTATAAATGGGGGCAATAATCATGATAATGAATCTCAGCACACGCCGCTCCCTAAGAAACAGAAAGCTGCAACACCTGGTTGCACTTTCAAAGAATTCCTTGCTTGTAAACCCACTGAATTTGCAGGCAATGAAGGGGCAACTGCATCACTGCGTTGGTTAGAGAAAACCGAAGCAGTAATTGCAATAAGTAAGTGTGCCAAAGATGATCAAGTCATGTACGCATCAAATTTGTTTAAAGAAGGAGCACTCGAATGGTGGAACACAGTGCTACAAGCTAAAGGAAGAAATAGGGCTTATGCTATGACTTGGGAGGAATTTAAGAGTCTTGTCGAAAGAAAATTCTGTCCCGAATATGAAAAGGAACAAATGGCAAATAAGTTCCTAACTCATCGGATGTTAGGTGTGGATTGTCGTGGTTATACTTCGACATTCTTCGAATATGCAAGAGTAGTACCTAACCTGGCTTCGCCAGAACCGGTACTCATTTCTCGCTATATTTGGGGATTAATTAGCGAAATTCGAAATATCGTTAAGGCTGCGAGACCTCGCACTATTGACGATACAGTAGAATTAGCTAACACCCTAACCGATGAACTGATACGCACAAGAGATGAAGACAGAAAGAAGGAATTAGCTCAGAAAATTACCCAAGGATTTAGGGTGGGTAATAATAGTAGCTTCAAGAAAAGAGGTGCAGGGCAATCTTCAGCACAACCATTCTGCAAAATTTGCAAAAAGAAACATTTTGGAAAATGTAATAAACTTTGCAATTTTTGCAAAATGATAGGACATCGTGAAGAAAACTGCAGAAAGAAATCCATAATTTGTTACAATTGTGGAGAAATCGGACATTTCAAAACAGAATGTCCTAAGTTAGTCAAACCAGTAGACAACAAAACCAAGGCGACTGAAGGAGCTACTAAGAAGAATGCCAGAGCATTCCAGCTAACCACTCAGGAATCAGAACTCATCCCGGATATGATAGCCGGTACGTTTTTAGTTCACAACATTTATGCAAAAGTATTGTTTGACTCTGGTGCAAACCAAAGTTTTATAAATACTTCATTCTGCCAAGCTCTTAAGTTACCCTTAACTACCATTAGGCAGATTTTTACAGTCGAAACCGCAGATGGGAATTCAGTAAAAATCAATCAGGTTTTGCAAAAAGTAGGAATAGAACTTGCAGGTCATAAATTTGCTGCAAACCTATTACCTATGAAATTAGCTGAATTTGATGTTGTGTTAGGAATGGATTGGTTAATAGCCAACCATGCTCAAATCATTTGTGATAAGAACTCTATAGAAATTCAATCACCTACTGGAGAAGTAATCATGATTACAGGAGATAAACCTCAAAAACCACTGAAGTTCATATCAGTAATGAAAGTTGCTAATTATGAACGAAAACAAGGAATAGTATATATGATTTCAGTAATCATTAGTACTAAAGGTAAGGAACTTAAGGAAATTCCTGTAGTCTCAGAATACCCAGATATATTCCCGAAAGATTTACCTGGGTTACCACCAGATAGGAAGGTAGAATTCAGAATTCATCTAATTCCAGGAACTACACAGATAGCCAAGGCACCCTATCGATTAGCTCCTACCGAAATGCTAGAATTGAAGAAGCAATTAGATGAATTACTAAGCAAAGGATTTAAACAACCTAGTTCATCCCCTTGGGGTGCACCAGTGTTGTTTATGAAAAAGAAAGATGGATCGATGAGAATGTGTATCGATTATAGAGAGTTAAATAAGGTTACAATTAAGAATCAATACCCATTACCTAGGATTGATGATCTTTTCGATCAATTGCAAGGCGCTAAGTACTTTTCTAAGATAGATTTGCGCTCCGGATATCATCAACTAAAGGTTCAAGAAGAAGACATACCTAAAACTACTTTTAGAACTAGGTATGGACACTATGAGTTTACAGTCATGCCCTTTGGGTTAACTAATGCACCTGCAGCATTCATGGACATGATGAACAGGATCTGTAAACCATATTTGGATAAATTTGTAATTGTTTTCATAGACGATATACTTATTTATTCAAAAAGTCAGGACGAACATTGTCAGCACTTGCATGCACTCTTAACTTTATTAAGAAAAGAAAAGTTGTACGCTAAATTCTCGAAGTGTGAATTTTGGCTACAAGAAGTGCAATTCTTAGGACACATGGTGAATCATGAAGGTATTCACGTAGATCCTGCTAAGATAGAAGCAATTACCAATTGGAAGGTTCCGCAAACTGCAATGGAAACTAGAAGTTTTATAGGTTTAGCCGGATATTATAGACGGTTTATTAAGGATTTTTCCAAGATAGCTGTACCATTAACTAAGCTAACTTGTAAAGCCATTAAGTTTGAATGGGGACCTAAACAAGAAGAAGCCTTCAGAATTTTAAAGCAGAAATTAACCAATGCACCAATCTTAGCCTTACCAGAAGGAACAGAAGATTTTGAAGTATATTGTGATGCTTCAAAATTAGGATACGGATGTGTGTTAATGCAACGCAAGAAGGTAATTGCGTATGCTTCCAGACAATTGAAAAAGCACGAGGAAAACTATACGACTCATGATTTAGAATTAGGGTCTATAGTTTTTGCCCTTAAGATATGGAGACATTATCTGTATGGAGGTAAGTTTACTATTTATACAGATAATAAAAGTTTAAGGTATATATTTGGGCAAAAAGAGTTAAATATGAGGCAAAGAAGATGGATGTAAATCCTGAGTGATTACGACTGTGATATTCAATATCACGAAGGAAAGGCAAACGTAGTTGCAGATGCCTTAAGTCGTAAGTACCATGAAAAGGAAAGGCGAGTCCGTGCTCTTAGAATAAATCTACAAGTAGATTTAATGGAACAATTGAAGGAAATTCAGGAAACGGCGATCAAGGACGATACCGAAGGAATGAAAGGTTACCTAAAAGAATTGGAACAAGGAAATGATGGAATTTGGAAATTCCACAAAAGCAGAATTTGGGTACCTAAACAGGGCAATTTAAGATTAAAGATTTTAGAGGAAGCTCATAAATCTAGGTATACTGTACATCCAGGAAACAATAAGATGTACCAAGATTTAAGAAAGAATTTCTGGTGGATAGGAATGAAAAAGGATATAGCCGAATACGTATCTAAGTGTCTAACTTGTTCACAAGTTAAAGCCAAACATCAGAAACCTTCAGGTCTACTACAACAGTTAGAAATGCCTGTATGGAAATGGGAACTTATAACAATGGACTTTGTTACTAAGTTACCCAAAACCAGAAAAGGTAACGATGCGATTTGGGTAATTGTGGATCAATTAACCAAATCTGCTCATTTTCTACCTATGAAAGAAACCTTTAGCATGGAAAGGTTAGCCAAGTTGTATGTGGATGAAATAATATCCTTTCATGGAGTCCCACTCTCCATTGTATCGGATAGAGATAGTCGTTTCACTTCCCGTTTCTGGACAAGCTTCCAAGAAGCAATGGGAACCCGACTCAATCTAAGTACTGCATATCATCCACAAACAAACGGACAAAGTAAAAGGACGATCCAAACTCTAGAAGACATGCTCCGCGCATGTGTAATTGACTTTGGTGGTAATTGGGATAACCATTTACCATTAATCGAATTCTCCTATAACAATAGTTATCATTCAAGCATCGAAGCCGCTCCATTCGAAGCACTGTATGGACGCAAGTGCAGAACTCCCGTATGTTGGGCAGAAATAGGAGAAAGTCAATTATCAGGTCCAGAAATCGTACAAGAAACCACTGACAAGATAACTCAAATCAAGGAAAGATTGAAAACAGCCAGAGATCGCCAGAAAAGCTATGCAGACAATCGCCGCAAGCCACTAGAATTCCAGATAGGAGATAAAGTACTTTTAAAAGTTTCTCCTTGGAAAGGAGTAGTACGATTCGGTAAGAAAGGAAAACTGAGTCCCAGATATGTTGGACCATTCCCAGTGATCCAACGAATAGGACCAGTAGCTTATCGCTTACAACTACCAGAAGAACTAGCTGGAGTACATGATGTATTTCATGTATCCAATCTCAAGAAATGTCTATCAGACGAATCCCTGGTAGTACCTCTTCAAGATGTGGAGGTAAATGAAAAGCTGAAATTTATAGAGAAACCCTTACAAATAGAAGACCGGAAGGTCAAGTTTCTCATACACAAGCGACTAGTGCAGGTGAAAGTCAAATGGAATTCAAAGAGAGGACCAAAATATACTTGGGAACTGGAGTCAGAAATGAAGCGGAAATACCCTCATCTATTTCAGTAAATCTCGAGGACGAGATTTTTCTTAAGGTGGGGAGGATGTAACAATTCTCATTAAAATCCATAATTAGGATGATAATTAGATAATAAGAAAACCCTAATTGAGACACCCAAGTAATTCTGCACTAACCCTAAAATTTCCAGAACAATCGGAATTAGGACCAGGGCCCTTAAAACTCAGGGGGGATTAAACCCTATTGATAATTATCTTAAAAATGTGTTGTACAGATTGAATTTCGATTTTTAGATGATTCATGCAAGCTAGTCCCGTTTCCAGCTAGTCTACGTAATTAGACTGCACCCTTTACGAACCGTAAAGGGAAAAGCCATACGGTCCGTAAGCCTGTCCAAAAATCACTATAAATAGCAGACATTGGCACTTGCCTTCTGTTGTTAATTCGACGCATAAATTCTGTGTAGACGTCAAGTTATAAGCAGAAACAGTTCAAAAACACACTTAGTATCGAATTGCTGCCGCAAAACAGGGTAATCACTCGATCGCTATTACGATTCATTTTCCGACTGATCAATATATCCAATGAATGTTTAAGTGCCGCCCACATCAGGGTGATACTTTGTCGTTCGTCGTTAAATCGATGGATGTTTAAGTATCGCACTTTGTCGTTCGTTGTGAGAATTTGATCTCGTGAGTTATCGTAACTGCTGTATTGATTACTAACCCGGTTTTGTGTGCATTATTATTAAATTAGGTTAACAAGGCTAAATCCATATTCTGCCCGTGTTAAATCTGCAATGTGAGTCATTCTCTTTTTATCAAATGTTTTACAATACTCCAAATTATTTTCAGAATTATAATTACAGTGATTAAGTTTATGTAATCACCAAATTACAGCCAGTATGTGGGGTATTGTGCACATTACTACTGTTTTAATCACATTAGGTGGGCGAACCTAAAATTAAGTGATATACGTCATTCATTGGGGCAGCCAATGGTGATATGACCACAGTCACAGATACGGTCGAGTGACAAATACTGTGGGTAGTTGGTTGATATCTGAAACATATGTAAAAACTCTTAATACTGTAAATTATAATAAATGTGTCATTTTCAGTAAACTGAATGATTCACTCAGTATTTCCCCGCTGACAAAACCTTTTTCAAACATGTTTCAGGTGATCTATTGTAATTCAGGAAAAGTGCTGGGAAGCAGTGCAGGCTTAAAGTAGTGGCTCATTATAAAATAAAGAAATATGTTTTGTAAAAATAAAGATTTCTCATTGAAACCATGTTATTGTAAATTACCGGGGTTTTATCCCGAGTTGTGAAATAAAATAATCAGGAAAAATTTTAGCTTTAAAACGATCCTGACAATAATAAACTTCCGCTGCTAAATAAAATCACATAATTAAATATCACGGGATTTCTGTCCCGCGGCTCCTGAAACGGGTCAAACCGGGTCGGGGGCCGTGACAGTTTCCTTAGGTCGTGTGAACGAATCTGAAATATACCTGTGTAGTCAAGAGGTTTCAAAGAAAGGAGGCGAAACATGTTCGAGAGGGTATGATCGTATCCACAACACATCACCATCCTCAGATTTCAAGATGTGATCACCAATGATCGAAGGTCAAGCCTTCCAAATTCTCTAACCTAGAGTGAGTTCGTATTAGTGTCTCGGCATGGAGAAGCGAGGACGTAGTGTCACTGTGGTAAAGGAATGATGGTTTTGTCTAAGTCAGTATTAGAAATTTGGGCATTGCATTAATCAAAAAGCATAGGTCGGTACAAAGGCTAGCGAAAATATTTCACATAAATAAGATAAACTATCGTACGATCAAAATGCGACTCTTGTAGTGTAAGGGGGAAAAGGGGTAAGGTAACAACTCAGCACGAGAAATATCTTTAAAGCAATAAGATAAAAGAAATCCGATCAAATTAAACCATAAAAGTGTCACACCCCGGCCGCGTATAACATGCAACCACGGCGGAAACGCCGGGGAGTGTTGGGACAGAATTAATTGTTTCATAACCATGGAAACCAAAGTTACATTTTATTTATTTAACAAGCGTAATACATTGTCTTAAACAGGAAAACAAAGAGTTCGTGACATAATTAAACTAGTCTATCTTCATTTTTAGTCTCTAAGGCACAGGTCCGCCCTAGTGTCATGATCATCATCCTATGGAACAGCTCCTGAAAACACATGTGAAAGTAGGTACGTCAGCATAAAAATGCCTGTGAGATACATAGGTTTTGTGAAAAATGGGATTCATGACTTGAGTTTAAAGAAACGTTTAATAACAGTCAGTCATGAACCTTGTAATTTGTTTTGTTTTGTAAATCGCTTGAAAAACGATAAGTTCAGATGATACGTATAAATAACGTGTAAGGTTAAATGTATAACCTAGTAAAATGAATTTGTATAAGATAAGTTGTTTGTAAAAATAATGTCTTGTGATGAAGATGTTATTTGTGTAAAACGAAATATGTCTAAACAGAAATGATTTAGATAACGCTACGATATATAATATTATACAAACATTTATATATAGGAAGTACCAGCGGCGTATCCACCATGTTTGCATCATATTACATACGCCACGTTACTCAAACCATTTACCCAAACCAACCTCCATGTAAGATGTTCATGTATAAATCAATTGTCAAGTGTTATTGTGTAAACCATATCGAAGAGTCCATGTTCAATGTTAACCACCAAATATGTATATCAATGTCAAAATGTTTATGTTTAATGTAGATCATGTAATGTGTACCCAAAATATATCATGTATGGTAAGCGAAATGTATCAACCTAACCATATGTAAAATGCACAAAACAAGGTATTAAAGTAAAACATGGTTTAAATCAACGTTATGTTTTGTGGAACAAATGCATGCTATACTGATACAAACATTTATGCGGTATTGTGAAATATGCATACATCCAAGCCTTGAGACTGTGGCGATAAACCCTTAAACAAATTAATGGTTTATCTAAGTTATGTATATCGAATTCGGTCATTCCTTTCATCCAAACTAAACTAGGATGTCCGGAACGGGAGTTGTCAATTCCTATGGTACCACTACCTACTAACGAATGGCGTAGCTAATGTTAATGAATGTATTGTTCCATGTTAAACAAACCAAATGTCATACCAAAATGTAGGCATGTGATGTAAATAATTGTACTAGGTATGCACACAATGGGCATAAATAGCAGGAAATGCAATGTGAAGCAATGTACTAAGTACACACACAATGGGCATACATAGCATGAAATGTAATGTAAAGCAATGTACTAAGTACGCACACAATGGGAATACATAGCATGAAATGTAATGTAAAGCAATGTACTAAGTACGCACACAATGGGCATACATAGCATGAAATGTAATGTAAAGCAATGTACTAAGTACGCACACAATGGGCATACATAGCATGAAATGTAATGTAAAGCAATGTACTAAGTACGCACACAATGGGCATACATAGCATGAAATGTAATGTAAAACAATGTACTAAGTACGCACACAATGGGCATACATAGCATGAAATGTAATGAAATCATTTACTATAATGTACTAACGAACATAGCAGGTATATGATGTGAAAACATGGAAAGCATGAAAGTAACAAGTAGGCACATGTGTTTCACCCCAAAACAGTTTGTAAAACAGTAAATGCGGGGTTCAATGTACTCACCTGAGATTGCTTTGAAGTCCTTGTGTAATAATCACACAATGCTAGAGATCACGGAATATCAAACGGCACCTAATGGGTAGCTATATTAATATACCGGACCTAAATCGGAAAGATCGGATAGTATGCGTGTTCGTAAACCAAACGAGTATGGAGACTCGTGTAATATGGTTTAACAAAGCCTTTATACTAAAATGAAACCTAACCTAAGTGCTTACGACCCATTACGACCCATTTAGGTAGCTTATGCTACCTTAACGCGTCGTTCGCGTAGAACGCGTTTGGAACGCCTAACATTGTGACCACAAGGTATAACCTCAGAAGGTTACAGCTATGGTCACCTAATGTGTTTGGTCGGATCTTAATGATCGACCAAATGGGTCGGGTTCGAAAGTATAAGCGATGGTTTAGATCGCTTACCTTACGACCCTATATAAGCACTATACTAAAAGTGACGAGCTAAGCATGTTAGGACATGCTTAACTAAGTTTAGAAAACAGGTTTGGCATCAAAACAAACGGCTTTGATGCTTACGAGTAGTTTGGTTACAAAATACGCAAAAATGTGCATTTTGGCTGAAACTACGACTCGTCACTGAGCCTAGATAACGTGGTAATCAGCAGGTATAGTCACTACGGACTATAACCATCGTGATCACGCTCACGTTATGAAGTTCCAACGAACTTTGTGTTGACCATAGGCTGGTCAACGCAGAAAGTCAAACAAAACGTTGACTTTCGGACTCGAAAAGTGAATAAAAGAACGAAAGAACACTTACGAAGGGTCCCCGAAAGCTAAACTTGATCCAGGAGCTCAGGTATGAAGCAATAGCAACAACTTAGAGCTCTTTGATCAGTTTTGTGGGTTTTAACACAAATGCGGGGGGGGGGGGGGGTATTTATAGGAAAAGTAAAACCGTTAGGATTGTTTCTTGAATATCGTGCCACGATCTTATGCGTACACTTGTCAAGATGTTGTGGTGGCTCAAAATGACCCTTAACTCCTGAGATTATGAAAGGGCCTTGCCCTTTGGGGTGTTTGAAAGGCCAAGTTTTGCCAGAAAACAAAGTTTCTGCATCTGTAGGGGCCACGCGGCCCGCGTCAGCATATAGACAAAACTCAGGCGGGCCGCCTGGGCATGTCTGAGCTGCATAAACTTTCAGAAGTGGCAGTTTTGGTCCCTGTTGCATGTTTAAGCCATTTCCGACACTTCTAAGGCCCGTAAAGCCAACTTTAAGGCCCTAAAATGATGCCTAAACATTGTGGACATGAAACATGCTCAAAAATATGTTGGATGTTGGTTCGTTTGGCCGTACGATCACGATGTTCTGTTAATTACGACGGAATGCGCATAAGCGCGAAAAACGATCCAAATGACGCGACGAATGGATTTTTCTCATGCCAAACACTAAGGCATAATATTAGGACGCTTACATATTTTTTTGGATGTCCGGATGTATTCAGAACGTAAATTATGCGCGAAAGTGCAAACTTGTGCACTTTTTGACACTTTTAGCCCCTGAATTATCCAAAAGTTTGTTTTAGCATACCAAACCCCTCAAAGCCTATTTCTAAGCTATGTAAAGGATATTTATTGTATTTAACTTATGGACATGTTCCGGAATGTTCGTTACAGTTCGAATTGGCATACTTTCGTAGTTTGTCAAGTTTAGTCCCTGTAAGCGAATTAACTTGTTTTTGCCATACCAGGGCCTTCAAAACTTATTTCTAAGTTATGTAAAGGTTATTTAAGGTATGTTGAGTATATGTTGATGTTCCGGAGTATTTGTCGCATTAAACTGAGTACGTTTACGCACCAGTTTGCGTATAATTCTTCAGAAAGCTATGTAGAGTTTAAAATCGAACAAAAGTCAAAACATGAAAAATGTAAAACACAACCAAACAGACATTGGGATCAAATAACATTGTTTTATTGATAATTGAACTGTTCATAATGATTACAAGCACAAATGTTACAGTCTCCCCTACTTGTGGAAATTTCGTCCCGAAATTTATTTAGAGGAAACTCGTGGGAAAAGATGCGGATATTTCGCCTTCATTTGATCTTCATGTTCCCAAGTAAAATCGGGTCCACGTTTAGATTCCCAGTGAACCTTGACCAAAGGAATGCACTTGCGTTTAAGCCACTTGACTTCACGTTCCATGATTTCTACCGGTTTCTCAACAAATTTCAGTGTTTTATCAACACGAATTTCATCAAGCGGTATGTAGAGGTTCTCATCAGCTAAACACCTCTTCAGATTGGACACGTGGAAGGTTGGGTGAACATTTCCATGTTCAGGAGGTAACTCAAGTCTGTAGGCTACCTTACCGATTCTTTCGACGATCTTGAATGGTCCAACGTATCTAGGTGCAAGTTTTCCTTTCTTTCCAAATCTGATCACACCTTTCCAAGGTGAGACCTTAAGTAATACACGATCACCGACTTGAAAATCCAAGGGCTTGCGTTTTAGGTCCGCGTAACTCTTTTGACGGCTTCTAGCTGTCTAAAGGTTATCACGAACTTTCTTTACCTTATCTGTTGTCTCTAAAATGAGGGCAGGTCCAGTAAGTTGAGCCTTGCCGATCTCATTCCAGCAGACTGGTGAACGACATTTTTGACCATAGAGAGCCTCGAAAGGAGCCATGTTGATGCTGGAGTGATAACTGTTGTTGTAGGAGAATTCAATCAACGGAAGATGTGAATCCCAACTACCACCAAAATTGATGACACAAGCACTAAGCATATCCTCCAGTGTCTGGATTGTTCTTTCAGATTGGCCATCCGTTTGTGGATGATAAGCTGTGCTCAGATTAAGTTGGGACCCCATAGCAGATTGCATGGTTCTCCAAAAATGAGAAGTGAAACGAGCATCTCTGTCAGAAATGATGTTCAAAGGAACACCATGTCTAGCTACAATTTCATCCATGTAGATTTGAGCAAGTTTGTCAGCCGAAAAATCCTCACGGATTGGCAAGAAATGCGCTGATTTGGTAAGACGATCAACGACTACCCAGATGGCATCGTGACCTTTCTTTGTGCGCGGGAGTTTAGTAATGAGATCCATGGTAATGTTTTCCCATTTCCAAACTGGGATCTCTGGTTGCTCCAATAAACCGGAAGGACGCTGATGTTCAGCCTTAACCTTAAGACAAGTAAGGCATTTTGATACATATAAGGCAATGTCTTTCTTCATACCAGGCCACCAATACTGAATACGAAGATCCTTATGCATCTTATCTGAGCCAGGATGAATAGAATAACGAGACTTATGGGCTTCATCCATAAGCAAGGTACGAAGGTTATCTTGGCTCGGGACCCACAAACGGTCCACGAAGTAATACGATCCATTGTCCTTCAATTCTAGAGCAGGTGTTATGTGATAAGGAAATTCCTTATCCATCAAGCCTTGTGAAACACAAGCTTGTTGAGCCTGAGAAATACGTGCTTGGATATCGGATTGAGCTTGAATAACAGATTGGCACGAACACAATGAAGCTTAGTACGTTCCTTGCGACTCAAAGCATCGGCTACGACATTTGCCTTACCAGGATGGTAGCGAATTTCGCAGTCATAGTCATTTAGGAGTTCAACCCAACGTCGTTGCCTCATGTTGAGCTCTTTCTGATTGAAGATATGCTGAAGACTTTTGTGGTCCGTAAAAACCACACATTTTGTACCGTACAAATAGTGTCTCCAGATCTTAAGAGCGAAGACAATTGCACCCAACTCAAGATCATGAGTGGTGTAGTTCTTCTCACAAATCTTCAACTGCCTTGATGCGTATGCTATGACTTTGTTTCTTTGCATCAGGACGCAGCCAAGACCTAATTTAGATGCGTCGCAATAAACGACGAAATCATCATTGCCCTCGGGTAAAGTTAGAACAGGCGCGTCGCAAAGTTTTTGTTTCAAAGTCAGAAACGCTTCCTCTTGCTTGAATCCCTAATCAAATGGCTTGTTCTTCTGAGTTAGAGCAGTTAGAGGAACTGCAATCTTCAAGAAGTTCTCAATGAAGCGGCGGTAATAACCCGCCAGACCAAGAAAAGAACGAACTTCAGTAGGAGTAGTAGGCGTATCCCAATCCTTGATCGCACTGATCTTGGAGGGATCCACATGAATACCTTGTTCGTTGACAATGTGTCCTAAGAATTGAACCTCTTTAAGCCAAAATTCACACTTGGAGAATTTGGCGAAAAGCTGCTCTTTCTTTAGGAGTTCCAACGTAAGACGAAGGTGTTGCTCATGATCAGCTCGCGTGTTAGAATATATTAAAATGTCATCGATGAAAACGATGATGAACTTATCCAAATAAGGTTTGCAGACCCTATTCATCAAGTCCATGAAAACAACAGGAGCATTAGTCAAACCGAATGGCATGACTGTGAACTCATAATGTCCATAACGAGTGCGGAACGCTGTCTTGGGAATGTCTTCTTCATGCACACGGAGTTGGTGATATCCAGATCGTAGATCAATATTTGAAAAATAAGAAGCGCGTTGCAATTGATCAAAGAGATCATCAATGCGAGGTAGGGGATATCGATTCTTGATGGTAAGCTTGTTAAGCTCACGATAATCGATACACATCCTAAAATATCCATCCTTCTTCTTGACAAAAAGAACGGGAGCACCCCAAGGTGAAAAGCTAGGACGGATAAAACCTTTGTCAGAGAGTTCCTGTAGCTGCTTAGACAACTCTTGCATCTCAGACGGTGCAAGACGGTATGGAGCTCTGGCAATGGGATTTGCACCAGGTACGAGATCAATACGGAACTCGACTTGGCGTGCTAGAGGTAGACCAGGTAACTCTTCAGGAAAAACTTCAGAATAATCTCGAACGACAGGAATATCTGAAATAGACTTACCCTTGCCTTTATCTGCTATAACATGTGCTAAGAAAGCCACATATTTCTTCCGTAGATACTTCCGTGCATTAAAACAAGACATGAGTTTGAGACCACCGGCAGGCTTCTCACCACGAACCTGTAGGATCTCGCCTGTCGACAGCGGCACACGAACAATCTTCTCAGAACAAACTATCTCTGCGCGATGCTTAGATAACCAATCCATACCCACTATAACGTCGAAGCTTCCAAGTTGCATTGGCGTGAGGTCAATAGGATAAATATGGTCGTTAAGGTTCAACTGGCAGTTGCGTAGAACAGAATTAAGAACAATGGGTTCACCACTGGCAACCTCTACTGTCAAAGGTTTACCTAGTTTCGTTCTAGACACGCGAAGCATTGGCTCAAAAGAAAATGACACAAAACTCTTGTCGGCACCCGAATAAAAAAGAACAGATGCAGGCTGATTATTAATAAAGAACGTACCGTTCACCACTTCATTGTCTGCTTGTGCCTCTTGAGCATTCATGTTGAAGACTCGCCCTCGAGCCTGGGCCTGATTCTGGTTTGAATTCTGGTTCTGGTTGGCTAGTCTTGGGCACCGGTTTCTGTAATGGGTCAGATCCCCACAGTTATAACAAGCACCTGGTGGGTATTGTGGTCGTGCAGCTTGACCCTGTTGCTGAGCAGGAGGCTGAGCAACTTGTTGAGCAGGGTTCTGAACTGCGCGATTTTGAGCAAACCGACGAACATCGGCAAGATGACCTGACTTCCCACAGTTAGTAGAGAAACGGCACTGATGTTGCGGCTGATGGTGACTGTTGCATCGATTGCACAAAGGTGCACTTCCTGAATAGGGCTTCTTTGCTGGAGGCTGTGCGGGTTGGTTGGGAGCTGCCTGGTTAGCTTGGGCAGTGACAGCATAGTTTTGGGAAGCCTTACGCTTCTTTGCCCTTTTTGATGAACCAGAATCCTTTCCATTCTTGTTTTGACCTTTCTTGCTATCTTCCTTTTCAGACGACTGTTTCTTGCCCTTGTCACCCTTCCTGTGTAATTTATTCTTTCGAATCTGCGACTCAGTCAATGTCGCTGATAACTCGATCGCCTGACGGAGTGTGGTAGGGTTACTACCAGTAATGATGTTTTGTACCGAGTCAAGAAGGCCGTCGATGTACCTTTCGATGGCCTTGTCGAGTGGGGCGACCATAGTCGGGCAAAGCAGAATCAACTCCTAAAACCTATCAGTATATGCCCTGTGCTCGCCACTATCTTGCTTCAAATCATCAAACTCTTTCTCCAACGCTCATTGCTCATGACGAGGGCAAAACTCCCTCATCATGAGAGCTCTAAGATCAGCCCATGTCTGTGCTAGAGCAACTTCTGCACCACGGTCTCTCATTACCCCATTCTACCATGTAAGAGCCCTCTTTTGAAACACGCTCGAAGAAAACTCGACCTTCCGATTATCCGGACACTGAACGTGGCGAAAAGTATTCTCAATGCTCTCGAACCATTGAAGAAGCCCAGTTGCTCCCTCAGAACCACTAAACTTGAGTGGTTTAGCCGAGTTAAAATTCTTGAAGTTGCATGTACCATTGTTGTTGTTGTTGGCTTGGTTCCATTGAGCAAAGAAATTTGGGAATTGAGCAGCCATCTGCTGTGCAATAATCTCTGCCAGCTCGGCAGTTGCTATCTGGTGTTCGCGTCGAGGAGGCATTCTAAAAGAGGAAAACATGAAAGGAAACGAGTGAGATGATTGGATGAAGAGAACGAGATGAAACAGAATCAACAAAAGCAAAGATGGTGGTTACGCATCGCAAAGCAAACAAGCGACACGAAATGTCTAGTCAAAGTAAGTGGGTCAAAAATAATGTATCGCGAAGACATGTTCGCCTATAAGTGAACACTCACCCCAAGAGTTCCCAGGTAAGAGTGACTGGTCCGATTATGTGGATTTGTATGAACACTCTAGCCTTAGACAGAAAACCTGGGGTACAGGCATTCACTCTTGCAGTTTGCACGTGTTCACACTATTAAAACCCAAAACTTCGACGAGATTTTGAAATTTCAAAGGGTTCAAAACCATATAACAGAGGGTTCAAAGCCTAGTAATCAATCATCTTAGAACAGGCGATTAATTTTCAAAGCGGATTCGGAATCGGAATCCTCGTTGTGGTTATCACCTAAGGATAGGTGAAGTGCATGTTTTAAAATCTAAACACAAGATAACTTTGTGTTAGGGTCCTAGAAAGTTATAGTCTAGGTCAAAGCATTACTAATAACCTAATTCCCTATAACCAATGGCTCTGATACCAACTCTTCTGTCACACCCCGGCCGCGTATAACATGCAACTGCGGCGGAAACGCTAGGGAGTGTTGGGACAGAATTAATTGTTTCATAACCATGGAAACCAAAGTTACATTTTATTTATTTAACAAGCATAATACATTGTCTTAAATAGGAAAACAAAGAGTTCGTGACATAATTAAACTAGTCTATCTTCATTTTTAGTCTCTAAGGCACAGGTCCGCCCTAGTGTCATGATCATCATCCTATGGAACAGCTCCTGAAAACACATGTGAAAGTAGGTACGTCAGCATAAAAATGCCTGTGAGATACATAGGTTTTGTGAAAAATGGGATTCATGACTTGAGTTTAAAGAAACGTTTAATAACAGTCAGTCATGAACCATGTAATTTGTTTTGTTTTGTAAATCGCATGAAAAACGATAAGTTCAGATGATACGTATAAATAACGTGTAAGGTTAAATGTATAACCTAGTAAAATGAATTTGTATAAGATAAGTTGTTTGTAAAAATAATGTCTTGTGATGAAGAAGTTATTTGTGTAAAACGAAATATGTCTAAACAGAAATGATTTAGATAACGCTACGATATGTAATATTACACAAACATTTATATATAGGAAGTACCAGCGGCGTATCCACCATGTTTGCATCATATTACATATGCCACGTTACTCAAACCATTTACCCAAACCAACCACCATGTAAGATGTTCATGTATAAATCAATTGTCAAGTGTTATTGTGTAAACCATATCGAAGAGTCCATGTTCAATGTTAACCACCAAATATGTATATCAATATCAAAATGTTTATGTTTAATGTAGATCATGTAATGTGTACCCAAAATATATCATGTATGGTAAGCAAAATGTATCAACCTAACCATATGTAAAATGCACAAAACGAGGTATTGAAGTAAAACATGGTTTAAATCAACGTTATGTTTTGTGGAACAAATGCATGCTATACTGATACAAACATTTATGCGGTATTGTGAAATATGCATACATCCAAGCCTTGAGACTGTGGCGATAAACCCTTAAACAAATTAATGGTTTATCTAAGTTATGTATATCGAATTCGGTCATTCCTTTCATCCAAACCAAACTAGGATGTCCGGAACGGGAGTTGTCTATTCCTATGGTACCACTACCTACTAACGAATGGCGTAGCTAATGTTAATGAATGTATTGTTCCATGTTAAACAAACCAAATGTCATACCAAAATGTAGACATGTGATGTATACAATTGTACTAAGTATGCACACAATGGGCATAAATAGCAGGAAATGCAATGTGAAGCAATGTACTAAGTACGCACACGATGGGCATGCATAGTATGAAATGTAATGTAAAGCAATGTACTAAGTACGCACACAATGGGCATACGTAGCATGAAATGTAATGTAAAGCAATGTACTAAGAACGCACACAATGGGCATACGTAGCATGAAATGTAATGTAAAGCAATGTACTAAGTACGCACACAATGGGCATACATAGCATGAAATGTAATGTAAAGCAATGTACTAAGTACGCACACAATGGGCATATATAGCATGATATGTAATGTAAAACAATGTACTAAGTATGCACACAATGGGCATACATAGCATGAAATGTAATGAAATCATGTACTATAATGTACTAACGAACATAGCAGGTATATGATGTGAAAACATGGAAAGCATGAAAGTAACAAGTAGGCACATGTGTTTCACCCCAAAACAGTTTGGAAAACAGTAAATGCGGGGTTCAATGTACTCACCTGAGATTGCTTTGAAGTCCTTGTGTAATAATCACACAATGCTAGAGATCACGGAATATCAAACGGCACCTAATAGGTAGCTATATTAATATACCGGACCTAAATCGGAAAGATCGGATAGTATGCGGGTTCGTAAACCAAACGAGTTTGGAGACTCGTGTAATATGGTTTAACAAAGCCTTTATACTAAAATGAAACCTAACCTAAGTGCTTACGACCCAATACGACCCGTTTAGGTAGCTTATGCTACCTTAACGCGTCGTTCGCGTAGAACGCGTTTGGAACGCCTAACATTGTGACCACAAGGTATAACCTCAGAAGGTTACAGCTATGGTTACCTAATGTGTTTGGTCGGATTCCAATGATCGACCAAATGGGTCGGGTTCGAAAGTATAAGCGATGGTTTAGATCGCTTACCTTACGACCCTATATAAGCACTATACTAAAAGTGACGAGCTAAGCATGTTAGAACATGCTTAACTAAGTTTAGAAAACAGGTTTGGCATCAAAACAAACGGCTTTGATGCTTACGAGTAGTTTGGTTACAAAATACACAAAAATGTGCATTTTGGCCGAAACTACGACTCGTCACTGAGCCTAGATAACGTGGTAATCAGCAGGTATAGTCACTACGGACTATAACCATCGTGATCACGCTCACGTTATGAAGTTCCAACGAACTTCGTGTTGACCATAGGCTGGTCAACGCAGAAAGTCAAACACAACCTTGACTTTCGGACTCGAAAAGCGAATAAAAGAACGAAAGAACACTTACGAAGGGTCCCCGAAAGCTAAACTTGATCCAGGAGCTCAGGTATGAAGCAATAGCAACAACTTAGAGCTCTTTGATCAGTTTTGTGGGTTTTAACACAAATGGGGGGGTATTTATAGGAAAAGTAAAACCATTAGGATCGTTTCTTGAATATCGTGCCACGATCTTATTCGTAAGATGTTGTGGTGGCTCAAAATGACCCTTAACTCCTGAGATTGTGAAAGGGCCTTGCCCTTTGGGGTGTTTGAAAGGCCAAGTTTTGCAAGAAAACAAAGTTTCTGCATCTGTAGGGGCCACGCGGCCCGCGTCAGCATATAGACAAAACTCAGGCGGGCCGCCTGGGCATCTCTGATCTACACAAACTTTCAGAAGTGGCAGTTTTGGTCCCTGTTGCATGTTTAAGCCATTTCCGACACTTCTAAGGCCCGTAAAGCCAACTTTAAGGCCCTAAAATGATGCCTAAACATTGTGGACATGAAACATGCTCAAAAATATGTTGGATGTTGGTTCGTTTGGCCGTACGATCGCGATGTTCGGTTAATTACGACGGAATGCGCATAAGCGCGAAAAACGATCCAAATGACGCGACGAATGGATTTTTCTCATGCCAAACACTAAGGCATAATATTAGGATGCTTACATAATTTTTTGGATGTCCGGATGTATTCAGAACGTAAGTTATGCGTGAAAGTGCAAACTTATGCACTTTTTGACACTTTTAGCCCCTGAATGATCCAAAAGTTTGTTTTAGCATACCAAACCCCTCAAAGCCTATTTCTAAGCTATGTAAAGGATATTTATGGTATGTTTAACTTATGGACATGTTCCGGAATGTTCGTTACAGTTCGAATTAGCATACTTTCGTAGTTTGTCAAGTTTAGTCCCTGTAAGCGAATTAACTTGTTTTTGCCATACCAGGGCCTTCAAAACTTATTTCTAAGTTATGTAAAGGTTATTTAAGGTATGTTGAGTATATGTTGATGTTCCGGAGTATTTGTTGCATTAAAATGAGTACGTTTACGCACCAGTTTGCGTGTAATTCTCCAGAAAGCGATGTAGAGTTTAAAATCGAACAAAAGTCAAAACATGAAAAATGTAAAACACAACCAAACAGACATTGGGATCAAATAACATTGTTTTATTGATAATTGAACTGTTCATAATGATTACAAGCACAAATGTTACAAAAAGTCACTACAACGCATATTCGCAAAGTTTTTAATCATCACGATTGTTTATACGAAACAAAAGAAAGAAAATATTGGATAAACAAGTGGAAGACGGGTCAGTCGTCCACGTCTCCATCCCCAAGGTCATCACCATCGTCATCATCTTTGTCACTATCCGGGACCTCTTCCAGCTCTTCTTCCTCCTTTTCTAGCTCTTCCTCCGGAACCTCTTCCGGTTCTTCATCTGACTCCTCCTTCGTCTCGGGGGGTGCCGGGGCTGGGGCTGGCTCGGGTGCAGGTGCATGTGGCACTTGCTCTTGGGCCTCTTCCAACTGATGGACCCTCCAATGCAGCATATTAATCCTATTACCATGCGAGTCAAGCCTTTCCCTATCTACCCGAGTGTCTCCTATTATAAAACCTTGTACCTCGCGCCCCTTCAAGGCTTCTTCCTTCAAATCAACCGTTCTCCAAAAGAGAACCTGTATCTGCTCTCCTTGAGATCCTACCTGCCCTTCAAGGGTAGCAACTCGTTTCTGTAGTGACTGATTCTGTTCCATTAGGATCTAGTTTTGCTCTACCAACATCTGGTTATAATCCCTAAGAGCCTTTATCACAGCAGACTCGGTTTGGGCGCTGATCTGATTAACTGGCAGTGCATGCGTAGGTCGGGAGGACGACTCCCCGCCCTGCACGAGTCTCTTTCGATAAGCCGCTCGCGTCTCCACTTGACGCGGGGGTGAGTGAGTAGCAGCGGGTGCCTTCCCTGGCGCCCGGGGCTGGTCGGATGATGTGGATGACGTAGAGATGCCTGTCGAGTTAGTGACGTAACACACGTTAAATAAAAGAATACACATTTACGGAACACTAAAAGAAGACGTCGACACAAGAGTGTGGGAAGAAGAAAGAAAAATATGACAGAAAAGCGTAAATGCATAAGGTTTCATGCAAGCAGTTGTGTGTCAAAGAGAGCACATTAGGGCTAATAAGGGCAACATACTACTATGTTAACTAAGCATACCATGAGCAACGCTCCATGCAAACGTATACTAACAAATGGGCTAATTAAACATAAATCATACCATCTAAAGTGTTGAGCCTTGCACGTGGAGCGAAGTGTCGTTGTGGATCGTTGAGCACTAAATAGGTTATAGTCTGGTTTTTGTCAAAAAAGATTTTTCCCTTTTGAAAACCAAGTTCACTATAACCAATGGCTCTGATACCAATCTGTCACACCCTCAAAATCTACAAGCAAAGTATTACCACGAGGCGTGTGACTGACCAGGATCAAACCACCAATCATACTGAACATTCAATCAAAGTAAAGTAAAGTAAAATAAAACCATAGCAAACCAAATGCTTAAACTTCACCAAACCAAAATCCAAAACCAAATTTAAAAGTTATCGGAAGCGTAAATTTTAAAACCCATAAATAATTCAAAACATAAAATTTAATGTTAGGAACCCCACAGTAGGTTCCTTGCACAACGATCACTCCGCATGCAAGCCCCTGCCATGTACCTAATGACCTGCAAAGCATGTGGTAACGTGTCAACAAAAGGTTGGCGGGTTCACAGTTGGCTGTCTGTTTTAATGTTGTTCCAAGAACCATAAGTTGTTTCCAAAAACCAAAAGTTGTTAATTTCCTTGTTCCCATAACCATATACCATGGGGGCTACCCCATGTGGTAAACCATTAGACCCGTTACCATATCGACTACTGACTTAAGTCATGTTTGAGTGCCCTGCATCAATGTCTATCATCATTGACTAAGTGCCCTAGTACATTAGTCCACTCCCGTCCTCTGCGGCACGGTGTGAGGCTTGTCAGACCTTATAGCGCTGTTTAACTAATGACCCGTTCGCCAATCGCCCGGCGATTAAGTCGATATAAAAATGAGGGACTTCATGATAGAGTTGTTGTCTAGTAAGTTTAAGGTTGTTGTCCTACCCAAGGAGGACGGAGGTACGTATTCTACAGAAGGAGAATACGCAGATTATATCCCACCTGAGGGGGATAGTTGTTATTTAACCTATTCCCAAACCACCGGGAATCCCATGCTTTGAAAAAAGTGTGAACTCACCTTTGGTTGCTCGGTTGGACTCTTAAAAATAGCTAACAGTCAGGGTTGGTCAATCATGTCCTAGTATGATTACAGTTTAGTCCATTAGTGGTTTCAAATAGAGTACAAAGTTCCTACATGCATCTACCACATAACATGCACTCACTTTGAAAGTTCACACCCATACATACATTTCACCTATAACTACTCAAGAGCAAGCACACGATACTTCACATAACGTTTTCGTTGACATATAACAAGTTGGATCATTATCAGATAACATAACCGACATTTAGACACGCAAATCACTACTTATATTTTTTCAGCTTTAATATCCAAAACTGGTCTATTTTTCGGGTATTTTAATATAATAGTTAACTTGTTTAAAAAATTTCCAAAATTTTATAGAATGTTCTAAACGGTCCACATATCGTTGTGTAAAAATCTCAGGACTCAATTCGTTAACAATTATTTTATAAAAATCATTTACCGGGCTGAACTCAGATTCGTCACTTTCTGACTGTAATCCACGGAAAATTCATTTAAAATTCATCGTAAGTCCGATTGACGAAGTTCCAGTTGGAGAATTACAACGAATTCCAGATTTCAAGTTATGAAGAAAAATATAACACACATTTTCTGCAGAAAAACGCAGCTTTTGCTGCTGTACAAAACGGACCTTTAAAAATAGAAAATGACCTCAAAAAAATATAATTCCAGCGCCATTTGAAGCGTTTTTCAAAAACGTATAATTTTGACTTTAGAAAATCAATTTTTCGATTTATAACCGTCCGTTTACAGCCACCTGAAGTTGGTTGTTTTCGTCAATCAGCATGCTGTTTTACATTTAAACGACACCAAAACGCATGTAAACGACCCCGACTCTTCCTAATAAAAAATCACAGTAGGTTAATCATCGATTATCACCTAACCGTATCAATAATCACAAAACCCTAGGTATAAGACATCATGATTTTCACCAAAAACGCAGCCATTGATCATGTATGCATGCATATCATCAATGAATTCACACAATCGCATAAATAACCGAAACAAATCATGCAACAACAAAACCCTAGCATAACAACTAAAAATCACAACCATCTTTATACCAATTTACACCATGAATCATAATCTAAATCAAGAATACTAACATCGGAGCAAGAGAAGGGATTACGAGGAAGAAGGAGGTAAATCAAGAAGCTGAACAAGAGTAGGGTTTGCGCACAGGGGGGGTCTCCTGGTCGACACACACAAGGGGTATTAGGGTTTTTGATTTCTAATTTCTTGATCCATGCATACGTATATATTAGAACACAAGGGAAATTGGGCTTAATGGGTTTCAAGGAACAAGAGGTGTGGGTTTGGGCTTTAGGTTTCGAATAAGGGGACTTGGGGTGGGGGTTCGGGCCTATAAGTGGCGCAAGAAAGGGAGGGGTGGGTTTGCTAAGTGACAGTTTTGCAAGTTTCACGGAATAATTAATTGAAACGTTTCGTATCGCAAGACAATATGTTACAACGCTTCGATTCACAAAATAACGTATTCCAATATCTCAGTTTCAGGTTTCGGTTTCCCGTATTTCACCTTACACATTACCAAGTTCGGTAATTATTCAAGAAAATAATCAAACAACACATTCAATTCACATAACTTACGTGTAATTACAAAGCAAAGCAAAGCGAAACGTAAAAAGGATTTATACGAGTTGTCACATCATCCCCAAGTTGAAAGAAATTTCGTCCAGAAATTTAGCACATAGTCACTGGAGAAGCTTGTTGTGTTGTGCGTTTTCCTGGGGTCACATAATCTTAAGAAGTGTTTAGCTGATGAATCACTGGTAGTACCTGTTCAGGACATAGTGGTAAACAAAAAATTAAAGTTCGTTGAAAAAGCTCTGCAAATAGAAGATAGAAAGATTAAGAATCTTAAACATAAGAGGTTAATTCTGGTCAAAGTAAAATGAGATTCAAAACGAGGACCAGAATATACATGGGAATTAGAATCAGAAATGAAACGAAAATATCCTTACTTGTTCCCGTAAATCTCGAGGACGATATTTAAAACAAGGTGGGGAGGATTTAACAACCTCTAGAATTTCAATTACCCACTCCTAAAATGCATGTTAAGGAACCCCGAGGGAAACCCCGAACTCCTACGGTGCGACCCGAATTGAAAAACAGACGAAAGTAGTAACAAGGACCCCCGGAGACTCATGCGGAGATCCCCTAAATCTCCCGCAACGCGCGGCAAGTGATCTAAACGCGTGTGACTTCAATTTTATGAGTGTCCAGCCTATAAACATAACAAGGCTACCCTAGGCTAGGTGGGTGTCTCCCGTGACACGCGGAATGAACCCAGGAGGATGGCATGACGCGCGGGGCCGGTCCAATTTGGGTATAAATCCCTCAGTCTGGGACAGGGTTAGTTTGCTCATTTCGATCGAATTTTTCATTCGATATACTTCTCGAATCTCCGTTTCTCTCAATTAAAGCCTAAAAATCCTGAAACTCTGCTTCGATATTAGGGTAATAACTCTATCACTGACACGGTACTATATCCAATCGATTGAAACCGATCCAACAGATGTTTAAGTGCTGCCGGTACCTGGCTATACTTTGTCATTTGTTGTAGGTTTTGATCTTGTGATTATCGTTAAAGTTTCATTGATTTAATACACTAATACATGTGCATTGTGTGTTTAATTAGGTATACTAAAGCTTTAAACCAGTAGGCAAAAGCTATCAACCAAAACCTGCAAAGTGAGTCATTCTTTCTTTTTATCAAAATGCTTTCAAAACCCTATTTTGTTTCCAATTTGTTATTATAGTGATTAAGATTTTGTATTCTTCAATTACTACCGGTATGCGGGGTTTTGTATACACTACTTAATAAGCTTCACTAGTTGAGAGAATGATCAACAGTGAACCATAGTCACAGATCCGAGGTACGGGTCAGGGGCTGTGACATCCTCTGTTCTACGGTCTGAATCAAGGCTTGGTCATATTCCTTCATCCTATGTTCTACGGTTTGATTTCGAGTCGTCATTTTGAAGAAACTTTTCAAAATCAACGATGAATTTGAACCAAATTCGATGAAATTGACCGAACAATGGCCAGTTTGAACTAAAACAAAAAGAAAATTGAAATGAATTGGATGAAATTGATCAAACAATTGATCAATCTCAGGCTATTTACCGGTCGTACACACGTTATATTATACAACAAAAAATCACGCACGTTATACAACAAAAATCACGCACATTATATATACCGGTCGTATGCATCGTACGTTAAACCAAATTATATTTTACACTTTTCATATATATATATATATATATTGAAATTTGAATATAAATTGTAAACAAAAAATAAAACCAAAGAGAATATACATAATGAGAATTTGTAAAAATAAAGTTTGTAGCTAAATTTGTTGCAAAAACTTTACAAAATAAGTAGCAAAATTCTTATAAAATTTGTAGCAAAAAGTTAATAAATTTATATCAAAATCCGTAACTAAATTACATATGGGAAGCAAGAATCGTAGCAAAACTTTAGCAAAACTGTAGCAAAAAAACTTCGTAGCTAATAATCCGTAGCAAACTTGGTAGCTAAAATTCCATAGCTAAAAATCCATTGAGAAATTCCGTAGTAAATATTTTCATAGCAAATTTGTTGCTAAAGTAGCGACGTCCTTTTTTGTAGCTAAACTCGTCGAAAAGATGATTTCCATATCAAAAAATCGTAGCAAATAATTTAGCGACGAGACTTGTAGCTACGAACCCTATTCGTAACAAGTCCGTAGCAAAATTTGTGTTTGCTACGAATTTGATCGTAGCAATTACCTATTTTTGTAGTAGTGTGAAGCGAACCATTCATATTTTCATATATTTTTACCCTTTTATACCTTCAGTTTCTGTATTTCATATTTATACCTCCATTGTATGCATTTATACCTTCATTTCATGTACTTATACATCCATTTCATGTATTCATACCTAAATTTCATGAATTTCTAATCAAAAGTTTTAGCACAAGTTTCATTTTGGCTATTAATCCAAATTAAAGGAATAAAACCAAAAACCGACAATCTAACTTAATAAAACAAACCGATTAACTGAAAATAGATTGTCTAATAAAATACACTAATCGATGACCTCAATTTCGGTTGAAGATAATAATCTAACCAACCGAAAAATGCGCACTGTGGCAATGTCTATGCTTCCCGCCGCATCACACGCTCGCATGTCGGTTATTAACCAAAATCGGTTATCAGTGAGCAATAACTAAACCGTTAACCTTAACCAAACCGAAAATAAATGAAATGAAACCGAAATCAACAAAAAACTGAAAACTGAATCAACCAAAAACGAGTTATCAATTTTTTTTGTACTATTGTTTAACCAAAATTAGCTGAACCGAACCTAATCAATCATATGTTCATATATTTCTAGTTTTTATATCTCCAATTCATATACTTTATATTTTATATTTCCATTTCATATATTTATACTTTCATTTCAAATATTTATACCTTAATTTCATATATTTCTAAGAAAAGTTTTAGCACAACTTTGATTGTTGCTATTAACTGAAATTTAATGAATAAAAAAAAAACCCGTCAATCTAACCGAATAAACAGAAGTGATTACCCTATTATTTGGCTTTTGATGTATATCTATCACAATAATTCTATAATAAATATTATATGAAAAAAAAAACTAAAAAAAACGAATATTGCAATACGATGTATCGCTTCCGCCGCATCACGCGGACACCTGCTAGTAAATCAATAAGTCATTTCCAAACTTAATTCTTATATAAAATTATAATGGATTCATAATTTTATAAACAAATAGTTTGTACCAGGTCAATGTAAAAAAGTCAGTGGTGGTTTTAGAAAATTTTATTGGTAATCATATGCTCACTCAATTCTTGTGTTACTTTTCGTAGATCTTTTCATCACGAATGAATTTTTTATTTATGTAGACCGAATCTATACGTGGATGTATCTATTTACGTGTGATTTTAGTTATAACATCACGTCACGTAATTTGTATTTTGACATTGTAGGAGGATATTAATTAAATACTAAAGTAATAGCTAATTCCATATTTTTTATTTGTATGGGGCCAAATATAATTAGGGAATGTAATAAAATAAGTGTGAGCCTTGCATCCTTGAATAGACCTATGGTTCTTCTCGTGGCCTTCTTAACATCAATTCGTGCCCTCACTTTACCAATAATAAAATGGTGTGTTTCTCTGAAAATTTTATACGAAGCCGAACATGAACCAAACCCGAAAACCGTGTCAAACGTATGAATCCAAACACGCCACAAATATCCGTAGCTTCACGAATGTGACCTACAGAACCTGGTTTTTTTTCACATATTAATATTTTATAATTTAATTTTTACAACAAAAAATGCAAATGTATATAAAACAATTACATTTTAGTTATAAAATCTTATGATTGTTTCTCTTTTAAGTTATAACTAGATTGTTTCCCACATACACGTTGCGGCGAAGAACTAACCTGTTTTTGAAAGAAAAGATAACTAACAATAGCCAAAAACCTGGTGATATATATTACATATGCTAAAACCATGAACCTTGTTGATTCCCATTATTAAATAGCTACAGTATTAAATAACATAAGAACATGAATTCATCAAAATTATAGGTGTATCTTTTTACACAACAATCATGCTCAATCAAAACATCATGAATGTCCATTTGAATTGATATCCTGATTCAATCAATTGGTACCAGTTTGATCGATTAAAAGTTGGTACCGATTCGCGTTCTTGCGTACGTAAATTCTTACTTCCTCGTTGAAGTGTACGTACACCTTGGCCTCATACTGAAGCTGTGGGTGAATGGTCTTGAAAAGATTCCTGGCAATAGAAACACTTAAAGCCACACACAATAGCGAAAGTATTACATATGTAAGACTAAATTACGTCAAGTTAATAATATCTGTTTAAATTAAAATGCATATTTTTTAGCTATTGTTTAGCATATTAGTGACATAAAATTGACATATTTTCTAACTCAGAAAGACACCACATCAGTTGTCAATCCTTTCTTTATACGCAACACAATGCTAATAGAATTTGCAGTAAAAAAATTCGTTAACATGAATGTTCATTGTAATTAACTATTGATTTGGTCTTAATTTGTATTTTCTGGTAATTGATTTAACGTAGTAGCTGCAAAAGAAGCGCATAATTGGTAGAAAATAGATCGCTAAAGATAATGAATATTTAAAACAAGCCACTGTAACTTTCATTGTCCGAATTGTTAATCATTAACCCAGTTTACTAAAATCACCAAAACTTTAAAATTAGTCTAAAATAAGTGTAAAACCAAATATGATACGTGATCGGTAGCGGTGGATTCTTGGCCAGCTTAAGTGGCGGGCACACGGCAATAAAGACCAACTGAAATGAACCACCATTATAAATTCAGTAAACAGTAGGTTAATTCGACAATAGGTCAAGCTAAAACGAATTGAATGGCTTCGATCCTGGAAGACGAATCCATTAAAAAAATTCTTGAAGAGCAAATTACAACTAACAAGGTTCACATGCCTGTGACAAACTATAACTTAAGCTACATTATATCGTGTGTACTTGCTTTCTTGAAACCTTTTTCCCGAAAGTATTTTTATACATTTTTTTTAAATATAACTTTAGTCTTATTTATGCACTCATTAACAGTTGGTCAGACGAAAAGTAACAAATCTCTACTTTTTGATTAATTCACCCATGGAGGCTTGGATCCACAACATCAAGACACTAAACAAAAAGATAAAAATTCTAAGCAATTTGCTTTAGTTTAGAACCCATGAAGAGCTACTTTGAACTGGAAGCTACCATTAATTCATACACACGTTTATACCAAACAAAAAACAATTGAATCAGACATATTTTTTAAGGAATCAAATTCAACATAAACTCTTAGTCAATGATCCTTCATTTACTTTTGTCATTGCAGAGACACCTGTAGGTTTGAAACCCAAATGGAAAAGGCAAAAAAAAAAAAAAAAAGAAGCTTACCCTGTTGTTAAATGAAACAAACTGTGCTTCAGGCATCAAGTCAAAATCACATAAACAAAAGCGGAAGTAACAAACATTCGAGATGCATTCGGTTCATGACGTGGCTTGTTCTTCATTCGGTGCCTCGAAGCAAAACTTTACCTACCATGGAATTCCATACGAACGATTAGTAATTAAGTTATTGAACTAAATTGTAAAAAACATCAAACAAAACATTTTTTTTTTTTGGTTCAGGTGCCCCACGCGTCGTGGACGGGCACACCAACTCCCTCGCGTTACCTTAGTCGATATTTTGCCAATTTTTCGCAAATTTCCATCTAAACTCAACCCAATTTCAATTTTTCTTTACATGAAGTTTTTCCCTTATATTCATAAGTCCGAATACACTACCCGGACCTGGATTCTTTAAGTTTTCACCTTTCTTACTTGGTTTGGTGTTTATTACCCAAACCGACCGTTAGGAGGCTTTACGCATCTAGACTCGTGCCTCCCATTTTCTTATTGAAGCTTTCTTCATTTCTTCCAACCATTTTCTTCACTATGGTTAGTTTTCTTGGATAACACCTTATCATTCACTTATTCCTAACCAAGTCGACCAATTATATTTAGCTCAAATCTTTCACACCCTTTTTATCAAGGTTTGTTATTATTTCCCAACCATAATCAAAAGCATGGTTGACATATTGGAATAATACATTGGCTTCTACAACCCCACAGGTTGTTTATACCTTGATTTTACATGTCCGACACTTAGTTTATAACTTATAGACCACAAACGACCCGTTTGGTTTGCCACTCGTGATTCTCAAGAAGCACGAGTGACTACCATTTTTCTCATCAATTTTTTTCTATGGCCCATGACCACGTTTATTCCAGTTAGGCAATACCTCCGCTTTTATAATCCCGCGGGTCATTACTTCAGTTTTACATGCCATTTGATACGGTTTTGTTTAAAAACACTTTTCTTCTGTAGGATTGTTGTACGACCTAAACGAGTCGGTCAGAAGAGTTCTCGATCAAAACGAGAGGCGGAAACAGACGTTTGATGTTGAATCAGCTTGATTTGCATGTAGAAGTAGTTTAATTGTCGTTTGTATTGTTTTGACAAAGTTACAGATCGATCTGACACTTCGGCAGAGCTTCGCTACCGGAATTGCAAAGTTACAAATGAAAGCCTAATATCACCTATTTATAGGATTTCCATTCCCCTGAAACTGACATGTCCATTTCGTGGGGAATGGCCATTTCGTGTGAACTGGACTTCCTACTCTAAAACCCTATTTTCTCGTTCTACGTGACTTGATCTTTCAATTCTAATACAAGACTCGATACAAGATGAAGTCGACAGACATATGCACCAACATCTTCCATTAAATCCTAAAAGGTATCCTTAAATCAATTCTCTCTGGTATGTCATTTAACATTTCCAACAACAATGTAGTATTGTAAAAATGTAACAGTATAGCTACGTACTTTAGAAATCACCCTTGACGGGCTTCTTTCCCTGCTCGGCTTCCCGAAGCTTCACTTGACTTACCTAAATTTAACCCAAGTGATTATTAGAACACATTCTTACTTATAGTCATTTTTTCAAGGATCACTTTCAATATTCTTAATGATTTTACCAAGGTTTTCATAATTTAAAAGCAATTAGTTCTCATTTAGACATAATATCAAACACTTGGTGTGAATTATCTACATGTTATCATATAAGCTTAATATGCCTACATAATCACCACATCATTCACAACCAAAAATCCCATACATGTTATGGCATTAAATTAACACAAACTTCAATTCATCAATGCAAGTTATCAATTAATTATAATAGAATGGGGTTTTCACATCTTTGACAAATATTGTTTGACCTACAAAAGAACAGATGATATTTAAAAGCCAAAACATAACCAAAAGATCAAGAAATAAACAGTTGACGAAGCATTCTCCTCCCAAAGATAGTGAATCTTGAACACCTAGATCAGAACATCTGTTGAAGACTAGCTATCCATTGTTTGAAGCCTTAGAACTGCTGTTAATGAAGAAGCAAAGTCTGTTCATGGCCAAAGCTTTGCTGAAGACAAAGATCTGCTCATGAAGACAAAACATCTGTTGTGGCCAAATAGATGTTTGGAACAAAGAAACAGAGGTTGAAAAACAAATGTTTCCTAATGTAACAATATTAGCTTATTAATATTGTTTAGCTTAGTTAGATCAGAGGTTTGATTCCCACAGATGTTTGCAACATCTGTCGAATCTTTTCTGTTAGGAATAGATGTCACTATTAGGGTGATGTCAACCAATCACAAACAGACCTTTGTACATAATATAATAAAATCTCACCTATTAGAGATCTATCTATCACTTCACACACATTCTCTTTTGTACGAATGGATTTGTGACTGAACAGGCTAAGGGGGATATTGTAGAATCATTACACTGTAAATTGTAATCTTTTGATTCAATGAAAAACGATTATTGATAATATCCTCCTATTTGTGTGTTTGCATTCATTTGTCTTTCAGTTTATAAACTGTTTATTCTTATATATGCTTGAAAACCACAAATATCAAACTCATCCTAACAGTTAGCATCATAGCTTGGTCACGTTCACAATCAGTTTAACATTCACAAATCAACTCACAGAGATCAAATTTGTTCGTAGCTCAGAGTTGAAAAGTGTTAAATTCAAAAAGTATTTTTCACATACTTTGTTTTTCTTCAAAAGAACAAAAGAGAATATCTTCGGTTACAATTGTAAACCATCAATGCTTGATAGCTCAGATCGTAATTGGCAACGTTGGATGGTACACTTACTTGCTCAACAGAACATAAGGTGTTGAAATTTTGTAATATTCGGACCACATATTCCAATTGTACCAAGTACCAAAAACCCTAATGGTCAGGAGCCAAAGAAACCGGAAGATTAGTCTATGCTAGATTATCAAAAAAGTTAGATAGAATCCAAAGCATTTAACATTGTTGCAAAGGCTCTACCAGAGGAGATCTATGTTGAGCTATTACATTGTAATAGTGCAAAAGAGTTATGGGATGAGTTAAAAGAAAAATTCAGTAAAACTAAAACTGAGAAAATTGTTTAAAACAACCGTGAAACTCTTAATATACAAAATGTTGAGAGTGCATCTAACATACTACAAACAACAGTTTGTGAAGGGATAGATGCAAAAGTTGTAAAAAACAATGACCCTTGGAACTCAACCGATTATGAGAATGCCTTTGAATGTGCCTTACTGACTACCAAAGTTGAAGCTTTTTCTAGGTTTAGATGGACTTATTTTTTACACTCTAAAGATGAGACTGTCGGTATCCTAAAGGATTTTGTCATAAAAGTTGAAAAAATATGATTTGCCTGTGAAGAGCTTTAGGAGTGATAATTGGACAAACTTTAGAAACCAAGAGCTTGATGAATTCTGTGCATCAAAAGTAATAGTGAGACAATTCAGTATTCCTAGAACACTGGAACAAAATGAGGTTGTTGAAAGAAAAAAAAACAGAACCCTAATTGAGGCTGCTAGAACTATGCTTGCAAATTCTGGCCTTCCATTATCCTTTTGGGCAGAGGCTGTGAATATTGCATGCTTTCTTCAAAATAGAGTCTTAATAAATTTTAGGCATCAAAAATAAAATCTTTGGTTGTTTATGCTTTATTTTGAAAATAAAAGATTGAATTTCAAAATTTGTAGCCAAGGTTGACTATGGATATTTCTTTGGATTTTCTTCTACAAATAAGGCATATAAGGTGTTCAACACAAGGACCATGACTATAGATGAAACTATGAATGTAAAATTCAATGAAATTTCTTCTATACAAATCCCTAAGAATCCAACATAACTTTTTGACCTTGATAAATTCAAATTTGATAAAGTTACTGCAAAAGTTGGTGAAACCTTTGTGGGTGAACTTTGTGTTAAGGTTACAGACAAGAAGAAGGAATAGACTATGATGAAACCTTTGTGTCACACCCCAACCGATGGCAGACACATCGGAGTGAGACGAAGACATGATTGCTCGAGACATCATAACTTCCAAATTGTGACAATAGTTAAGTAATTCAAATTTCATTGGTACTAAAATGGAAAGTACATTGTTTTGGAATGAAAAATACAACATAATGCATAAAAGCGAAACAACATGAAACAAAGCATAAACTAAAGTTTTAGGGGTGTATTTAGTCCACCCTAAATATCATTTCTTCTTTCGTCATCAACTAGTTTCCTGCAACATGTATTAAAATAAAATCAACAAAAGTTGGTGAGTATACAAGTTTGAATATATAGCATACTACTGTCTAAAATGTTTATTAACATATTAGCACCTGTTAACTATAAGTCAAACCAAAGTATACCACAATCGTGTGTATCCTTTTCGTCGAGATGACAAGGCCATAAAAAAGTCTTCTTAACAATACCACAAGAATACGTGCAGTGCGTTAATCCTATAGTACTACAAGCAAAGTTAATGAACATATCGAACAGAAATTTGAACATAGCATGCAATAACAAGAATATAACAAGTATCATTTGTTTAACGGAGAGAGTGTTTATATGAATAAGTTTTATCATGAATACGCGATCTGTATAGTGTGTACATGTTGCACCCATAGTGAGTAAAATGGTAAATGAGATCGATTATATTCACAGTTTGCAAACTAAATTCCACGAACACGAGCTGACGCATCTTGAGGCTAGAACACCAAAATTACCCTAAGAGCGAAATGAAGGTGTGTGAGTTGCGGTTTTTGGTTTAACGAATTAGATTCGGAAGTTAAAGGTTAACATAATATGAATGTAAATCAAAGTACCATGAGAATGGTCATGCAAGGAGGTAGGATGAATTCCATCCATTTAACATCATTATATGATTTACCAAAGCACAAAATCATCAACTTTTTTGATGATTTCGGCCGGTCACGAATATGGAAATATAAGACTTAAACCTACTAAATCTACAAACAACCAAGTGAGCTACCTAGACGCGTACATCCCAAACAAAGAAAGTGTTTGGGGATGTGATGTAGCCTTTTTCCTTTGTTGGAAATTATTCGAGATTGAGTGGTATGAATGTATGAAATCAACAAGTGAGGTTGTCGAACAAAGTTGGAGAGCCAAAGCTTCCATGGATGAATGGTTTCAACACTTGTAGACTGTTTGAAACCTTGCCAAAATAGAAAGTATATAAGGTGTTTAAACCTCTAAACTTATAATAATCGACCATATTCAAGCTCCATAATCATAGGTTTGGTTAGAAGCAAGGTTGGTGCAAGATTGTACAAGTTAAATATGTCTGAAGAATGTGTACATAAAGTATTTATCATAATAGAATTTTTGTACCACTTTGGACCTCAAATATGGTGAGGTTCCACCTTCATTTGCCATGGCAAACTTATGGAAACCTCCTAGAGGTTATCCAAGCAGTTTGAAAGAAGGAAAGAAAAAGAAAAGTGAGTGAAACCTCACTTAGAACACTAAGGGTTTTCTGCCCAAAATGGAGAAATTCTTGAGAGAGTTAGAGAGATTGAGAGTGGATTTGGTGTTTGTGAAGTGTTTAGGAGTGTATGGAGGCTCTTATTTACAATGGGGTTGATTAGGGTTAGAGGTAAATGAGTTTAGAGGTGATTAGATGTGAAAAAGGTGGCAAAAATGGACCAACCCGGGAGCTGGCTGCAATCTACTACAGATTGCCCTCTCCTGCGTGTCACCGGGGAAGTCATAGATTCTCCCGCATTGCGCCTGGGAGTCTAGTCTGAAAATGTTTATTTTTGGCCCCTGAACTTTGTATTTATGTTATTTTGTGTCATATACTTGTATTTTAGTCCGTTTTTAGGTAATCAAAGTGTACCAAAGTATCGTATAAATATCATGCCACATATGAATGATGATTAAAGCGTATGATATGTCTAGGTTGTACGTAAACGTGTATCAAAAGTGTGATTGCTTATCAATATGAGTATAACAAGTATAAGTATAAAAATGAATTTCCATTATGATCAAAGCCTCAGAATACAAGATTGGAATTCAAATACAAATACAAGATGAATACAAGTTCCTAAAAATAGAAAGGTGAATACAACTTCCTAAATAAGTAAAGTACAAAAATGCGAAGCATTACACTTTGCTCCTATAACAAGGTTGGAAGCAATAAGACTCTTCTTGGCCTTAGTTTGAGACTCCATGTAACATTTGTGCTCTTGTAAACACTGTACGATGTAGAACAATATCAAATATCAATGAAACAATGTGTTTTGATATCAATATTTGTTTATTTATGTTTGACAATTTCACGTTTTAATTCTTGTTCGATTTCAAGCTCTAAATCACTTTCTAGATAGTTATACGCAAACTGTTACGTAAACGTAATCAGTTTAACGCGACATACACTCCGGAATAGTGACATAAGCTTAACATACCTTAAATAACCTTTACATAACTTAGAAATAAGTTTTGAAGGGTTTGGTATGGCAAAAACAAGGTTATTCGATCACATGGACTATTTGCGACAACCTGCAAAAGACTGCCAATTCGCATAGCAACGTACACTTGGGCCAATTCCACCACCTCCTTTTTAAACCACTGTTGACCATAACACAATGGCAACAGAGGTTTCACCAGAAAATTCCCATTTCTGCCCTCACCACAAAATTCCATTATTCCATACACTTGGAATAACCTGTTCCTCAAATCACATCCACTAGAACAAGTTATAGGAGACATCAATGCAGGAGTGCTAACAAGAAGCCAAACCTCAAATGTCTACCTTTTTGTTGGTTTTCTATCACTAATCCAACCTATGAAATACTAAGAGGCATTAAAAGACAACAGTTGGGTAGAGGCCATGCAGGAAGAGCTCCTTCAGTTTAAAAGACAACAAGTATGGGAACATGTTCCATTACCAAATGATATAAGTCCAATTTCTACAAAATGGGTCTTCAAAATTAAAACTGATAAAAGGGGAATTGTTATAACAAAAAAAAAAACAGGCTTTTGGTTCAAGGTTACAGACAAGAAGAAGGAATAGATTATGATGAAACCTTTGTGTCACACCCCAACCGATGGCGGAAACATCGGAGTGAGACGAAGACATGATTGCTCGAGACATCATAACTTGCAAATTGTGACAATAGTTAAGTAATTCAAATTTCATTGATACTAAAATGGAAAGTACGTTGTTTTGGAATGAAAAATACAACATAATGCATAAAAGCGAAACAACATGAAACAAAGCATAAATTAAAGTTTTAGGTGTGTATTTAGTCCACCCTAAATATCATTTCTTCCTTCGTCGTCAACTAGTTTCCTGCAACATGTATTAAAATAAAATCAATAAAGGTTGGTGATTAAACAAGTTTGAATACATAGCATACTACTGTCTAAAAGTTGTCTCATATCCCACATGATAACTTGCATAAAATGTTTACTAACATATGAGCACGTGTTAACTATAAGTCAAACCAAACTATACGGCAATCATGTGTATCCTTTGTATCCTTTTCGTCGATATGACAAGGCCATAAAATAGTCTTCTTAACAATACCACAAGAATACGTGCAGTGCGTTAATCCTATAGTACTACAAGCAAAGTTAATGAACATATCGAACAGAAATTTGAACATAGCATGTAATAACAAGAATATAACAAGTATCATGTGTTTAACGGATAGAGTGTTTATGTGAATAAGTTTTATCATGAATACGCGATTTGTAGATTGTGTACATATTGCACCCATAGTGTGTAAAATGGTAAATGAGATCGATTATATTCACGGTTTGCGAAGTAAATTCCACGAATGTGAGCTGACGCATCTTGAGGCTAGAACACTAAAGTTACCCTAAGAGCGAAATGAAGGTGTGTGAGTTGCAGTTTTTGGTTTAACGAATTAGATTCAGAAGTTAAATGTTAACATACTATGAATGTAAATCAAAGTACCATGAGAATGGTCATGCAAAGAGGAAGGATGAATTCCATCCATTTAACCTCATTATATGATTCACCAAAGCACAAAATCATCAACTTTTTTGATGATTTCGGCCGGTCTCGAAAATGGAAATATAAGACTTAAACCTACTAAATCTACAAACAACCAAGTGAGCTACCTAGACGCGTACATCCCAAACAAGGAATAGGGACGTGATGTAGCCTTGTCCCTTTGTTGGAAATTATTCAAGATTGAGTGGTATGAGTGTAAGAAATCAACAAGTGAGTTTGTGGAACAAAGTTGGAGAGCCAAAGCTTCCATGGTTGAATGGTTTCAACACCTGTAGACTGTTTGAAACCTTGCCAAAATAGAAAGTATAAAAGGTGTTTAAACCTCTAAACTTATAATAATCGACCATACTCAAGCTCCATAATCATAGGTTTGGTTAAAAGCAAGGTTGGTGCAAGATTGTACAAGTTAAACATGTCTGAAGAATGTGTACGTAAAGTATTTATCAAAATAGAATTTTTGTACCACTTTGGACCTCAAATGTGGTGAGGTTCCACCTTAGTTTGCCATGGCAAACTTGTGGAAACCTCCTTGAAGTTATCCAAGTAGTTTGAAAGAAGGAAAGAAAAAGAAAAGTGAGTGAAAACTCACTTAGAACACTAAGAGTTTTCAGCCAAAATGGAGAAATTCTTGAGAGATTTAGAGAGTTTGAGAGTGGATTTGGTGTTTGTAAAGTATTTAGGAGTGTATGGAGGCTCTTATTTACAATGGGGTTGATTAGGGTTAGAGTTAAAGGAGTTAGGAGTTGATTGGAGGTGAAAAAGGTGGCAAAAATGGACCAACCCGCGAGCTGGCTGCAATCTGCTACGGATTGCCATCTTCTGCATGTCACCGGGGAAGTCCTAGATTCTCCCGCATTGCGCCTGAGAATCCAGGCTGAAAATGTTTATTTTTGGCCCCAGAACTTTGTATTTATGTTATTTTTTGGCGTGTGCTTGTATTTTAGTCCATTTTTAGGTAATCAAAGTGTATCAAAGTATCGTATAAATATCGTGCAACGTATGAATGATGATTAAAGAGTATAATAGGTCTAGGTTGTATGTAAATGTGTATCAAAAGAGTGATTGTGTATCAATAGGAGTATAACAAGAATAAGTATAAAAATGAATTTCAATTATGATCAAAGCCTCGGAATACAATATTGGAATTCAAATACAAATACAAGATGAATACAAGTTCCTAAAAATAGAAAGGTGAATAAAACTTCTTGAATAAGGAAAGTACAAAAATGCGAAGCGGTACACTTTGCTCCTATAGCAAGGTTGGAAGCAACAAGACTCTTCTTGGCCTTAGTTTCATTCGAACTGCACTACTTGGTGGGCCATGACAGATTCTTCTGTCTGGGTCGCGGGCCGCGGCAGACAGGGCTGGGCAGAAACCAGTTTTCTTCAAAACAGCCTGCTGCACTTGATATTAATCCTTGGTTCTTATTATTATGGGCTAATTGTGTGTTCAACAAGTCCCCTAATCAGGTCCTCACAAGTGTATGGTGTAGATTATTCCTTGATTACCACACAAAACACTTGGCAAGATCACATTCATCCTAGAATACTATAAATACTCATGATCATCTTCATTCCAATTTGCTCATTTCCTTTCTCTTTCACCCTAGCTCTGAATTGAGGCTACCACACTTGTTGGAGGCCTCATACCTTAGCATTCTTAGTCATTTTTCCATCCTAGAGCACTTGTAAGTGTTCTTCCTTGGCTTGTTTATTTATTTCAAGCCAAAAGTCAAACAATGTTTGACTTTCGGCTTTGACCATGAATGGGTGAAGACAAAGTTCATTCGAACTTTGCAACGTGAGCGTAATCACGATGGTTATAGTCCCTTGCGACTATACCTACTATTACCATGTTGACTAGTCTAAGTGGCGAGTCAAAGTTTCGGTCAAAATGCGTGATTATGTGCATTTTGCGACGAATCTATTTTTGGGTATCAAAACTGTCACACCCTCAAATTACCACCTCGGGAGTGTCCCTGAAAGGCATTTGACGGACTGACAATGAGCCACTAATTACATTGAATCTACAAGTCTCGAAATAAAATTCCCAATTTAATTATAAAAATCTCAACAAGAGTTTATACGAAAAACCACTAAGTTCAGCGGAAGCGTTATCAAAACTATAATTTAAATATTCTTAAAGTAAATGTACGAAAAACCAATATTCCAATAAGTGTATCCAATCAGCCCAATCCATGACCACTCAAACCGCTCCAAACAACAAGTTCCACATCCAAGAAATCTAACGACCTGCGAGCATGCAACAAGTGTATCAGACAAAGCTGGCGAGTCCACAGTTTAAGAAAACGTTTGTTACCAGTTGAATGTAAAACAGTTCAATATCCAATGCAAGTAATATTGTTAATATCTCAATTCCGAACAAGACGGCTCCTGAAGTACATGACTGCCCTCCCCACGTACTCCTATCCAGTACTGGGCCACGACTGGGTCATTAGTTCACATCCGTCCTATCCAGGAGCGGTGTGAGGGTGCCAAACCTAAGTAGCGCTACCAACTAATACCCGTTACCCTCCAGGTAACATAATAAGGGACTTACAAAAATGATAGGTGAGAATATTAACCAATATACCCGTTTTTACCCAAAAGACTTATCCCTCCACGGGATACCCACTGACTGTCCCCAACCACTGGGACGCATGCTCGAACGTAGTGAACTCACCTTAGATTGCTCGGTATGTTATGTTATATTACCCGTTCCAAGTTGGCCAACCATACCCTACCGTGGTTACCAAAGATAGTCAGTTTCATGTACACAAAATCACATATTCGTCATGCACGTTTCACAAGTTGCATACAAGCAAACATACATCGTTATGCAAGTCGTAACAAGGAGTCATTCAACAATCCTCATCATTATATAACAAGTATTTAAGTCATATGCAAGTTCATGTTTCACAAATCGTAAAACAGTTAGGTTTCGTACAATCATTCATGTATTCAGTTTAACATAACATTAGTTTATTCCATAATCATAATTATCACAATATGAACTCGTTACACGGTCGTTAACCAAAGTCGGCGTCCTAAGCCCAATGTCTAGTTGAGTCGAGTAGTACACGCGTACTAACTAGGCAGCCCTAAGTCACTGTCATCACTAATTAACATCGTTACATAAACATCCCTATCATGCAACCCAAATACCCATGTTTGTTCACGGTCCAACATCATCGTACATCACGTTTACAATAACTGTTCGAGGTCGCGTATTAACACATCATCCACATATCTTTTGTTCACGTTACACAAATAACATTTCAGTTAACACATAGCCATACATACCCAAATCATCAATACACAATTTATCAGTAGTTCTCGTGTGTGCTACATATACAGTATTTCTGTCAAACACGTAACTCCTCACTAACATATTTTATGAACATACTACAAACAATTCTAATGTGCATCCGATATAATAACACTCGGAGTGCCGATATGTCGGACCGGCCCAATGTAACAAAAGGTTGGCCCGGGTTCAGTTGAGTTCGCAAGCAGCCCAGCTAAGAAGACCTTTGGCCCATTGAGCAACCAAGCCCAGTTGAAACATCCTAACCTATGCGGCCTAAGCTCACATGATCAACCAGCTTTATACTCGGCAGCTTTAAAGTTTGTGAGGTCCAATTACATACTTTAGATTGGTATTTAGTCAAACCTTGATTGTATAAATTTGAATGGCATGTGGTACAACACTGTTGACGGCAATAAAACATCCAAATCATGTGAAATACAAATCAATGAATCTAGTAAACTTAAGTCATAATTGTTTGCCCACCAATTTCCATCGGTCCACTTATATGAAGTTGTGATATTTGTTGTTGGTCATCATTCCATGTGATTTCTATTTAGTGGCCCAATAAATCATAGTTGCATATTTTTTTGACTGACCAAATAATAATCTTGAGGCACAATATTTGATATCATGCGAATCTGAATTACTTGTTCATTTATCAATATAATCGAACCCTCACATGATATCCTTGATCACCAACTATCAGTATAGATTTGTATTATTATTAGTTATTCAATATCATCCTAATGATTAGCCAGATTCTGTTCAGTTTACAATGAGACCCTAACTTATGTCCTAATGTCATGCAACTAACAACCATTCACATGATCATAGCACCAAAATTCAATCATATAATAATAATGCCTAGATCCTCGATACTTTAACCATACATGCACCCCACAATTTAATAATTGACATTATAAAAAAAAACATAATTAATTAAGATATGAAACATACCACATGGGTACCCATCGCCAACTTGACCACTACTGCCGCCAAAATTGTCAAAATTGAGAAGAGAATGATTGTTTTGAGTTGTGCCTCTTTTTGGGAAAATAACCAACGAAAAGTCTATATCCAAACCCTAATATGTATATATGCGTTCAAGAGAATTAAGTGGGCTGATCCCATACTAATTTCGTTACAGGTATGGGCTTCAAAGGAGTTGGGCCGAGGAGAGTCAAACTATACAAGTGGTGGGTTGGGCTCAGGTGATGCGGCCTGACCACCAATGCTGGCCGGTGTGAATTGGGAGTGGTGCGAAGGTTTAAAGTGTTATAGTGTGTGTGTGGCCCAATACATGTGTGGTTCCTATAAGTAAACCCAGACACTTAAATTAACCCAACTACACACTAGTTAAATCCAAGTACACTTACACTTGACAAGTATATGACACAAAATGTTTTAACAATTTATTATAGCGAAAACGTGGAAAGAGAGGATTAGGGAAAGTTAGGATCACGAAACTAAATGACATTAACCTTGAAAGTTCGAGTTGTCACATCATCCCCAACTTGAAAGAAATTTCGTCCCGAAATTTAACTAGTAATCCGAAACAACAAGATGTTACGTTAATTCAAAGCGACTGTGAATTTTCCGCGGGTACCACATCATCCCCAACTTGAAAGGGAATTACGTCCCGAAATTCACCAGTGAACTCTGGTCCACGTCTTGAGTTCCAACGAACTCTCACAATTGGAATTCGACTGTGCTTACAAACCTTGACTTCCCGATCCATAATTTCTATTGGTTCCTCATCGGACTGCAATTTGCCATCGATCTTTAGTTCTTGAAACGGTACTACAAGTGTTTCATCGGACAACCACTCCTTCAACTGCGAAACATGGAAAACGTCATGAATGTTACCCAACTCAGCAGGTAACTCGAGCTTGTATGCCATTCCATCAATCCGTTCCAAAACTTTGAATGGCCCAACATAGCGCGGGTTAAGCTTGCCACGCTTCCCAAAGTGTACCGCACCCTCCTAGGGTGAGACTTCCAATATGACACGCTCACATGCAGCGAACTCCCAGTGTTTCCTAAGTTATCGGGTTTCCCGGCGATCACGCGTTGCGGCTATACTATACGATTCCCAATCTAAACAATCCACCCAGAGATTCCGAGTACCAGTCCTGAACCTGTGATTAGGTTGTCACCTACCTGAGTCCAACAAGAAGATTGACATTATCATCCATGCAATGCCTCAAACAGAGCTGTCTGAATACTAGAGTGATAACTGCTACCATAGAACTCCGCCAAAGGTATGTGTCCTTCCAATATATACTAAGTCGATCACACACGTGCTCGCAGCATGTCTTCAAGTGACAGGGGGGTTCGTTTACTCTGGCCATTTGTCCTACGGTGGTAAGCAATGCTCATGTCTAGACGTGAGCCACGGGTGTTGTGCATTGCCTATCATATATCTGGTGTAAATCAATACCAGAGGTAACAGGAGTTGGTACCCCGTGCCTACAAACCGTCTCTCTCAGGGGAATATTCACAAGTTGCGAAAACTCATCAGTTTCCATGGTAGTATGCTCTCATTACCAAATGGGCGTTTCTGGTTGCTGACAAAAACCAGGAGGTTCTTGATATTCCACCTTGACTTTCGCACAAGTCAAACATCGTTTACCTACATTGCTATATGGACCTTCACGTCCGATTGCAAGTACTAGGTTTATAGATCCTAATATCTCCCATCAAAAATTCGGACGACTAGAACCATGGCTCCATCTTAACCCTAAGAACCATGGCTTGCACCGCAGGTTATGACTCGTGCAACTTTTCCTGTAAGTCCATTACGTAAACCGCCACCTTCTCGTGCCGCATTGGCGTGTAACTGGGTCTCTGCTTCGAATCATCATGATATACCACTAGATCAGCCATACCCTCAGGTAAAGACGATGCTCAGTACATTGTAGTGTTGGGTTTTAAAGGCTGAAAAGACGTTCTCTTGTTTGTCTCCCACGAATACACAACACCTTACTGTGCTAAAGAGATTGAAGCTGCGAAATCCCCGAAAATCCTGTGATGAATCTACTATAGTATCTTGCGAAACCAAGGATTTGCCGTATCTCCAAAGGGATTCTTTGGTGTCGACCAATTTCTAACAGAGTGGATATTAGCGAGATCCTTGTGTATTCCCACTTTGCTGATTATATGTCCAAAAGGTACCTCTCGAACCCCGAAATTACATTTAACAAGACTTCGCACGTAGTGGCTCCTCCCACAGAAGCGCTGAGATATGATACATATGCCACCCATGGCGTTCCATTCTCCTGGTCAGGATTCAGAAATTTGTCAACAAATGCGGTCGATTCATGTGATTCCCTGAGGCTGCTGGTGTTAGTCAACTCAATGGTCATGGTGTATAACCTTGGAATAGCTGCATTACCTTCGACATGCAATTCTAAGGGCAGTCTCCCCTTAGATTTCCATCTGGCAATATCTCGTTCACTAGCAAATCTTCGAATGGGAGCTTGTTCCTCGCAACTGGTCGACGGGTTGTCAATACGTGGTCGAGGCAAACGGTTCTTGACTGTCACCTTGTTGAGTTCTCGATAATCAGTACGTATACGAAAAGGCTTATCTTTTCTGGTATAACTGAGGTTCCCCAAAGCGAAAAACTAGATCCGATGAAACTCAAGTCCAAAAATTCCTGAAGTTGATTAGGCAGTTCCTGCAACCTTCCTGGTGTACGACAATAAGATATACTAGTAACAAGGGCTACTTCTAACATGATATCGATCTGATATTCCACCTGACGATGTGAAGGTAAACCTGACAGTTCTTCTGGTAGTACTTAGGGAGAAATTACGAACAATTAGTGGATCCTCGATCCTCATCTCCTTAGCCTTGACATCAGTAACGAGTGCTATCATTGCGTGGTAATCCTTCCGTAGTCACTCCTGGCTTTTCTTGCTGAAATGACGCTAACCGTTGTGCCACTCTGGCGTGTTAGAATGATAACAATCCTCCACGAAGGAGAGGGATACGTAGAATTGTCCCCTCACAGGGTACATCTATTAAGATTAACAGAAGAAAGGTCGATGTCGAACACTTATCCCACCAGGTTGTGTTGCATCCCAATGATCATATGAGGTTTCCATTATCTTGCCATCAGCCTATACCACAACAGGTTCAAATTTTTAGGAGCATCGGGGTCAAACGGAACAGAGCCAAAACGGATTGCTACTCATACTAGCTACCATGTCGTTAAAGTCCTAAAGTCGCCCACGCTAATTCTAAACGCCCCTTCCAAGAGCATCATTTCTGGTGTTGCTGTTTTCATTACTAGGATTCAAAGTATTGTCGTTGTTCCTTTGATCGTTGTCCTCTTAACTTAACCACGACCAATCCATGTTGTAGGCATCTTTATATCCTTACTGTAGGCTAGGGTTACGAATACCTTGTTGTCGCTATGACTGCTTCCCTCAGTGTCGTTGCTCGAAATGAAGCCCTACAATTTTTCACCATCGTAGCCCATCTTTTCACATTCTGAGCCACGTCCTAAAGCACTACTCACTGTGCTGGCAGTTACGCTTACCACACTAAGGTCAATTATCATCACTTATGCCTCGTTTGATTCGTAAGAGTTGACTCCCACAATTCGCTAACTAGAGTTACGAACTTGATTGAAATCAATCCGCTGACGTTCGTTGCCAGTAATCAGGGCCGTCAAAGTACTGGGCTCGGTAAGGTACTACGTTCAACCTCCTACCCATCGATGTTGCAGACGGTTCAAGTAATACGCAGTATGCTGCGGGAGTGTTGCAGAAGTGACCACACTTCGGAATCTAAGGCGTCAATACGTTAAATTCCAGCAAGCGAAGAAAGGTGAGAAAGGTATCGATCAATCATTCGACGCTGCGACATCCAACACATAGATGTTTGTATAAGCACCTAACATTCAACACGGTTCGCTGAGTTCAGGTGGGTGTTTAGGTAACACTCGATTGCATCGAGATTCGAAGGGATCCAAAGATGAATGAAAGTTCACGTTCGAGTAGGGGACAATCACTGCTATGACCCTTATAGGTTGGTTATGTTTCACATTGATCAAATAACGGAACGGAACCCCTTTTTCACTTGCTAAGCCTCACCGGGACTCGCATGCACCCCACATTATTATTATGTGTGCACCCACAATAATATTGTGATTTGCATGCTCATCTCAGCTCCTCTTAACTCATGTCAAATGGTTCCACAAACTCGAGTAGCAAACAAAGAGCATCACGAAGCGTAACTCATGAAGGTTTAGGGAAATACCACCCTATTAGTCACATAACACATGCACGTAATACATGAATTTATAGTGTTGTGCTAAACGTGTATTCACATGCAATATCATATGTAAGTGTTCACTAGTTATGCAGTACAATGAGCAAACGAGAGACGAACCTTGAAGTCTGGAGCTGAGTGTCATGGTCGATTTCGGATCAGTTCGGTCATAGTCTGGTTTTATAAAAACGTTTTAAAACCAAGTTCACTATAACCAGTGGCTCTGATACCAAACTGTCACACCCTCAAATTACCACCTCGGGAGTGTCCCTGAAAGGCGTGTGACGGACTGACAATGAGCCACTAATTACATTGAATCTACAAGTCTCGAAATAAAATTCCCAATTTAATTATACAAATCTCAACAAGAGTTTATACGAAAAACCACTAAGTTCAGCGGAAGCGTTATCAAAACTATAATTTAAATATTCTTAAAGTAAATATACGAAAAACCAATATTCCAATAAGTGTATCCAATCAGCCCAATCCATGACCACTCAAACCGCTCCAAACAACAAGTTCCATATCCAAGAAATCTAACGACCTGCGAGCATGCAACAAGTGTATCAGACAAAGCTGGCGAGTCCACAGTTTAAGAAAACGTTTGTTACCAGTTGAATGTAAAACAGTTCAATATCCAATGCAAGTAATATTGTTAATATCTCAATTCCGAACAAGACGGCTCCTGAAGTACATGACTGCCCTCCCCACGTACTCCTATCCAGTACTGGGCCACGACTGGGTCATTAGTTCACATCCGTCCTATCCAGGAGCGGTGTGAGGGTGCCAAACCTAAGTAGCACTACCAACTAATACCCGTTACCCTCCAGGTAACATAATAAGGGACTTACAAAAATGATAGGTGAGAATATTAACCAATATACCCGTTTTTACCCAAAAGACTTATCCCTCCACGGGATACCCACTGACTGTCCCCAACCACTGGGACGCATGCTCGAATGTAGTGAACTCACCTTAGATTGCTCTGTATGTTATGTTATATTACCCGTTCCAAGTTGGCCAACCATACCCTACCGTGGTTACCAAAGATAGTCAGTTTCATGTACACAAAATCACATATTCGTCATGCACGTTTCACAAGTTGCATACAAGCAAACATACATCGTTATGCAAGTCGTAACAAGGAGTCATTCAACAATCCTCATCATTATATAACAAGTATTTAAGTCATATGCAAGTTCATGTTTCACAAATCGTACAACAGTTAGGTTTCGTACAATCATTCATGTATTCAGTTTAACATAACATTAGTTTATTCCATAATCATAATTATCACAATATGAACTCGTTACACGGTCGTTAACCAAAGTCGGCGTCCTAAGCCAAATGTCTAGTTGAGTCGAGTAGTACACGCGTACTAACTAGGCAGCCCTAAGTCACTGTCATCACTAATTAACATCTTTACATAAACATCCCTATCATGCAACCCAAATACCCATGTTTGTTCACGGTCCAACATCATCGTACATCACGTTTACAATAACTGTTCGAGGTCGCGTATTAACACATCATCCACATATCTTTTGTTCACGTTACACAAATAACATTTCAGTTAACACATAGCCATACGTACCCAAATCATCAATACACAATTTATCAGTAGTTCTCGTGTGTGCTACATATACAGTATTTCTGTCAAACACGTAACTCCTCACTAACATATTTTATGAACATACTACAAACAATTCTAATGTGCATCCGATATAATAACACTCGGAGTGCCGATATGTCGGACCGGCCCAATGTAACAAAAGGTTGGCCCGGGTTCAGTTGAGTTCGCAAGCAGCCCAGCTAAGAAGACCTTTGGCCCATTGAGCAACCAAGCCCAGTTGAAACATCCTAACCTATGCGGCCTAAGCTCACATGATCAACCAGCTTTATACTCAGCAGCTTTAAAGTTTGTGAGGTCCAATTACATACTTTAGATTGGTATTTAGTCAAACCTTGATTGTATAAATTTGAATGGCATGTGGTACAACACTGTTGACGGCAATAAAACATCCAAATCATGTGAAATACAAATCAATGAATCTAGTAAACTTAAGTCATAATTGTTTGCCCACCAATTTCCATCGGTCCACTTATATGAAGTTGTGATATTTGTTGTTGGTCATCATTCCATGTGATTTCTATTTAGTGGCCCAATAAATCATAGTTGTATATTTTTTTGACTGACCGAATAATAATCTTGAGGCACAATATTTGATATCATGCGAATCTGAATTACTTGTTCATTTATCAATATAATTGAACCCTCACATGATATCCTTGATCACCAACTATCAGTATAGATTTGTATTATTATTAGTTATTCAATATCATCCTAATGATTAGCCAGATTCTGTTCAGTTTACAATGAGACCCTAACTTATGTCCTAATGTCATGCAACTAACAACCATTCACATGACCATAGCACCAAAATTCAATCATATAATAATAATGCCTAGATCCTCGATACTTTAACCATACATGCACCCCACAATTTAATAATTGACATTATAAAAAAAAACATAATTAATTAAGATATGAAACATACCACATGGGTACCCATCGCCAACTTGACCACTACTGCCGCCAAAATTATCAAAATTGAGAAGAGAATGATTGTTTTTGAGTTGTGCCTCTTTTTGGGAAAATAACCAACGAAAAGTCTATATCCAAACCCTAATATGTATATATGCGTTCAAGAGAATTAAGTGGGCTGATCCCATACTAATTTCGTTACAGGTATGGGCTTCAAAGGAGTTGGGCCGAGGAGAGTCAAACTATACAAGTGGTGGGTTGGGCTCAGGTGATGCGGCCTGACCACCAATGCTGGCCGGTGTGAATTGGGAGTGGTGCGAAGGTTTAAAGTGTTATAGTGTGTGTGTGGCCCAATACATGTGTGGTTCCTATAAGTAAACCCAGACACTTAAATTAACCCAACTACACACTAGTTAAATCCAAGTACACTTACACTTGACAAGTATATGACACAAAATGTTTTAACAATTTATTATAGCGAAAACGTGGAAAGAGAGGATTAGGGAAAGTTAGGATCACGAAACTAAATGACATTAACCTTGAAAGTTCGAGTTGTCACAAAAACACTTTGTTTTGATACCAAATTAGTTTTCTAACTTAGTTAAACATGTTTTAACACGTTTAACTCGTCACTTCTAGTTTAGTGCTTGTTTAGGGTCGTAAGTCAAGTGGTTTCGACAACCGCTTAGACTTTTGAACCCAACCCGTTTGGTCGATCATTAGGATCCAACCAAACATATTTTGTAATCATAGTTGTATAGGGAATAACCTTCCGAGGTTATACGTTATGGTCACTTTGTTTGATTAGTTGTATGATAGGTAGTTTATGTGCCTTAGGAAAAAGACCAAAATGCCCTTTTTGCGCATAATTCCAATTTAAGCATATGTAACCTAAATTTTGACAATTAAACTGATTATGCAACATTATTAAAGATGTCTAGGCACATAAGACTTATCATAGGACTAGTTAGGACATCCGAACGCGCAGTTGCGCAAATGACGCATTAAAGTATCGTAAACTTCCTTAACGGGTCATAACGGGTCAAAAGCGCTTAGGATAGGTTTCAAATCAGAATGTAGCCTTTATTAAACCATATCATATGAATTGCAACACTCATTTGGTTTACAAGACCTCATTCTACCCAGTTTCCCGATTTAGGTCTCGATTTATTAACATAGTGATTCCATACTAGGTACCACTTGATTCCTTGATTTCCCGAGCTTTGTTAGTTCACTTAATCGAGGATATCTTGCAATCTCAAGTGAGTACATAGACTCCCCTCTTTTACTGCTTTCAATTGTTTTGGGGTGATTCATATGTGCTAAAACGATTTCAAGTTTTCAAAAACAAGTACTATGGTTTGTATTAAACACAATGATTGCAATAATGTGAACGAACTTGTTGGTGTACATAACACGAATGACATTCATTAGCTTTGACTGAGCCGACCAGTAGTATGTTATGGTACCATAGGGTCTGACAAATCCCGTTATCGGACTATGACTATGGATTTGGGGGTAATGTGGGTAACGACAGAACCTGTTATTTTAGCAAACCCTATGGTGGTTTGTTAGTCGATTAACCAACTTGTTTTAGTTGGTTAATCATATTACAACTTGTTCACAAACATATAAACAACTTGTTTTAGTTGGTTAATCATATTACAATACCAAACACTTTTCGATACAAGGTTTTCAATTATCGACTCTAGTAGTATTACGAGGTATTGCAATATGTACACAAGCCATGAATTTGACACACTCACAAAACCTATGTACTCGCCGGCATTTTTATGCTGACTTTATTTTCGTATATGTTTCAGGTGTTGTTGTTTGACGATTATGATGATCATGATGCAAAACATAGGATTGGACGAGGGCCTTAGTGACATAAAATATGCAAGACAATATGTTTGAACTCGTTTATTTTATTTCAAGACAATGTTAAACAAATTACTAATTCAATAAAACATAACTTCAATCCATGTGTTGTGAAACAATGATTCTGTTACGACACTCCCCGACGTTTCCGCCATGATTTTGTTGTTCTAACGCAGTCAGGGTTTGACACTCCAACATCCAGTTGTTCGTCGTACAAGTTATCCTTATTGATGGATGAGCATTGTGCCTCAATCAAAGTGTATCAAGAATCTTCTTGGCCTTAGTTTTGAATGTCATTTTGGATTTAGAAGCAACAGATACTCTTTTCATAAGTTTTTCGACTAAGGGCATCAGCGACGACATTCGCTTTACTGGGGTGATAGCGAATACGACAATCATAGTCATTGAGCAACTCCACCCATCGTCTTTAACGCATGTTGAGTTCTTTTTGCTTAAAGATATGTTGAAGGCTCTTATGGTCGGTGAAGACCACACACTTGGTACCATAAAGGTAGTGTTGCCAAATCTTTAACGGAAAGAAAACAGCACCAAGTTCAAGGTTGTGGGTAGTGTAGTTCTTCTCGTGTGTTTTGAGTTGTCTTGATGCGTAAGCGATAACCTTGTCTTGTTTCATAAGAACATAGCCGAGACCTTGGTTAGAAGCATCACAATAGACAATGAAGTCATTGTTACCATTGGGAAGAGTGAGGATAGGAGCATTGCAAAGCAAGTCCTTGAGAGTTTGAAAAGACTCTTCTTGTTCGGGACCCTAAACAAAAGGTTTATCTTTTTTAGTCAACGAAGTGAGCAAAACATCGATTTTGGAGAAGTTGGAGATGAATAGGCGGTATTAACCGGCCAATCCAAGGAATGAATGAATTTAGGATGGGGTCTTTGGTGTAACCCAATTCTTGACGGCTTCAATTTTGGCGGGGTCAACATGGATGCCTTTCTCATTCACAATATGACTGAGAAATTGAACTTCCTTTATCCAAAATTCACACTTGTAGAATTTGTCATATAGATGTTAAGTACGTAGGTGTTCTAGGATTAAACGTAGATGTCACTCGTGTTCCGCTTCAGTTTTTGAATAAATGAGAATGTCGTCTATGAATATGATCACAAAGTGGTCCAGGTATAGCTTACACACATGGTTCATCAAATCTACGAAGACCGTGGGTGTGTTGGTCAAACCAAAAGGCATGACCACGAATTCGTAGTGATCGTATGTAGTACAAAATGCGGCGTTTGGAATGTCCTCTTTGAGGACTCGAAGTTGGTGAAAACCGGAACGAAGATCGATTTTGGACAAGCACGTTGCGCCTTGGGGTTCATCGAAGAGATCGTCGATGTGAGGAATGGGATAACGGTTGTTGAGGGTGAGTTTATTAAGTTCACGGTGATCAATACACATTCGAAATGATCCATCTTTCTTTTTGACGAAGAGAACTAGAGCGACCGAAGGAGAAGTGCTAGGGCGTATGAAACCTTATCAAGTAATTCTTGAAGTTGGCTTGATAGCTCTTGCATCTTTGAAGGTGCGAGACGGTAAGGAGATTTAGCAACGGGTGTAGTTCCGGGGATGAGGTCACTACAATAATCAACTGAACGAGGAGGAGGAGGACCTAGTAGATCTTCAAGGAAAACGTTAGGAAAATCGCAAATGATTGGAACATTACTCACGCTTTTTCCCAATCCTTGTTTTCCACAATGTGGGCTAGAAAGGCAAGGTACTCCCGGCATAAGTACTTGTTCGCTTGAGTACACGACATAAGCTTAAGACCTTTTGAGGGTTTTCGTCGTACATGTGCAAGGTGTCGTCAAACGGTAGAGGGAGACAAATGAACTTTTCATGGCAAGCGATTTAAACATGGTTCTTACGAAGCCAATACATGCCTACTATGATATCAAAACTACCCAATTGCATGGGTATGAGGTCGATGGGAATTTCATGATCGTTAAGATTAAGAACGCAATCACGGAGGACAGAGTCAACGGTGATTGACTTGCCATTGGCAACTTCAACGGTGAATGGTTTTGGAAGTTTGAGGCATGTGCATTTAAGCATTGGTTGGAATTCCACGGATACAAAACTCCTATTTGCACCACTATCAAATAGTAATGAAGCATATAAATCGTTTACAAGGAATGTACCATTCACGACTTCATTGTCGTGTTGCGCTTGATTCACGTTGATGTTGGTTGGGTGATGGTAGTGACATGTGTTACAATTTGGATGACTCCTAGTGTAAGGTTTCCTAGCGGCTTCTTGCGGGGGAGTCGGATTAGTAATGGGTGTTGTAGGATCGGTTTCGACCTGAATGAGTCGTTCGGAAGAGCTCTCGTACGTTTCAGAGGCGGAAACTAAGAAACGAACTTGAAAACAGCTAGAAAATCACTTTAATCCTCTTTTATATTCAATTGACAATGTTTACAGCGAGAGGAAATACCAACAACGCTTCGGTATCAACTAGCCCTATCGTTACAAATGAACTCGTTTGAACACTATTTATAGTACAAGATCCTATCCGTTTGAACAAGCTCAAACGGTTAACACTTTCAAACGGAATGCCTCAAACGATTGGATCTTCAAACGGTGGCTTCTAATTGGACCAACTTGACTTTTGTCTTCATACGATCATGCTTTTCAAACAGTCAAGCTTCATATAATTGGTCCTTCAAATGGTTAGCTTTCATTGGACCAAACATCTTTTGTCTTATTTGAGATGATGCATTGATGATGTCATCATATGATGTCATCTTTGAATATGATGACATCATGCTTGATCAATTCAGCAACGAACCCGATACTCGACATAAGACGAAGACGACAGATGACTGCACCAATAGACTCCCCCTCAGATGTTGACGAGTCTTAATTGTCGAGTCTTCAAATCTTCAATCTTTATCAGTCCTCTAAGCTTCTTTCTCTCTCTGTCTTCAGACTCCCCCTTTCGATTTGCTGGTATTTCTTTGTTCTTCAGCAAAATCTTCAGGATCGTTGTCTGGCCTTCACATGTTCAAACTTGATGCCTGGCTTTAGTTATGTCCACTGAATCCAAAACTTGGTTACACCTACACATTCTTAACCCAGAAGTAAATTTTCTAATTTTAACAATTTGCATCACTAACTCTCTTTCAGATCATTCACATATGATGAACCATTTGTTGATTTAAAAAACATATTTTGACAATTAGAAGCACTCCTCCTCATAACAATGTCATCATGTTTAGCACTTGGAATTTTGATAATCAGCTTTCCAACATCAGTTTGTCGAAAATCTTTTTGAATTTTTCAAAATTTATGCTAAAACACACACAAAATCTTTTTGGATTTTTCAATGTAAAGAAATGAAATGCAGACAATGAAATATTTACAAATAGATTTTTGTGAGTTCGTGTAAGAGGATCATATCAGTTTATGAGACATGTCACTAACACCGTTAAGCTGATTTCATTTACAGTTCTAAACAATTTACCTAGATTGTCAGTATATCGGTCCACTGAAATTTTCACACAAAGTTCAACTGATCCGAGATACGATATTAATGTTTTAAGAACTTAAACTTATCTGTGTGTTCCACTACTTGAATATACTCCCGTATCCAGATCCCAATATTCAGTCTTACAGGTGAATATACCACATATGATATCTGTATAGGGGTTAGATGCGAGGGCTGTGAGAGCTCAGGTCGATACTTCCGTATACGCAGAGAGATGACGGCTTCGACTTTTGGTGTGTCCCCTTTAGAGGATCTTTTAATTTCAACAGCAGCGACTATCAATTTTATTGTTTCATCAGCATGCTGAGGGTGAAGCTATGTTTCAAGCTTTTTGCGGAAAGCATTATCCGGGGACTAGGTCAGTACTTCCATACAGCAGAAGTCCCAGGATAATACCCCAGATATCACTGAGCATAAAGACCTAGTATCTCAGAATAAGGGACCTTTCAAACAAGATTTCAGGGGTTACCTATATATCCAAGTTTGTGTTAACCCACAGAACAAGCAAGTTTGAACTTTTAGATTTATATCTCGTCACAATCTACTAAATGTGTAAAAACCTACTGACATATCCACAGTAAGACTGTTTATCACATATTATCTTTCCAATTCTTTAGCATGTTGTGACAGCCTACTGACGTACTATCATTTCCTCTTTTCACAGCGAAACTCATTTTTGAATTTTATCATGTTTTGGCTTTTTCAAATTTTCTAATGTTTTTGGATTTTCTGAAATTTTCTACTCCCCCTAAAATGCAAACACATTTCAAAGGAAATTTGAAAACTACTAGACTCTTGACCCACTTGAAAACATAGAAAACAACACAAACTGTACAGAAACTTGACAACTAACATCGAATCACATCAAATCTCCATTCACTAGGCATAAACAATCTGAACTCCCCCTTTCAACAAACCATTTTCTCATTTAGATTTCAAAACACTTAAGTTTGTTTTAATCAAAATGATTTTTCCGGAAAATGAGTTTGTGTTTACCACTTTTAAGTTTACCACTTATGAAGCATGGGGATATGGTTCATCATCTTGTTTATCAATCTCATATGAATAATAAATCAAGTACAACTTAATGTCCCTGATTTATCATTTGCAGTTCAGAATCACTGTACCACTTGTAAATATAAATTCTTCAAGGTATAACCACAAATACCACTTGTAGATCAAAAATACCACTTGTAGGTTTTACTGTAGGAATGAAACATCTACATAAACCTCTTTACCACTTGTTAAATTATTCAGAAAGATGCCAATTCCTGCTTCTCAATTACCAACCTGGAAGCTCCGGCGTAGTCCTCTCACCTGTAAACATTCAAACACTATTCAAAATCTTTCAAACAAACTTTTCAAACACTAGAATGATGCCGATTCCTGATCCACGATATAAACTTGGGATCTCCGGCGTGTCAGGTTTTTCTATTTAAACAGATTCACCCAAGCCTGACGGTCCTTGGGTGATTTCGAATTCTTGTTCAACAATGGTGGAAAGTTTGCATCATCCATTGTTAAAAATGAATTCTCCTTTTTTACCTCAACCAATGGCTCCTCTGGCTTTGACAAACCAGAATCATTGCCTGCACATGGCTTGTCTGACTTTGACCTGTCAGATTCATCGCCAGAAGGTGGCTTGTCTGACTTTGACCTGTCAGATTCATCGCCGACCATTTTCTTCTTCTTCTTTTCTTCTTTCGTCCTCAGATTTGTATCCGATGAATTCGCCTGGCTTGTCTTAGCATTCGAGGGAGTCGATTCATCAGAACTCTTATTTTTACCAACAGATGAACCCGAGGACAAAATCTTCTCCAAATACTCTCGAGCTTTCTTCCTTTTCTTCCTCAGTCTGTCTTTTTGCCCTTGAGAAAGCTTCACTTTCATCTCTTGAACTTTCTGTTCTTGAACTTTTTGTTTTTGAACCTTTGGTTCTTGAACTTTCAGTTCTTTGGGCTTGACCTTGACTGGAATTCTTGCCACTATCTGAGATACAACCCTCGATCTTTCATTTGATCTCCTTGGGCAATCTCTGACAATATGACCTTTGATGTTGCAGTTAAAGCATCTCCTGGTCTCATAGCTCCAATTCTGGCAGTTAACAGCAATGTGTCCTTGATAGCCGCATCTGTAACACACTCTATTATCGTACCAATCACCATTTTCAGTCCAAATGCTCAGATCAAAGCATTGTTTAGCATGGTGATATTCCTTTCTCCTATTTGCTGGATTTGGCTTTTGAGCACTGTGGTCTGACCTGCACCACTTATTGCCAACAATTTTTGAGTTTTCATTTTTCAATTTTTGTGCTTTTTGAATGCGATTGGATGATCGATCTGATGAGCTTTTATTTTCTTTTTGTACAATTTTCTCAGTTTTATTTTTTTGTTTTTGTTCCACTTTCTTCTTCAAAGGTTTTTGCTTAGAGCATTCTCCCTTTTCAGTCGATTGTAGAACAGTTTTCTGAAATTTTTCTTTTAATTCTAAAAACAATTTTTGTTTTTCAAATTTTTCAATTTCATCATCAGATTTCTCATCACAATCTTCAACTTTGACATTGTCAAAGTTTGTGACATTGTCACTTATTGAAACAGAATTGATCGGTTTTGGACAAGGAAAATTCAAACTTTCTAATGAAGTCACAAAACCTTTCAATTTCTTTTCAAGTACATCAATCTTGTTTCTTGAATTCTCAGCTTCATTTTCAAGCTGAGATATTCTTTCAAGATGAGACTTGATTGAATTTTCATTCTCGTTTTTCACGTTTTCAAGAACAGACTTTTCATTTTCCAATACTTTTATCTGTTCTTGAAATTTCGCTTCATTTGCTTTCAGATTCTTGTTTTCTAGCTTAATCCAGAAATCCTCATCTTCTGAAGATTTCTTTTTGCTTTCAAACTCTTTTTCTAACTCTTTAATTTTCTTTCGAGCACATTCACCTTCATTTTCCAATTTTATAATTTTCTGAAGATGGGAATTTATCATTTTTTGTTTTTCAATTTTGTTTTTGCTAAACACATCTCTCCCATCTTCAAGAATTTTCATTTGATTTTGAAAATCTTTTTCAATTCTTGATTTTTCAATTTCAAAACTTTTAATCTTTTCTTCAAAAACTTTTGCCTTTTCTTTCACACTTTTGTTTTCAGATTTCAAACTGTTCAAACCATTCAACAGTTTGTCATTTTCAATTTTCATCTTCTCACACGTTTCCTTTAATATAAGAATCTGCTTATCATCATTTTGCTTCTCGTCTCTCAACTTCTTGATCTCCAATGCCAAACTTTCTGCATCTTTTACGAGTTTGTCATTATCAGTCTTAAAGTTGTCACATTTGAAACACACTGATGCATTCTTCACAGATTCTCCAACTTTTGAAGCTTTTTCTTCCTTGGCTCTTTGGTCATCATTTTGACTTTTCATCTTCGTAGCATTTCTCTCCATCTGTTCTTCAAGTTTCTTAATGAATTGACAAATTGTCAACCTAGAATATTCTCCAGTCCTTTTTAAGTCCAAAAGATATGTACCCCATTCTTGTTGAGGTATGGAATTGGCTAATCTTTCAACCCCTTCATTTGGAATTTTCTGAATACCCTTCTCAGACATTGAGCGAACAAGATGGTTATACCTCTCAATGATTGTCACACCCCCAAAATACCACATGCGGGTACACCGCGGAAAGTGTGACGCATCAGAGTTCGAGCCACCAATCACATTGAACCAATGATAAATATTTAAATAAAACATGTCATTAATTACCAATAGTAAATGTCAAGCATAAGATTGAATCCAAGAGTTGTGTAGCGGAAGCATATAGTAAATTGTTTAACAACTGTTTCATAATAAGTGTTCAAAATCAATGTATCAATATATATTAACTCATGAGCCTTGATCCATGACCACTCCAGCACTCCCAGATAGCAAGTCCATGTCACGAATCCTAACGACCTGCAAGCATGCAGACAAGTGTGTCAGACGACGCTGGTGAGTTCAAAGTTTTATCAACGCGTTTAGTTACCAGATGTGTGTTTAAGACAGTTCAACGTTTTGTTTTGATGTTGTTATTACTCGATTACCGTATGTGGCGACTAGATGTGAATGCCCAACCCCAATGCCTCCATTTAGGCATTGGTCATGAGGTCAAGGTATCAAACAACCTTGAATAGATGTAAGGGGTCTTATATGAACACGATGAGAATGCCCAACCCCAATGCCTCTAACTAGGCATTGGTCATGAAGTCCAGGTAATTGGTTCACGCCCGTCCTTTCGGCCCGGTGTGAGGGTGCCAAACCTAATAGCGCTATCAACTAAATACCTCGTTGCTTCTTCAGCAACACGGTAGATATATGGGGTCTTACATGATTTATACTGTGTTCAATAACCAACATCCCAAATAACAGTTTACCCAGTATTCCCTTTAGAAACGTTTACCAGATGCCCCAAACCACCGGGACGCATGCTTAGAAAAGTGCAGTGAACTCACCTTCGGTTTGCTCGGTTAGATTAAATGCTCGTTAAACAGTTGATCAATCAAAGCCTATCGTGGTTACCAGAGACAGTTAGTTTCATGAATTCACAATTCACGTATCTAGTCATACGTATTGCTTAAGCAATAAACATCTAAACATATAACATCACGTATATCATACATGCATCCGGGTAATAGTACTTTTACGATACAAGTTCATGTATTAACACATTCGAATCACAAGTGGTTTCGTATCACAAGCATCACCGACTAAACAACACATGACAGTTTGTTACATCATTCAACTTAAAGTGCGGCCCACTTGGTTTCAAGCCCGGCTAGGTGTGTGGCCAGTTGTGCGGCCCATTACTGTTCGGGTTCAACGCAGCCCGAAATCATAGATCAACACATTAAAACACAAGATTTAATTTATACAGTATATCCTAGTCTAACCTGAAATCCAATAAAACACTTTTAACATAGCCCGAAGGCCCAAGCAACTATGCGATTCCCCCCTCTAAAGCACCCCTGCCCAACTTTAAAACCAATTGTGTGTGGCCCAATATTTAACAGACTACTTAAATGTATGCATTCAACAATTGTGTGCGGCCCACTCGATCATGATTCACCTCTGTAACAGTTTTTCATATTAACATATAAATCCTACCTTGCACCATAGAAAACAATATATACATTAGTTATTTGAATGTTAATATTCATTATTTAAAGGCTCCACTATTCGAGAGTTCTAATATTTTCCACATGCTATCATTATTATCATATTCTAATAACATGTGTTTAGTTTTTCGAGTAGCCTTAACTACCCCTGTCGAATCTGAACAGAAACATAATTACTACCACTTGTAATCTGAACAAAACATGATACATGTAAACATAATCACTACTAATAATTATCAAGATAAACACGAGTCCTAGTTCATCAGTCGTTAACATCCATCATGCTCCTAGTCTTAGCGGTTTGTAATTAACATGGATTCTTTAAGAATCTTACTATCATGCAAATATATAAAGAAAATCTATAACAAAACCAAGACTCAACACACAATCAAGCTGAACAACAGGGAACATAGATGGAGACGAGGATAGGTTACTAACCGAGAAGAATCGCGTGTGAGGAGTATGTTATCACGAGAAATAGAGCTTCGAGCGAGGGGAGAAGTTGCCGCCCAAGGAGAATGGAATTAGGGTTTGAGGTGTAATACGTGATATGGAAATATGGGGATGTATGATCATGTGTGCGTATAACATATGTGCGTACTAGTTGGGCTCGGTTTGTCCTCCACATTGGGCTTAACAGAATGTATTGGGTGTGTGGGCCGAGATGAGAGGGGCCTGTGGCCAAACAATGTGTATATACAGCTCAAGTAAGTTGCAGCCCAGCTGAATTAGTTCAAGATCCTAAACAACTAACCAACACCTATGACCTAAACATATAATCATAACATGTGACTGAATATACGCATGTAATCCGAACATTTATCAATTAACAGGTAGCAAACTCACAACCATCTAATCATAGTAACTAAGTGTGGTCAAACAAGTCTACTAGGTTTACGGAACATAGACATAAAAATATCGATACTAGTCAAGTGTACTAACCTTGAGAATTTGGGTTGTCACATCATCCCCAACTTGAAAGAAATTTCGTCCCGAAAGTTGACAAGTAAGAACAGAAGAGTGAAGTGAGAAGTCAAGATTGCTGCGGATTTTGCTCAGGTGCCACATCATCCCCAACTTGAAAGAAATTTCGTCTCGAAATTCACCAGTAGCGTCAGAATTAGATTGGTCGACTGGAAAAAGTTGATGATACTTGAGCTTCATCTGATCCTCGCGCTCCCACGTGAGCTCCGGTCCATGTCTTGAGTTCCAACAAACTCTCACAATCGGAATACGACTATGTTTACGCACCTTGACCTCCCGGTCCATGATCTCTATGGGTTCTTCGACAAACTATTACCCGTCGTCAATCTTGAGCTCTTGAGACGGCACAACCAGTGTTTCATCAGACGAACACCCCTCCAATTGCGAAACATGAAAGACATCATGTATGTTACCCAGCTCAGCAGGTAACTCAAGTTTGTAGGTTACGTTACTGATTCTTACTAGACTGTTGAATGGTCCATCGTGACGTCAGTTAAGCTTGCCACGCTTCCCAAGCGTTCCACACCCTCCCAGGGTGAGACTTTCAACATGATACGATCACCTACAGCGATCTTCCAGCGTTTCCCAAGTTTATCAGCTTCCCTGACGGTCACGCATTGCCGTCAATCGACTCCTGATCCAAACAACCTTCCCAAGAGTTTCGAGTACCAGTCCTGAAACAGTGATTAAGTTGTCAACCATCTCAGTCCAACAAGACGGTTGGCATTATTGTCTACGTAATGCGTCAACAGAGCTGTCTGGTTACCAAGATGATAATTGCCGCAGTAGTACTCAACCATAGGTAAGAGTCCTTCCAATTTGCACCAAAGCAAGTCACTCACATGCTCGCAGCATGTCGTCGAGTGCCAGGAGAGTTCGTTTACTCTGACCGTTTGTCCAATGACGACAAGCGATGCTCGGGTCCTGACGTGAGCCAAGGGTGTTGTGTATTGCCTGACATAAATCATGCATAGATCAAACTCAAAGGTAACAGGAGTTGGCACCTCGTGCCCAAAAGCCGCCTCTCTCAGAGGAACACTCACAACTGTGAAGACTCGTCAGTTTTCTTGATTGAGAGAAAGTGTGCCGGTAACGTGAGTCCATCAACGATCATCCAGGTGATAATGTTTCCGTTTTGAGTTGTAAGTAGACCAGTGATAAAACCCATGGCAGTCTGTTCTCATTTCCATATATGTGTTTCTGGTTGCTAATATCCCACCTTGACTTTCCCACAAGTCAAACGTTGTTCTCATGCGTTGCTATGTGGGCCTTCAGGCCCGGTCATCCGTACATGGTCTTCGGGTTTTAATACATCCTATCAAAACTCAGATGAATAGGATATTGAGACATGTGTGCTTCCCCTGCACCAGTTCCCTAAGGTCGCGGTATAGTGAGGTCCATATTCGTTCCATGAAGTAGCAAGTATCGTCCGACCTGTCAAAGGTTACTTCCCTATGCCCCGCATGGATCAATCTTGAGAACTCTCTTCCTTCAGTTCTTCAATTTGAACAAGGCGAGTTTGATCAGGTATGTTAGAGTCGATAGTGAGCTGCAAAGCCAATGTACATTCAAGTTTCCCCATCGTAGTCATCTAAAAGTTTCATCCAGCGATGCCATTAACTGATTTAGCTCTTCTGAAACAAAGGTACACGGGAGGCCCTTGTGATCGGTCTAAATAGTGCATTCGGTACCGTCCAAGTAATGCTTCCAACTTAAATCCGAGGCCCACGGTTTCCACCGCAGGTTGTGTGTTGTGTAGTCCCTCGTACGCCATCATTCTCTCGTGTTGCATCGGTGTGTAACTGGGACTCTGATTCGAACCCTTAAGGTATACCAGTAGATCACTCGCGCCCTCGGGCGAAGACGATGCTCAGTGCATTGCAGAGTTGGGATTCGAAAGCTTAAAAGACGCTATCCTATTTTGTCTCCCACGAACACAGCACCCTGCTGTGCTTAAGGGAGTTAAGTTTCGTGATCTTCGAAAATCTTGTGCTGAATCTTCAACAACATTCACCGAAACCAAGAAATTGTTGTACTCCCGAAGGAATCTTTGTTGTTAATCAGTTCCTAACAAAATGGATCCTAGCACGATCCACGCGTATCCCCACTTTGTTGGTTACGTGATCAAAATGCATCTCTCGAATCTAAATGTTACATTAAACAAGACTCCACACATAATGACTCCGCCCTCAGGAGCTCTAAGATAAGATACAGATGTCGTCCATGATGTTCCTTTCTCCTGAAAATAATCCAAAACGTCGTCGATAAACACGATCAATTCATATGGTCCATAAAACTGCTGGTGTGTTGATTAACCCAATGGTTATGGTGTACAAGGTCGCACTGGCCGTATTGCGTGTGATATGCCGTTCCCGGAACATCCTTCCATTGGGCTTCTATCTGATAATAGCTTGTGCGTAAATCAATCCTCGAATGGAAGCTTGTCCATCACAACTAGTTGATAGGTTGTCAATACGTGGTCGGGGCAAACGGTTCCTGCCTGCCACTTTGTTGAGTTCTCGATAATTAGTATGCATACGAAAAGGCTTATCTTCACGGATATAAATGGGGCTCCCCAAAGCGAAAAACTAGGTCCGATCGAACTCCTGTCCAATAGTTCTTGAAGTGGAGTAGGCAGTTCCTGCAACCTTCCTGATGTAAGACAACAAGGAGCACTAGTAATAAGGGCTGTTGCTGACATGATACCGATCTGGTGTTCCACCCAACGATGCGAAGGTAAATCTGGTAGCTTATCTGGTAGCACATAGGAGAAAAATCACGAACAATTGGTGGATCCTCGATCCTCTTTTCCTGAGCCTTAATGTCATTAACGTGTGCCAACATAGCGGGGTAATCCTTCCGTAGACACTTTTGGGCCTTCTTTGTTGATATGATGCTAACCTTTACACCACTTTGACGCTTCAAAATATAAAGTGACGCAAAATTCCTCCCCACAGGGTATATCTACGCGATATCCAGTTAACCAATCTACACAACTACTGCATCGAAACCATCAAAGATAGTAGGAGGAAAGTCGATGCCGAGCACTTATCCCACAAGGTCGAGTTCGCATCCCAACGAACTTATGAGGTGTCAATTGTCTTGTCATCGGCCGGTTCCACAACAGGTTCGGTTTCGAGAAGTATCAGGGCTAAACAGAACAGTGACGAAGTGATTAGTTACCGAGAACATGTAGGCCACCATGTTGTTATAATCCTGGCGTCGCCCACACCAATCCTAAATGTCCCTCCATGAGCATCAATTCCCATGTTGTTGTACTCGTTGCAAGGATTTCCAGTACGGCCGTCGTTCCCTTGGTTGTTGTCGTTTGATTTAACAACGGCCACTACATATTGTAGGCACCTTCATTTTCCATACAGTTGGTTAGCATTACAAATACCTTGATGTTGCCGTGACTGTTGCCTCTAGTGTTGTTGTTTGAAACGGAGCTCTACGATCTTTCACCGACAGGGTCCACCTCTTCACATTCCATGGTACGAGCTAAGGCACTACTCATGGTGCGGGGAGTTTCACATTCCATTCTCCAGTCAGTTGTCATTGCTTATGTCCTGATTGGTTCGTAAAGGTTGACTCCCATCCGTCGCTGACTAGGGTTGGAGATTCGATTGCAGTCACTTTGCTGGTGTTCATTGCCGGTAATCAGGGTTGTCCAATTACTGAGGTCGATAAAATACTACGCTCACCCTTTTGCCCATCGATCTAGCAAGTCGATTGAGTAATACGCGGTATACTGCGAGAGTGTTGCAGAAGTGATTACACTTCGGAGTCTAAGACGTCAATAAATAGAGTTTCATCAAACGAAGAGAAGCGAGAAAGGTACAAACCAACTCAAGGACGTACGTGCAAACACCTAACATTCTACACGTTTCGCTAGGCGTTCAGGTGTGTGTTCAGGTAATACTCGATAACATCGAGATTCGAAAGGATTCAGAGAGGAGTGAGGAGATCATGTTCGAGTAGGAGACAGTCACTGCTGTGACTCCTATAGACTTGATACGTTTCACATTGATCAAATAACAGAGCAGAACCCATTTTCCACTTGTTAAGGCTCACTGGTACTCGCATGCACCCCACATTATTATTGTGTGTGCAGCCACAATAATATTAAGATTTGCATGCTCATCTCAGTTCCTCTTAACCCATGTCAAATGGTTCCTCAAACTCGAATGCCAATCAGAGGTTATCAAAAGATAGAACCATAGAAATCCAAGGACTATAACAAACTATCAATGCATCATAATCTAAGCAAGTAGTTCAGGTATTCATGTTATAGCGACGACTGTGTGTTTGTATGTTACGTCATAAACAAATGTGTACTAGTCATGTAATGTATGCATCAAGTGAGAAAGACGAACCTTGCAATCTGGAGCTGAGTGTCATGGTCGATTTTCGAAGTTGTTCGGTTATAGTCTGGTTTTATAAAAACGTTTTAAAACCTAGTTCACTATAACCAGTGGCTCTGATACCAAACTGTCACACCCCCAAAATACCACATGCGGGTACACCGCGGAAAGTGTGACGCATCAGAGTTCGAGCCACCAATCACATTGAACCAATGATAAATATTTAAATAAAACATGTCATTAATTACCAATAGTAAATGTCAAGCATAAGATTGAATCCAAGAGTTGTGTAGCGGAAGCATATAGTAAATTGTTTAACAACTGTTTCATAATAAGTGTTCAAAATCAATGTATCAAATATATATTAACTCATGAGCCTTGATCCATGACCACTCCAGCACTCCCAGATAGCAAGTCCATGTCACGAATCCAAACGACCTGCAAGCATGCAGACAAGTGTGTCAGACGACGCTGGCGAGTTCAAAGTTTTATCAACGCGTTTAGTTACCAGATGTGTGTTTAAGACAGTTCAACGTTTTGTTTTGATGTTGTTATTACTCGATTACCGTATGTGGCGACTAGATGTGAATGCCCAACCCCAATGCCTCCATTTAGGCATTGGTCATGAGGTCAAGGTATCAAACAACCTTGAATAGATGTAAGGGGTCTTATATGAACACGATGAGAATGCCCAACCCCAATGCCTCTAACTAGGCATTGGTCATGAAGTCCAGGTAATTAGTTCACGCCCGTCCTTTCGGCCCGGTGTGAGGGTGCCAAACCTAATAGCGCTATCAACTAAATACCTCGTTGCTTCTTCAGCAACACAGTAGATGTATGGGGTCTTACATGATTTATACTGTGTTCAATAACCAACATCCCAAATAACAGTTTACCCAGTATTCCCTATAGAAACGTTTACCAGATGTCCCAAACCACCGGGACGCATGCTTAGAAAAGTGCAGTGAACTCACCTTCGGTTTGCTCGGTTAGATTAAATGCTCGTTAAACAGTTGATCAATCAAAGCCTATCGTGGTTACCAGAGACAGTTAGTTTCATGAATTCACAATTCACGTATCTAGTCATACGTATTGCTTAAGCAATAAACATCTAAACATATAACATCACGTATATCATACATGCATCCGGGTAATAGTACGTTTACGATACAAGTTCATGTATTAACACATTCGAATCACAAGTGGTTTCGTATCACAAGCATCACCGACAAAACAACACATGACAGTTTGTTACATCATTCAACTTAAAGTGCGGCCCACTTGGTTTCAAGCCCGGCTAGGTGTGTGGCCAGTTGTGCGGCCCATTACTGTTCGGGTTCAACGCAGCCCGAAATCATAGATCAACACATTAAAACACAAGATTTAATTTATACAGTATATCCTAGTCTAACCTGAAATCCAATAAAACACTTTTAACATAGCCCGAAGGCCCAAGCAACTATGCAATTCCCCCTCTAAAGCACCCCTGCCCAACTTTAAAACCAATTGTGTGTGGCCCAATATTTAACAGACTACTTAAATGTATGCATTCAACAATTGTGTGCGGCCCACTCGATCATGATTCACCTCTGTAACAGTTTTTCATATTGACATATAAATCCTACCTTGCACCATAGAAAACAATATATACATTAGTTATTTGAATGTTAATATTCATTATTTAAAGGCTCCACTATTCGAGAGTTCTAATATTTTCCACATGCTATCATTATTATCATATTCTAATAACATGTGTTTAGTTTTTCGAGTAGCCTTAACTACCACTGTCGAATCTGAACAAAAACATAATTACTACCACTTGTAATCTGAACAAAACATGATACATGTAAACATAATCACTACTAATAATTATCAAGATAAACACGAGTCCTAGTTCATCAGTCGTTAACATCCATCATGCTCCTAGTCTTAGCGGTTTGTAATTAACATGGATTCTTTAAGAATCTTACTATCATGCAAATATATAAAGAAAATCTATAACAAAACCAAGACTCAACACACAATCAAACGGCTGAACAACAGGGAACATAGATGGAGACGAGGATAGGTTACTAACCGAGAAGAATCGCGTGTGAGGAGTATGTTATCACGAGAAATAGAGCTTCGAGCGAGGGGAGAAGTTGTCGCCCGAGGAGAATGGAATTAGGGTTTGAGGTGTAATACGTGATATGGAAATATGGGGATGTATGATCATGTGTGCGTATAACATATGTGCGTACTAGTTGGGCTCGGTTTGTCCTCCACATTGGGCTTAACAGAATGTATTGGGTGTGTGGGCCGAGATGAGAGGGGGCTGTGGCCAAACAATGTGTATATACAGCTCAAGTAAGTTGCAGCCCAGCTGAATTAGTTCAAGATCCTAAACAACTAACCAACACCTATGACCTAAACATATAATCATAACATGTGACTGAATATACGCATGTAATCCGAACATTTATCAATTAACAGGTAGCAAACTCACAACCATCTAATCATAGTAACTAAGTGTGGTCAAACAAGTCTACTAGGTTTACGGAACATAGACATAAAAATATCGATACTAGTCAAGTGTACTAACCTTGAGAATTTGGGTTGTCACAATGATACTCTTTGTGTTTTCTCCTGGATAACCTGAAAACGAATCAAATTCTTTCTTTAATACTTTTATTCTATCAAATGTTTCTTTAGTCATATTAAAGAAATTCGTATCCATGATTCTTGTAATTCAAGCGGAATAGTAACCTTTCTTTCAAACGAATACACCTGCAAAAACAATACCTTAAGCGAAAACAACTTTTTAATAATCTGACAACACGTGATAATGTTACAACACTTTTAATGATCTCACTTTGCCGACAACAACCTTTTTTTTTAAAAAGACTTTGATTGGGCCTCACTATCCACTAAACTGTCAAATTGCTTAAATGCATTTTTTAACAGTTTATAATATTCAAACTGTAGTTGGTTCAAACGGTGAACTTTCAAACGGGACAGTTTCAAACGATAGTGATCTTTTCAAACGACAGGAAGTATTTTTCAAACGAACAAATATTGTTCAAACAGCAAGATCACTTTTCAAACTGTCTGATGTGATTTCAAACAACAGGTTCAAACGGAAAGTTACTTTCAAACGGTCGTTCAAACTTTCAAACGATAGAAACCAATCTCAAACGATTGGACAACAGCTTCAAACGATGGGATCAAACAATAGGTCGATTTTCAAATGAAAGGTTCATGACGTCATCATTTTGTCGAACAATTTCAAACGGACTGCACTTTTCTGTCAGTTTTACTACGACTTTCAGTCTGAAACTTTTACGGCTTTGATAATTGTCAATTCCGAACACAGTCTGAAGTTTTGGGCCACTTTTAACCGTAAAAGGTATCGGTTTTGAACAGAAGGTGTAGAAAATCAGATTTTCAAGCTGAATATGGCAAGAACTCCTCGTCCTGAGCTCTGATACCACTTGTAGGATCGGTTTCGACCTGAATGAGTCGTTCGGAAGAGCTCTCGTACGTTTCAGAGGCGGAAACTAAGAAACGAACTTGAAAACAGCTAGAAAGTCACTTTAATCCTCTTTTATATTCAATTGACAATGTTTCCAGCGAGAGGAAATACCGGCAGCACTTCGGTATCAACTAACCCTATCGTTACAAATGAACTCGTTTGAACACTATTTATAGTACAAGATCCTATCCGTTTGAACAAGCTCAAACGGTTAATACTTTCAAACGGAATGCCTCAAACGATTGGATCTTCAAACGGTGGCTTCTAATTGGACCAACTTGACTTTTGTCTTCATACGATCATGCTTTTCAAACAGTCAAGCTTCATATAATTGGTCCTTCAAATGGTTAGCTTTCATTCGACCAAACATCTTTTGTCTTATTTGAGATAATGCATTGATGATGTCATCATATGATGTCATCTTTGAATATGATGACATCATGCTTGATCAATTCAGCAACGAACTCGATACTCGACATAAGACGAAGACGACAGATGACTGCACCAACAGGTGTGATGGCTTTGAAATTTTCGTTTCTTGCCATTATTGTTTCGCAGCTGAGATTTAGGGTCTTTTGTGACACCTGTGCTTGTAATCATTGTAAACAGTTTAGTTATCAATGAAATAAAGTTATTTGATCCCAATATTTGTTTGTTTATGTTTGACATTTTTCATGTTTTGGTTTTTATTCAATTTTAAACTCTATATCGCTTTTTGGAGAATTATACGCAAAGTAGTGCGTAAACGTAATCAGTTAAACGCGACAAATACTCCAGAACATCAACATATGCTTAACATGTCACACCCCGAAATATTAGAGCTGGCGTGACTGGACCGGTATCTTCATTGCACAGCGGAAGCAAATAAGCTAAGACTTCTAGAAAATTAACGCTGCTAAGTACTCGAATTCCCAAGGGTTCTCCTATTCCCACCGTTCCATAGTTTTGAAAAATTTAACCTGAGAAAGAACATGCGAAAAATCAACATAAAGTTAAGCGAGTTCATAGTTTGTTTGTAACACATTTGGAATCAATCTTTTTGAATAACTGGTTTTTATAAGTTGTGGAGAAAATTTAGTAAAATCAGTTTCTTGGCATGTTATATGAAAACTGTGGGTCTAGCCCACAAGAGTCTTCGTGCAATGCACGAGAGAGACTGGGCCGAGCCCAAAATTGTATTTGTAAGCAGGACCAACACGTCCTCTTACTTTTACATAAGTTGAAAACATTATCAAAGTTTGTAAATAGATGTATTATGAGTTTGCGTCAAATGAATATTAAAAACATTTGAAAGTTATGGTGTTGTAAGTTGATATGTAAAGCGTCTATGAACATGTTGATCATTAATGTTTCGCGAGGTCATTAATATATGCGATGACATAGGAGGTACTCAACCCGCGTAGGCAATTTAAGTGTCGAACCACCTCGACTGGGACACAACAGCACTCTAAGTGGTCACCCATGGACCGTGAGTGGGGCTCGCCCGTACCCATTAGATCTAACCTTTGTTCCTTGGTCCTCAAAAGGATTAATGGCACCTCAGTTACAGCCTATGCTCAGATGATCTAAGAGTTCATTCCATAACTTAATCATACCTAAGTTTGACATGTATTTCCCCCCGAAAGTTGTAAACCGAAACGTTGAAAGAAAAGGGGGACATGATCTCACTGAGTTGTCTCGTTTTTCGTATGCAAGCCAATCCAGTCCCATTGTTGTAACTAGGACATTCTCGTCACTAGTCATGAAAATCATGCACGTTTGCGAAAATACGCGTTTGTTTTGTAAAACCGGCATGTTTAGTATAAATCGTTCGTGAACCATTTGAGTTCCTTGAAATCCATTCGTAACATGGTTTAGAAATATGAGTTTTCGTTTATCGAAAAATTGGTTACCTTTGCAAAACTTGCATGTCTTTCTACCCCCGAAAACATTTGTGAAAACGTAAAACTAGGAAAAAGTGGGGGTTATGAACTCACCTAGACATTCCTGTGCAGTGCTAGCTTAGCATGATTCCGTAGTGCCGTTCCAAGAACGTGAATTATCTAGCGTGCAACTACGACATTCCTACGAAGTAATACTTATGAGTTATCTAATTTAAAGGTAGTTAAACTACGTGTCCGAGCTCAACTGAATCGTTAACTAAATGATTCTAAGAAGGTGTTATTATTTTGACTTAGAATAACCAATCTATTGCTGTTTGATCCCGCTTATAATCGGAATAAAACTAATTCTCAAGATCGACTTAGTTTTTGAGTGATTAAAAGATATATATTTATATTTATGTATATAATCAAATATATATACACGAAGTTGTGTTAGTCATCGTAACTAGAAATATGTAGAGGTGTAGCGGTACGTGTCGTGTTCGGTTTAGATGTTTGTAACGAATAATTTTTATAAGAACAATCGAAGTCTGGACACTCGAAAAAAATATAAATAATTATATTTATGTTATATGTTTTCCGAACACTAGACTGTTGAAAAACGATTTCCGAATCTTTGACGTTAGGAATAAATATAAAACATTATATTTATTTTCTAAAATATTTCCGAATTTTGGGGGTTTGAAATGAGTATAAGCATTATATTTGTTCGTAAAAATGTTCGGAAATATCGATGTTCGAAATAAATAGAACATTATATTTATCTTGTAGAAAGTGTTCGGAATATCGATGTTTGAGATAACATAAATAATTATGTGTATTTTAAATAAGTATCGGGAATATCAATATTTGAAATAACTATAAGCGTTATATTTATTTTAAATAAGTATCGGTTTTGTAATCTTATAACGTCGTCAAAATAAATATGCATATATATTTCTTTTATAAGAAAAACTTGGATTTCGATAAGAGCGGTTTTTATAACAAAAGTACGCTTCATTTATCGGGTTTTAAATGAAAATCGGGCAGAGTTTCCCCTGCTTTTAGGATGCCCCAACAATCATAGTTGTCGATATTTTGTTAAAATTCAACAAACAAACAATATATATATATATATATATATATATATATATATATATATATATAATTCTTGTTGGATATATCAAAATGTAACTAATTTTTAATCGAATCAGTTCAAGCTTGTGTTAACTGGGTTGACCCGAACTCTGATTCTGAATCGAACCACCCGAACCGACACCTGAGTGAACTTGAACCAAACCATGGCAACTCGAAAGAAAACTAAAATAACCACCACTGCCATTACTATAGCTGGAGCCACCGCGCGGAGTGGGTTGCCGGTCCGTGTCGCACCACCGTGCCGTCATCACCTCAGGCACCATCATCGGTGTGAGACCCCGCTGAAACACTCTAGCTTGACAGTGGCTGCCTTAACTTTCGGGACGAAAGTTCTTAAAACTCGGGGATAATGTGACACTCTAGGTTTTTCCGAACGAACATCTTGTATTATCATTGTGTATATATAAATATTATTAAATGGAAACGTGACTTTTTACATGATATGTGTGGTATGTATGTGTTATATATATATATATATGCGTATAAACTAGTGAGTCGAGACCACGACTCGAGACCACTCGGTCTCGAGACCACTTGGGCCGTAACCGGTTTGGGCCGAAACCCCCTAAGCCTATTTTTGAACCTTGTATAAAATCCCAACCTTTCCCCACTTCCTTCATTTTACACAAACACACAAACACTCTTCTCTCTCCCACTAGAAAACCCTCAACAACACTATTTTCTCTCCTTAATCTCGGTTCAAGCTTGGAGCAAATCGGTAACAACAAAGGATCTCGGTCAAGAAACTCGGTCAAGATCATCACCACAAGTCGGACATTTCATTCTCTCATTTTCTTCCTTCATTTCGGCACCTTCTTCATAACCGGTTAGTGTTCTATTATGTGTGTTTAATGAACTAGAAAGTGCTTAGTTAGAAGTGTTATGCATGATTTTTAGGATGATTTGTGAAGTTTGACAATATGTGCAAACCCTTATGTATGAAAGCTTGATAACATGTTTAAAATGGCTAAAGAATGGTGGTTTAAGAATGATTATGGCCAACCGAACTATGTTCAAGGTTACAAAATGAATGTTTCATTGTTTCTTGCAAATGATCTTGTTAAAATATGTGAATTGGTTCATAAAAATGTATGGTTATGTTTGACATGAAAACCCTAAAAATGATGAACTTATGATGAACTTGTTGAATATGGTTTGAAGATTTTAAAAAGGGCAATGTTTGATCCATTCTTATTAATGGTCAGATTAGGAAAACTTGTTAGTGAAACCTCATTGGTTATTACTTGATTTGGGCCTGATTACATAGTACAATTCAGCCTGATATATCTGAATTTGCACATGAACAAGTAAAGGGCAGCATTGCGACTCGAGACCACACGGTTGCGACTCGCAACCACAGCGTGACAACTCGAGACCACACGGTTGCGACTCGCAACCACAGCGTGACAACTCGAGACCACACGGTTGCGACTCGCAACCACAGCGTGACAAGCCGAGACCTCCTGGTTGCGACTCGAGACCACCTGGTTGCGACTGGGCTGTCCACTCTGGTTATTGGGCCATAATGTGTTTAATATGGGCTACCTGTTGACTGGACTATGTGTTGCTGTTTGACTGTGTAAATGTTAGGGCCGGCCCAATAACCCACTGTCTAATTGTATGCATGCTACGTGTTAGTTATGTGTAGATTTTACGTACACCAAACCTGACCTATACTGGTAACCATGTTAGGACGTGGTGACCAACGTGTTTGACAAAGTAACCTAATCTGCCGAGCAACCCAAGGTGAGTTCACACACTAAAAAGCATGCGTCCCGTGGAGGGACACGAACAAACTACCAACTTTGGGGAAAAACACTTTTGCCCCATTACTCCGGGGGAAAACAGAATGGGTAATTACTATCTCCGGGGGAGATACGTTTGGATATTATTTATAAATCATAAATAGCCATGCTAAACGAAACTCTATCACTTTAAGTCCCTGCTTACAGTACCGATTAATCGCCGGGGGCGAACGGGTTATTAGTTGATAGCGCTATTAGGTTTGACAACCTCACACCGTGACCGGGGGAGATCGGGCGTGAACTAGTAGACCTTGCAATATGGTCAATGACGATAGACATTGACTCGGGGCACAACAACTTGCCGTCAACAGTTTCGGTATCTACAGTTTAGTGAGCTTACAGATGGGGTAGCTCCCCACAACGTGATTATAAATGCTTTATCTAAACAACTTAAGTTTTCGGTAAACTAAAACTGGACAACTAGTGAACTCACTCAGCATTATTGTTGACCCCTTACTGCATGCTTTGCAGGTATCCAGTGACTGAGGAGCTGCTGCTTGGGGATGTGTAGTGTTCGTCAAAACCCGTGTGTTGGGTTTAATTATCTTGAACTAAGAACTATCTTTAAAACTATTTGGTTTATGCTTCCGCTGTTTTGTTAAGCTAATTATCGAACTTAAACTACGATGTTGCTAACTACTTTGGATAGCAAATATTTCTACTATTAATCAATGCTCAGTATAATTGGTGGCTGGATCCTGGTCAGTCACGCCTCCAAGCGGTGGTGTTCCGCATGTGGATTTTGGGGGTGTGACAGATTGGTATCAGAGCCATTGGTTATAGTGAACTTGGTTTTAAAAAGGGGAAAATCTTTTTGGGAAAAACCAGACTATAACCTGTGACTCGCGACGATACTACACTCCAAGTGCAAGGCTCAACACATTAGACCTCATAGCTCGGACTAGTGTTTACTTGATTGCTTACCTTATGTTTAATGTTTTGTTATACGTACTAGTGTGCCTAATTAGATAGATACACCTCTCTCTTCTATCTTATTCTCGCTACATTACGACATCACACTCATACTATGTTTTCTGATTATGAAGACAATGAGTGGACGTGGAAGAGGAAACATCAACATGACTCAGGCTCAATTCACTAACCTGCTTAACACAGTGGCTGCAGCTTTCGCAGCTCACCCTGGAGGTAAACTCGTTACCCTAGGATGTTTAGATCCTACCGCCACATCGCCTTTTATCCCTAAATCTATACGCTTCGCTTCTCACGAACAGGTCAGCATGCACCTGCGCAACCACCCGTGTGTACTTTCAAAACTTTCATGGATTGCAAGCCTCTCCCTTTCAACGGCACTGAGGGTGCCATAGGTCTTCTGCACTGGATTGAGAAAGTTGAAGCTGTCTTTGCTATCTGTGAGTGTCCCCCTGCGAATTGGGTGAAGTTTGCTACTGCTACGCTTGAAGGAAACGCGCTTTCCTGGTGGAAGGCGCAAATTCAGATGTTTGGATTAGAAACTGCTAATGCTACTGCTTGGGAGGATTTCAAGGACATGATTAAGGAGGAGTACTGTCACCGGGATGACATCCACAAACTTGAGAACGAGTACTATGCGCTTAAGATGGTTGGGTCAGAGATTGAAACCTACACCAAGCTGTCCAATGACTATGCTGCTCTTTGCCCAAACATGTCCCGACCTATGTATCGAAGAATCGAGTTGTACGTCAAGGGTTTGGCCCCAGAAATTCGAAGCCATGTTACTTCAGCCAACCTCACTACCATTCAGCCGATCGTTCGACTTGCTCACAAACTCACTGATCAGGCCATAGAGGAGGGCAGGTTGCCCAAAAGGATCAGTGCTACTGTCGGAACTTCTAGTGACAACAAGCGTAAGTGGGAAGGAAATCAAAGCAAGGATGCTAACCCCACTCAGGCCCCAGCACAGCAAAAGAAAACTGAAAACAACAAGGGCACTCAACAGCAGGGTGGCTATCGCGGTAACCACCCCAAGTGCAACAAGTGCAATCGACATCACAGTGGGCCTTGTGGGAAAAGTCAGTGTCAGCGATGTAATAAGATGGGGCATGAGGCCAAGGACTGTAGGAGTCCACGTCCCGTGGGGCAGAACCAGCAGCAGCAGCATCACGGGAACGCTAAGGGTTGTTTCCAGTGTGGAGCTGAGGGGCACTACAAGAAGAATTGCCCTGAACTGAACCAGAACCGCAACAACAATCAGGGAGCTGGGAACAACGATCAGAACAACAATGCTGGGAATGGCGCTAGGGGAAGGGCTTTTGTGATTGGAGCTGGAGAAGCGAGGAATGACCCCAATGTCGTGGCGGGTAAGTTCCTACTCGATGATCGTTATGTTTCTGTATTATTTGATTCTGGAGCCGATGCTAGTTATGTGTCCCTACGTATTAGTAAGAAGCTTAAGCGTCCGCTTTCGTTACTAAGTTCACATCATATCGTCGAGTTAGCTAATGGTAGAAACATCGAGGCCTCACATGTTATCAAAGGCTGCAAACTAGAACTGTCTGGTCAGACGTTTAGCATCGATCTTTTCCCTGTTACTCTTGGAAGCTTCGACGTCGTCATCGGTATGGATTGGTTATCCAAACATCGCGCTGAGATCCTCTGTCAAGTGAAAGCAGTTCGTATTCCCCGCCGTTCTGGCAAACCCCTCATTGTACAAGGTGGCAAGGGCGGAGAAATCTCAGGCGTCATCTCATTCTTGAAGGCCCAGAAGTGTTTACGAAAAGGGCACACCGCTATCTTAGCACTTGTCACCAACACGCAGGAAAAGGAGAAGAGGATCGAAGATTTTCCAGTGGTGCGTGACTACCCCGAGGTATTTCCTGAAGAATTACCAGGACTCCCTCCCCATCGTCAGGTCGAATTCCAAATCGAGCTAGCTCCCGGAGCAGCGCCCATAGCTCGTGCGCCTTATCGACTAGCCCCCGCGGAATTAAAGGAACTCTCTACTCAACTACAGGAACTATTGGATAAAGGGTTTATCCGCCCTAGTTCATCACCCTGGGGAGCACCGGTACTCTTTGTTAAGAAGAAGGATGGCACGTTCCGAATGTGCATTGACTATCGTGAGCTGAACAAAGTTACCATCAAGAATCGTTACCCTCTCCCGCGAATCGACGACCTATTCGATCAGTTGCAAGGATGGAGCTACTACTCTAAGATCGACTTACGATCGGGCTATCATCAGCTGAGAGTCCGTAATGAAGACATCTCCAAAACTGCATTCAGGACTCGTTATGGTCACTATGAATTCCTTGTCATGCCCTTTGGAATGACCAACGCGCCCGCGGTATTCATGGATCTCATGAACCGAGTGTGCAAACCTTACCTCGACAAATTTGTGATCGTGTTTATAGACGACATCCTGATCTACTCGAAAAGTCAAGAAGAGCATGAACAGCACCTGCGCCTTATCCTCGAACTCCTTCGCAATGAGCAACTGTATGCCAAGTTCTCGAAATGCGACTTCTGGCTTCGAGAAGTCCATTTCCTTGGGCACGTGGTTAACAAGGATGGAATTCACGTCGACCCTGCAAAGATCGACTCTATAAAGAATTGGCCTACCCCTAAGACTCCGACCGAAGTCCGCCAATTCTTGGGACTAGCAGGGTACTATCGAAGATTTATCATGGGATTCTCAAAGATTGCTCAGCCTCTCACGGCTCTTACTCAGAAGGGTATGGTTTATAAATGGGGTGAAGCTCAGGAAACCGCATTTCAGAAACTAAAGGATAACCTCTGTAGTGCTCCTATTCTCTCGTTACCTGAAGGAACGGACGACTTTGTGGTTTACTGCGATGCGTCCATCCATGGGCTCAGTTGTGTGTTGATGCAACGCGACAAAGTTATTGCTTACGCCTCTCGACAACTTAAGACGCACGAAAGGAACTATACTACGCACGACTTGGAACTAGGAGCAGTGATCTTTGCGCTTAAGATATGGAGACATTACCTGTACGGTACCAAGTGCACCATTTACACCGATCACAGGAGTCTCGAGCATATCTTCAAGCAAAAGGAATTAAACATGCGACAACTTCGATGGGTCGAACTCCTGAATGATTATGAATGCGCCATCAAGTACCATCCGGGCAAGGCCAATGTCGTGGCAGACGCCCTCAGCCGAAAAGACACTACGCCCAAGCGCGTGCGAGCATTACAACTTACCATCCAGTCTAATCTCCCTACCCAGATTCGAAATGCTCAGGCTGAAGCTCTGAAACCGGAAAACATCAGGGCTGAGTCCCTGCGAGGATCGAGACAACGACTAGAGCAAAAAGAAGACGGCGCCTACTATGTGGCAGGGCGCATTTGGGTCCCACTTTACGGAGATCTACGAGAGCTTGTGATGGACGAAGCCCATAAGTCCCGTTATTCAGTACATCCTGGTTCAGATAAGATGTACCACGACTTAAGGACCACTTACTGGTGGCCTGGCATGAAAGCCCACATAGCAGCTTACGTTAGCAAATGTTTAACCTGCGCAAGAGTCAAGACTGAGTATCAGTAACCAGCAGGACTACTCCAGCAACCCGAAATCCCGAAGTGGAAATGGGAACAAATTTCCATGGATTTTGTTACGGGGCTACCTAGATCCCAACGCGGGAATGACACTATTTGGGTAATAGTGGATCGATTGACTAACTCTTCACACTTTCTGGCCATTAAGGAAACAGACAAGTTTTCTACCTTGGCAGAAATCTATTTAAAGGAAGTAGTCTCGAGACACGGGGTGCCAACTTCTATTATTTCCGACCGAGACGCTCGTTTTACTTCCGAGTTGTGGCAAGCTATGCACAAATCCTTTGGCTCACGCTTGGACATGAGCACCGCTTATCACCCACAAACGGATGGGCAGTCTGAACGCACCATCCAAACCCTGGAAGACATGCTTAGAGCATGTGTGATCGATTTTGGCAAGAACTGGGAAAAGCATCTACCGCTGGTGGAATTCTCCTACAATAACAGCTACCACACTAGCATTCAGGCGGCACCTTTTGAGGCATTGTACGGTCGTAAATGCCGATCACCTCTTTGCTGGGCGGAAGTCGGTGACAGTCAAATCACAGGCCCAGAACTGGTGGTAGATACGATGGAAAAGATTACCCAGATCAGACAACGCATGGCGGCAGCTCGTGACCGTCAGAAAAGCTACGCTGATAAGCGTAGGAAACCGCTAGAATTCCAGGTCGGGGACCGGGTTCTACTTAAAGTCTCACCCTGGAAGGGTGTGGTTCGTTTCGGTAAACGAGGCAAGCTGAATCCGCGATATGTTGGACCATTCGAAATTACCGAGAAAATCGGTAAGGTTGCTTATAGATTGAACCTGCCTGCAGAGCTGAGTGCAGTGCACAATGTTTTTCACGTGTCTAATCTGAAGAAGTGTCTGTCAGATGAAACACTCATAATTCCCTTCAAGGAACTAACTATTGATGAACAGCTACACTTTACTGAGGAACCGATTGAGATCATGGATCGAGAGATCAAAACCCTCAAACGTAGCCAAATACCTCTCGTGCGAGTTCGTTGGAACTCACGGCGTGGCCCAGAGTTTACCTGGGAGCGGGAAGACCAGATGAAGTGCAAGTATCCCCAGTTGTTCCCAAACGAAACCCCCAGCACTGAAGCTACAACCGAATTTCGGGACGAAATTCCAAACTAACGGGGGGATGATGTGAGACCCCGCTGAAACACTCTAGCTTGACAGTGGCTGCCTTAACTTTCGGGACGAAAGTTCTTAAAACTCGGGGATAATGTGACACTCTAGGTTTTTCCGAACGAACATCTTGTATTATCATTGTGTATATATAAATATTATTAAATGGAAACGTGACTTTTTACATGATATGTGTGGTATGTATGTGTTATATATATATATATATGCATATAAACTAGTGAGTCGAGACCACGACTCGAGACCACTCGGTCTCGAGACCACTTGGGCCGTAACCGGTTTGGGCCGAAACCCCCTAAGCCTATTTTTGAACCTTGTATAAAATCCCAACCTTTCCCCACTTCCTTCATTTTACACAAACACACAAACACTCTTCTCTCTCCCACTAGAAAACCCTCAACAACACTATTTTCTCTCCTTAATCTCGGTTCAAGCTTGGAGCAAATCGGTAACAACAAAGGATCTCGGTCAAGAAACTCGGTCAAGATCATCACCACAAGTCGGACATTTCATTCTCTCATTTTCTTCCTTCATTTCGGCACCTTCTTCATAACCGGTTAGTGTTCTATTATGTGTGTTTAATGAACTAGAAAGTGCTTAGTTAGAAGTGTTATGCATGATTTTTAGGATGATTTGTGAAGTTTGACAATATGTGCAAACCCTTATGTATGAAAGCTTGATAACATGTTTAAAATGGCTAAAGAATGGTGGTTTAAGAATGATTATGGCCAACCGAACTATGTTCAAGGTTACAAAATGAATGTTTCATTGTTTCTTGCAAATGATCTTGTTAAAATATGTGAATTGGTTCATAAAAATGTATGGTTATGTTTGACATAAAAACCCTAAAAATGATGAACTTATGATGAACTTGTTGAATATGGTTTGAAGATTTTAAAAAGGGCAATGTTTGATCCATTCTTATTAATGGTCAGATTAGGAAAACTTGTTAGTGAAAACCTCATTGGTTATTACTTGATTTGGGCCTGATTACATAGTACAATTCAGCCTGATATATCTGAATTTGCACATGAACAAGTAAAGGGCAGCATTGCGACTCGAGACCACACGGTTGCGACTCGCAACCACAGCGTGACAACTCGAGACCACACGGTTGCGACTCGCAACCACAGCGTGACAACTCGAGACCACACGGTTGCGACTCGCAACCACAGCGTGACAAGCCGAGACCTCCTGGTTGCGACTCGAGACCACCTGGTTGCGACTGGGCTGTCCACTCTGGTTATTGGGCCATAATGTGTTTAATATGGGCTACCTGTTGACTGGACTATGTGTTGCTGTTTGACTGTGTAAATGTTAGGGCCGGCCCAATAACCCACTGTCTAATTGTATGCATGCTACGTGTTAGTTATGTGTAGATTTTACGTACACCAAACCTGACCTATACTGGTAACCATGTTAGGACGTGGTGACCAACGTGTTTGACAAAGTAACCTAATCTGCCGAGCAACCCAAGGTGAGTTCACACACTAAAAAGCATGCGTCCCGTGGAGGGACACGAACAAACTACCAACTTTGGGGAAAAACACTTTTGACCCATTACTCCGGGGAAAAACAGAATGGGTAATTACTATCTCCGGGGGAGATACGTTTGGATATTATTTATAAATCACAACTAGCCATGCTAAACGAAACTCTATCACTTTAAGTCCCTGCTTACAGTACCGATTAATCGCCGGGGGCGAACGGGTTATTAGTTGATAGCGCTATTAGGTTTGACAACCTCACACCGTGACCGGGGGAGATCGGGCGTGAACTAGTAGACCTTGCAATATGGTCAATGACGATAGACATTGACTCGGGGCACAACAACTTGCCGTCAACAGTTTCGGTATCTACAGTTTAGTGAGCTTACAGATGGGGTAGCTCCCCACAACGTGATTATAAATGCTTTATCTAAACAACTTAAGTTTTTGGTAAACTAAAACTGGACAACTAGTGAACTCACTCAGCATTATTGTTGACCCCTTACTGCATGCTTTGCAGGTATCCAATGACTGAGGAGCTGCTGCTTGGGGATGTGTAGTGTTCGTCAAAACCCGTGTGTTGGGTTTAATTATCTTGAACTAAGAACTATCTTTAAAACTATTTGGTTTATGCTTCCGCTGTTTTGTTAAGCTAATTATCGAACTTAAACTACGATGTTGCTAACTACTTTGGATAGCAAATATTTCTACTATTAATCAATGCTCAGTATAATTGGTGGCTGGATCCTGGTCAGTCACGCCTCCAAGCGGTGGTGTTCCGCATGTGGATTTTGGGGGTGTGACAATCGGCATCACCCGCTTAACGGAGTTTTGTGGCAAAAGCGGCTCTGCCGCCTGATTTCAGTCGTACCACCACCACAAAAATCATCATCAAAATCGATCATCTTCACCCCTGCCGAGACTGAACCTGAACGGAGCTCTGCACCAAAAAAAAAACCCAATTCGGTGTCCCACTGTTGCCGCCGTGAGCGGCGGCGCCACTCTATTTGTCGCCCCTTTCTCTCTTTCTCTGTTCCTTCTCCTCTCTCTCTCTCACTTGCTTGTCCCGTTGCTGTCGTACGCCACCACCAAACGGTGGTGGCCAGTTGTTTATTGTCGAGAAAGGGGGTTGTCATGTGGTGTAACAGGTGGGAGTTGGGGGAGGATGTGCTCGTCGCTGGAAGTTTGGCTCTGGTTGTCGGAGCTCGAGAGAAGACAGAGGGGTGCCTGATGTCTTTAGGGGGGGAGTTAGGGTTAGTGAAGAGATGTTAAGGAAGATGAAGGGAAATATGATTTAGAGAGAGGGGCAATGTGTGTCGGCTGAACATTTGAAAAAATGAGGGTTACATGTTATAAAATAGCTTTTATACTAGGGTTGCCCAAAAGCCTATTAACGCGTATCTTGAGTGGCCCATTAGCATTTTCAAAGCCCGTTTTCGCTCCCGAGTTTAATGGATCGCCGTAAAATAAAATTCTAGAGTTGAAACGCTAAAAGTTACGTCGGATGCTGTTGTTTGACACGTCCGTTCGTTGGTCGCGTTATATCGCGTAAAAGCCTTGTTTGTCGTTTCTTGTCCATTCTTTGATCCGATTTCGACTACTAATAATAAAATTAAAAATAAAGCTAAAGATGTCATAATATATTAATATCGAGACAGAGATTCGAGTCCGGTGCTTCCGTTTCGTCGTTGATTGTCGGCGCGTTGCTGTTCCACGTTTTTCGTTCACGTTTGCGCTTTGTGTCGTTCGAAAAGATAATATTTCGCAAAACCACATTCATAACTATAAGTTATACGTATAAATTTCGTTTTTTTTGGCGTTGTCAGTAGTTTGTACGGTGTCAGTTTGTTATCGCTTAATATTCAGTAGATTTCCCGAAAATCCTCATACGCGCACTGTAACGTCCGATCAGCGTTCCGAGGCATACCAAGAGCCTAATTAAGTTAATTCGTGCCTTAAACACTAATTATTATTGCCTTAACCATTTGTTAATCGCGTAATTAAAAGGCGTTAAGTGCTGGTTGTCACATTCTCCCCCTGTTGCAGAAATTTCGTCCTCGAAATTTAGTCTATGTTATCTCCTCAGAGTTGTGTTGTTCGCAGGTAAGTCCGAATAATACCAAAGTGAATAAACACGTAATCGAGTGAAGACTTATTCAGATTACGTGAGTGTAAGGACATTTTGCATCAATAAGAAGCCAACGGTTCAACTGAGTTTGTTCCAGAAATCGATGTCGAGTGAACGAAGCGTAGTGATGCTGTCACCAATGTGACCAAGTTTATGGGATTCAACAAAAGAGGAATTTCGACCAATAGAATTCCAAATGAATGTTCACAATATACAAATCAATTTTTGAAACAATATAATTTACTACCAGCGAAAACTTGCGTTGGTTATTGTATGATTGAGACTCGAATTCAACAAGCTCAATTAAATAGAATCATAAAAATGATTTGTCATCTATCGAACCATTGAATGAATAAAATCAACGTGTTGACATTATTGAGTTGCAAGGATACACCGAAATGAAATACAACCGAACATGGTGTATCATCGTCCTAATACAAGGTTGCATTAAGACTAGTTAAATGATTGGTCAAACGAAGCGCATATATAGTTTCGCATGAAAAATTGATCATGATTAGCACAAGCTACAAGTTTATACCGACACTACAAGGTGTCGTAGTGAGTGAAATAATTCGATAATATCGGTGATCAAGAAAGTACCACTGTGTTTTGCATGAAACACTCGTTCGTGACTAGCCCAAGCTATAGTTTATACCGACACCACAAGGTGTCGTAGTGAATGAACTAATCTAATAATAGCGGTTATCAAACAACTTCACCGTGTTTTGAAATCCAATGCAAGGTTCAATGAAGTAGATCTGAATGTTTGTTTCAAACGAATCTCATAGGATTTTCAATTGAAAATGAATCAGATGAATAATATTTTTCGATCAAAGATGGAAAGCAATGAATATCACAAGATGCCGGTTTTTAACACATTTGGAATCAATCTTTTTGAATAACCGGTTTTTATAAGTTGTGGAGAAAATTTAGTAAAATCAATTTCTTGGCATGTTATATGAAAACTGTGGGTCTAGCCCACAAGAGTCTTCGTGCATTGCACGAGAGAGAATGGGCCGAGCCCAAAAGAGTACTTGTAAGCAGGAGCAAGACGTCCTCTTACTTGTACATAAGTTGAAAACATTATCAAAGTTTGTAAATACATGTATTATGAGTTTGCGTCAAATGAATATTAAAAACATTTGAAAGTTATAGTGTTGTAAGTTGGTATGTAAAGCGTCTACGAACATGTTGGTCATTAATGTTTCGCGAGGACATTAATATATGCGATGACATAGGAGGTACTCAACCCGCGTAGGCAATTTAAGTGTCGAACCACCTCGACTGGGACACAACAGCACTCTAAGTAGTCACCCATGGACCGTGAGTGGGGCTCGCCCGTACCCATTAGATCTAACCTTTGTTCCTTGGTCCTCAAAAGGATTAATGGCACCTCAGTTACATCCTATGCTCACATGATCTAAGAGTTCATTCCATAACTTAATCATACCTAAGTTTGACATGTATTTCCCCCCGAAAGTTGTAAACCGAAACGTTGAAAGAAAAGGGGGACATGATCTCACTGAGTTGTCTCGTTTTTCGTCCGCAGGCCAACCCAGTCCCATTGTTGTAACTAGGACATTCTCGTCACTAGTCATGAAAATCATGCACGTTTGCGAAAATACGTGTTTGTTTTGTAAAACCGGTATGTTTAGTATAAATCGTTCGTGAACCATTTGAGTTCCTTGAAATCCATTCGTAACATTGTTTAGAAATATGAGTTTTCGTTTATCGAAAAATTGTTTACCTTTGCAAAACTTGCATGTCTTTCCACCCCCGAAAACATTTGTAAAAACGTAAAACTAGGAAAAAGTGGGGGTTATAAACTCACCTTGACATTCTTGTGCAGTGCTAGCTTAGCGTGATTCCGTAGTGCCATTCCAAGAATGTGAATTATCTAGCGTGCAACTACGACATTCCTACAAAGGAATACTTATGAGTTATCTAATTTAAACGTAGTTAAACTACATGTCCGAGCTCAATCGACTCGTTAACTAAACGATTCTAAGAAGGTGTTATTATTTTGACTTAGAATAACCAATCTATTGTTGTTTGATCCCGCTTATAATCGGGATAAAACTAAGTCTCAAGATCGACTTAGTTTTCGAGTGATAAAAAGATATATATTTATATTTATGTATATAATCAAATATATATACACGAATTTGTGTTAGTCATGGTAACTAGAAATACGTAGAGGTGTAGCGGTACGTGTCGTGTTCGGTTTAGACGTCTGTAACGAATAATTTTTATAAATATAAATAATTATATTTATGTTATATGTTTTCCGAACACTAGACTGTTGAAATACGATTTCTGAATCTTTGACGTTAGGAATAAATATAAAACATTGTATTTATTTTATAAAATATTTCTGAATTTTGGGCGTTTGAAATGAGTATAAACATTATATTTGTTCGTAAAAATGTTCGGAAATATCGATGTTCGAAATAAATAGAACATTATATTTATCTTGTAGAAAGTGTTCGGAATATCGATGTTTGAGATAACATAAATAATTTCGTTTATTTTAAATAAGTATCGGGAATATCAATGTTTGAAATAACTATAAGCGTTATATTTATTTTAAATAAGTATCGGTTTCGTAATCTTATAACGTCGTCAAAATAAGTATGCATATATATTTCTTTTATAAGAAAAACTTGGATTTCGATAAGCGTCGGTTTTTACAACAAAAGTACGCTTCGTTTATTGGGTTTTTAATGAAAATCGGGCAGAGTTTCCCCTGTTTTTAGGATGCCCCGACAATCATAGTTGTCAATATTTTGTCAAAATTCAACAAACAAACAATATATATATAATTCTTGTTGAATATATCAAAATGTAACTAATTTTTAATCGAATCGTTCAAGCTCGGGTCCATATAACTAATAATCTAAAATAACGAAGTAGTAACTCGCTACGTCTAAACTTTACCGGGTCCTGAATTGACCGGGTCTTGCGTTGACCAGGCTTTGACTAAGTGTGACGGAGTTTGACCAAACTCGAACTGAGTTGACCCGGACCTACCGTGTCGCGAAACCTGAACCGAATTCTGACTCGAGCCGACACCTGACTGAACTTGAACCAAACCATGGCAACTCGAAAGAAAACTAAAATAACCACCATTGCCATTACTGTAGCTGGAGCCACCGCGCGGAGTGGGTTGCCGGTCCGTGTCGCACCACCGTGCCGTCATCACCTCAGGCACCATCACCGGCATCACCCGCTTAACAGAGTTTTGTGGCAAAAGCGGCTCCGCCGCCTGATTTCAGTCGCACCACCACCACAAAAATCATCATCAAAATCGATCATCTTCACCCTGCCGAGACTGAACCTGAACGGAGCTCTGCACCAAAAAAACCCAATTCGGTGTCCCACTGTTGCCGTCGTGAGCGGCGGCGCCACTCTAGTTGTCGCCCCTTTGTCTCTCTCTCTGTTCCCTCTCCTCTCTCTCTCTCACTTGCTGATCCCGTTGCTGTCGTACGCCACCACCAAACGGTAGTGGCCGGTTGTTTAATGTCGAGAAAGGGGGTTGTCATGTGGTGTAACACATGGGAGTTGGGGGGGTCCTCGTCTCTGGAAGTTTGGCTTCGGTTGTCGGAGCTCGAGAGAAGACAGAGGGGTGCCTGATGTCTTTAGTGGGGGAGTTAGGGTTTGTGAGGAGATGTTAAGGAAAATGAAGGGAAATATGATTTAGAGAGAGGGGCAATGTGTGTCGGCTGAACATTTGAAAAAATGAGGGTTACATGTTATAAAATAGCTTTTATACTAGGGTTTCCATAAGGTGGGTTGAGCCGAAAAGCCCATTAACGCGTATCTTGAGTGGCCCATTAGCGTTTTCAAAGCCCGTTTTTGCTCCCGAGTTTAATTGATCGCCGTAAAATAAAATTTTAGAGTTGAAACGCTAAAAGTTACGTCGGACACTGTAAAGTCCGATCAGCGTTCTGAGGCATACCAAGAGCCTAATTAAGTTAATTCATGCCTTAAACACTAATTATTATTGCCTTAACCGTTTGTTAATCGCGTAATTAAAAGGCGTTAATTATCGGTTGTCACATAACATACCATAAATAACCTTTACATAACTTAGAAATAAGTTATGAAGGCTTTGGTATGGCAAAATCAAGTTAATTCGCTTACAAGGACTAAAATAGACAAACTGCGAAAGTATGCCAATTTGAACTGTAACGAACATTCCGAAACATGATCGTAAGTTAAAAACACCCTAAATATCTTTTACATAGCTTAGAAATAGTCTTTGAGGGGTTCGGTGTGCTAAAATAAACTTTATGCTCATTCAGGGACTAAAAGCGTCAAAAAGTGCATAAGTTTGCATTTTCGCGCATAACTTACGTTCTGAATACATCCGGACATCCAAAAATTTATGTAAGCGTTAAAATATTTTATTTTAGTGTTTGGCATAAGAAAAATCCATTCGTCGCACCATTTGGATCGTTTTTCGCGCTTGTGCGCATTTCGTCGTAAATAAGCGAACATCGCGATCGTACGACCAAACGAACCGACATCCGGCACATTTTTGAGCATGTTTCATGTCTACAATGTTTAGGCATCATTTTAGGGCCTTAAAGTTTGCTTAACGGGCCTTAAACATGTCGGAATGGACCTTATAACATAACAGGGACCAAAACTGTAATTTTGCAAACTGTTGCTGAACTGAGACACCCAGGCGGGCCGCGTGAACATCTGCAGGTCCCTTACGCGGGCCGCGAGGGTCTGCCAGATGTGCGGAATCTGATTTAATAGCTGTTTACAGCTGTTATACCCATGTTTCCCACTTGCAAATGGTTTTTAACAAACCATGGGCTTAATCTAGGGGCTCCAATGGTTTTTTAAAATAATGGGCTCGATGTGTACGGCTGTGATTGAATCTCAGATTACGAGGAACGATCTTAACGGCTCTACCACATCTATAAATACCCCTTCCTCTCATTTGCGAAAACCCACAATTTGAATCTGATTTATGCTCTCTAAGTTGAAGTATATGCTTCATACCTGAGAGAAAATCGGATCAAATCTTGCGGGGACCTTCTGTAAGTATTCTTTCGTTCTTTTCATTCGTTTTTAGCGTTAAAGTCAAACTGCGTTTAACTTTCTGCATTGACCAGTTTATGGTCAACACGAAGTTCGTTTGAACTTCATAACGTGAGCGTAATCACGATGGTTATAGTCCCTAGTGACTATTCCCACTGATTACCACGTTATCTAGGCTCAATGACGAGTCGTAGTTTCGGCCAAAATGCGTATTCTTGCGTATTTTGTAACCAAACTACTTTTGGGTATCAAGACCCTTTGTCTTGATACCAAACCTGTTTTCAAAACCTCGTTAAACATGTTTTAACATGTTTAGCTCGTCACTTTTAGATTTGTGCTTATCTAGGGTCATAAAGGTAAGCGATCTAAACAATCGCTTATACTTTCGAACCCGACCCATTTGGTCGATCATTAGGATCTGACCAAACACATTAGGTGACCATAGTTGTGTGGGGAATAACCTTCCGAGGTTATACCTTATGGTAAATTACCAAAATGCCCTTTTTGCGCCAAAATTCATTTTAAGCCTATGTAACGTAATTTTTGACATCTAAGCTGATTTAACAACAATATTAAACATGTTAAGGCATATTTTACTTGTTATAGGACTAGTTAGGCGTTCCGAACGCGTTTTACGCGAACGACGCGTTAAAGTAGCATAAGTTACCTAAACGGGTCGTAACGGGTCCAAAGCACTTAGGATAGCTTTCGTTTTAGTATGTAGGCTTTGTCAAACCATATTACATGGGTTCCCACACTCATTTGGTTTACGAACCCTCATACTACCCGATCCTCTGATATGTCCGTTTATTAATGTAGATACCTATATTAGGTGCCGTTTGATTCCGTGATCTTCTAGCTTTGCTTGGTGGATATCTAAAGTGTATTAAGCAATCTCAAGTGAGTACATGTCCCCTCTTTTACTGTTTTTCAAACGTTTTGGGGTGAAACACATGTTCCTACTTGTTACTTTCGTGCTTTTCATGTTTTCATATCATATACTTGCTATGTTCATTAGTACACTATTAGTACATGATTTCTTTATGTTTTGCTATGTATGTTTACTTAACATGCTAGCACATTGATTTACATGATTTTTCTGCTTTGTATGTTAACTTAGCAAACTTAGTACATTGTTTTACTTTACATTTCTGCTATGTATGTGGACTGAGCATGCTAGCACATTGATTTACATGACTTTTCTGCTTTGTATGTTAACTTAGCATACTTAGTACATTGTTTCCATATAACATGTTTACGTTTGGCATAACATTTGGTTTGTACAAACGGGACTTATATACGTTCATTAACATTAGCTACGCCGCTCAGTAGTAAGTAATGGTACCATAAGACTTGACAAATCCCGTTCCTGACATCCTAGGTTTGTTTGGGTGAAAGGAATGACTGAATCGGAAAACATTTCTGTTAGTGCAATAACGTCTGTAGCTTCCGTCAACATGTACTTATATTTTGTATAGTTGTGTGTATGTTTTGTATGTTTGTATGTAAAGCAGGAAAGAATACGGTGAAGTTTTTGTTAAGTGCTATTGCTGCCAGCCGATCGGCTAGCCCAGCCGATCGGACAGCCCGGCCGATCGAGCAGGCTACTCGATCGGTTAGCATTATTAGCCGATCGGCTAGCCCAGCCAATCGGCCAGCACTCTCTTATTCTGTCCTTGCCTATAAATAGCTGCTCAGTCAGTTTATTTAGAACCTTTTGACACTTTCACTTTCTAGCTACCTTTTGTAAGTCTGAGTTCTTTCTGGTTCCTGTACACTTTCACATCATTCAATAGAATTTCAGACGATGATTCAGAGTAGAATATTGTCTTTGTATAAGTGATATGTGATTACATGAATTCCGCGCATTAATCACTTACGATTCAACTACGTTTACGAACAAGAAGATCCCATCCGAGGGACCAACAAGTGGTATCAGAGCTATAGGAAGCTGAATCGAGACCTACAGAGACGAATTCACCGGAATTCAAGCCGTTTTTGTTGATTTAGAGACGAATTCACCGGAATTCAAGCCGTTCTTGTTGATTTAGAGACGAGTTCACCAGAATTCAAGCCGTGTCTGCTGTTTCAGAAACAAATTTCACCAGAAATTTGTTATTTCTATCATTCCGACTCAGATTTCGCTGGAAATTTGACCGATTCTTCTATTCTCTTCTCAGATCTAGTTTTATTTTTCACTTTTACATCATAAAAACCGGAAAAACTTAAAATTCAGTGAGATTTTACGGTTGAAAATTGACAAATTTGCTATCAATCGAATCGCAATCATTAGAATTACAATCCTACAAAGTTTCACAATCAGATTCAATCTAAAACTTGTTCAAATTGATCAAAATCTATGGAAAACTGTTCATGTTTGCTGATGTCAGCCGGTCGAACGACCTAGCCGATTCATGTACTTGCTGACGTCATCATTCCAGTTGCATAACCGTTCAGATATTTTCTGTTAGAAAGTGTTGCTGACATCATCAGTGTTAGCCGATCGAACGAGTAATTCGATCGGACAACATTGTCGACTCTTGATATTGTTGCTGAAATCATATTGCTAGTCGATCGAATACGCCACTCGACCGGACAATAATTGTGTACTTTTTACATATTTGTGTTTGTCAGCCGATCGAACCAGCTGATCGATCGAACGAGCCAGCCGATTGAGGGTGTGCTAATCGATCGAACGAGCCATTCGATCCAAGTGTCCTTGTGTTTACATCTTTAAAATCAAAAATTTTTCTAAGTGTTTGATAAACATCTCAGGTACTTAACAATGGAAGAATTCATGAACCCGTTCAGTGAAATGTATGCGTTTGCTGGTAACAGTGGAGATGATTTAACAAACCGAATGAATGAGAATACTCCAAGTACGAGAAAGACGTTGTCGGATGCACTTAGTGTGGAAAGTGCTTATGGAACCTATAATAAGCCACCAAAGCTGTTAGCAATTGAAGATTATAACCGGTGGGCAAAACAATTCGAGGAATGGTTGAAAGCCTTCGCGTACCCCAGTTGGAAAAGCTTAAAAAACGGTTTTAACAATGGAAGAGAAGACTTTGAGAACATGTCAGAAAGTGAAGAGATTGAATATTTTGTGGCCGAACAAAAATGTATAGCTTTGATTAACCAATCAGTGAGAGAAGATATTATCTCACTAATTGAGTATTCAAACGCAAAGGATCTTTGGGATAAATTACAAAAGAAATGTGTTGGTACTACAGAAATCATTAAAAACAAAAAGAAACAGCTAAAAAGGAATTTGATCTGTTCGGATCTCTTAAAAATGAGTCTGTTCCAAAAATGATTGAATGTTTCGGGCATCTAAAGCTAGAGTTGGCCAGGCATGGGATTGTGTTTACTCAAGAAGAGCTTGTAGACAAGTTATTTGATTCTTTGCCGGACGAAATGGATTGGCAATACTTCGCAATGATGATAAAAAATACAATCCAGGCAAGTGTTCTAATAGTTGATTTGCTGATAGAGAAACTTGAGAGTCATGAGCTCGAAATAAAGAAAACACATAAAGTCAATCACTCGTTATATCAACAAAATGTGGAACTTTATTATCCAAAGAGCTTGATGCAAAAGACATGATCTCCCAAAATAGCCTTCATTGCAGAAAATTTACAACCAATGACTCAAGAAACCTCACACAGTGGTTTTCATAGTGGAATGTCTTCCAACAATCCAAGTCAAGGACCATCTTCAAGCACATCAAACCAACAGCAATCAGCACCAAAGAATGTCTTTCAATGTAACATTGCAGTTGACTTGAAAAATGGTCAAAATTTCAGTGAGGAGTCGGCGAAACAACAGATGGTTTTCTTAGCATCTGTATTGGAGTCATATGAAGGGTTAGTCGCTGGGAAGATTGGCAATACCAACCTGACAAAGGAAGATTACGATCAAATAGATCCTAAAGAAATGGAGCTAATCGATATTCGTTGGGCTATGGCCAGTGCTGTTCGTCGAGCACAGCGTTTCATGGAAATAACTGGCAGGAAAACAATTGGTGGTCCATCTACCAAATTGGGTTTCAATAAGTCTAAAGTGACATGCTTCAAATGCAAACAAAAAGGTCACTTTAAACGAGAATGCAGAAATGAGTATGTTGATGAGTCTGCTAATCCGTTCCGATAAGATTATTATAAGAAAGCCATTTAGCATCAGAACAAATCGGAACCTCCAAGGCTGAAGCAGATTAAAGAAAAGGATAAAGAAAAGTCAAGAGCTTTAGCAGTCATTCATGATGATGAGGGATACGACTGGAGTGAGATATTGCCTGAAGAAGATGCAGTTGGTTATGCATTCGCAGCAGGAAAGATTGTTCCGTTCAAAGATACAAGAACAGAAGAAGAAAAGTTTGTGAACAGAAGAATGAAAGCCCAAACAATAGTAAGCAGAATCTATACCATTTACAAAGAAGCAAAAAGGGCTAAAAGGTGGGATCCAGACAGAGAATGTTACCTTGATCCTCAAGGTAATATCGCAATCGATCCAAATTCGCTCAGTGTTGATGCAATCATTCAGCAATATGCTGAAGAAGAGGAAGCTAGACAAAGAGAATGGTGGGGTGAAAGTGAAAAGAAAGTGGAAGATAAAGAAGAAAAGGTGAAGTCGGCAAAAATGAAGATCGATGATGGTTTGATAGATACATCACAGGAGCTCACAGCCGAAAATCTGATGAAGATGGCAGACAAAGTTCTAGCTGCAAAAGAACTGGAGGTAGATTCTAGTTATGGAACTGAGTCAAACAGCAAGGTCAGTCAGATTAACACGAATGAATTGTCAGGTAAGAAAGAGAAAAGCGAAAGTGACTGCAAGAATTGCAAGAAAAACTGCAAAGATTGTAGTACTATCGCTTATCTCAACAACAAAAAGGTTGAAGATCTGACAAAAAGAGTCAGAGAGGTTGAAAACCAAATCTTAAACCGGGATAAATTGCTAAAAGCTTCAAACGATCGTGCAAAAGAGTTAACTGAAAAAATTGTAAGTGATAAAAGTGACATAGAAAGAAGTAAGAAAGAAAATGAAAAACTCATTCTTGAAAATCGTCACATCACTGAAAATTTTGAGAAGCTTAAGCGAACGGGTAAAGATTCGGATGATCGAAATGGGAAAACAACAAAAGAAAATGTTCAATTGTCGGGTGTGTTAAGGGTGAAAGAGGAGTTAATAAACAAACAATTGGATGAAATTGCTAATCTAAAGCTTCAATTTCAAGAAGCGAAAATAGAAAACGAACGCATCCAATGAAAATTAACCAGTTACAACTCCGCAAGCTTTGTTCTGCAGCACATTGTTCCCAAACCCATCGGGAAAAACAAAGATGGCGAAGATGTATTTTCAGACGGAACTGGAGTGAGATATCATCAAGTCCCACCACCTGTTTTAAACAATTTCTCAAAGAAAAAGTCCGGACTGGTTAATGATGATGAAAATTCAGATGAAATAAAACTTCCAGAGTCGACTGATGTTACATTCTCATCATCATCATCTGATGATAGTGTTCAGACTGATATTGTCAAAAGCATGGCAGAAAGTGTCTTAGAGTCTGATTCAAATGAAGATGATGGTTATTTCTTGGATAAATACATTCCAAAACAAAAATCCAAGAACAACTTAAATGAAGAACCAAATCTTGTCATGTACAAGATGTTGGGTTCAGATAAGTTGTTTTCGGATACTGAGTTTCCGATTGAGAATGTAAATGTCAACAAATTGAAAAATGTTTACAAATTGATCGAAGTTGAGTTGACAGAAGTGAAGAGTTTGAACCAAACAAAAAGAAAAATGAATTTTGAAGAAGATAAAGCTTACTACAAGAAACCCGTTATTCCTCCACGTTTTTCTAATAGCAATCGAAACAATTGGTCGGGTGGATATCAGGGGGGTAAGTCTTATCAGAAGAAAAATGTTCAAAACAAGAAGTCTGTTGAAAAGAAAGTTTTTGTGAACAGTTCGAGTTCATTTTCTAATGAAGAACCTGAAATATTTTCAAAATCAAACAATGAGTTCTTTGAGGAAAAAGCTTCACAACCTCAGTCTGAAGGCACAAGTCGGGTTGTTGACACCCGAACATGCTTCAGATGCAATCAAGTTGGGCATATTGCACGAAAGTGTACCAACTTGAAGCCTAAGACTGATGTTGTTCAAAATCAAAAGAAGAAAAATGAGTTGAAAGAAAAAGCTCCATTGGTTGTTGAGAAAAAGAGCTTGAAAATTGACAACACCAAAGTCAAAACTGAACCCGTAAAGAAGATGGAAATTAAAAATGATAAATTTTACAAATGGGTCGCAACAACTCAACAAACATGGAAGCCAAAAGTTGCTGAAATAAAAGCAAGTGGTTCAAAACCAAAGGTTTCTAAACGGGAAAAATAATCATCTTCTACCACATCGGTAAAGATGAGTGTTCCTTATGAAAAGCTTGAAAAGGAAAAATCAGTTTTTGAAAAGAAAAAGGTTGAATTATCTCAACAAGTTTGGAAACCAAAAAGTGAGAAGAAAATTTCAACTTCTGAGGTGAAAAAGTCTGAAGAATCAATTACGGTTGATTAAGATGCAAATTTTCCACCTCTCAAGGCTGAAAATTTCAAAATTCAAATTGCGAGAGTCAAAGTTACACCTAAGGCTGATGAGGCCTGGGTGGACTCGATGTTTGACTAAACAATTTGAATTGCCGGAGCTTCCTTGATCGTGAAGCATGAATCGGCATTCTTAATTGAAATGTTTTAATCATGGTTGTTTATGTGCAGGATCTTCCACAACTTGTTTCAAGATGGATCATGGATAGTGGAGCTTCCAGACATATGACAGGGAAGACTGCATTATTGTACGATGTGAGGAATATAAATGGAGGATATGTTGGATTCGCGGGCAATCAAGGTGGTCGTATAGTTGGTGAAGGAACGTTATCCAATGGGATTGTAACGTTTGAAAGAGTCAATTACATTGCTGAGCTGGAGAACAACCTACTAAGTATTTCTCAGATCTGTGAAAGAAAGTACACCACTCATTTCACTGACAAAGAATGTTTGATATTAAAACCGGGATTTGTTGTTCCTGAGGAGTGGGTCATCATGAGGGCACCAAGAGTCAACGACATGTATGTATTGGATATGAGCATAGCAACGACAACAACGGGTCAGGCTCACTGTTTTGTGTCAAGAGCAACTGAGAAGGAGTCAAGATTGTGGCACCGAAAGATGGGGCATATACATCTTAGAAAAATGAATCACTTGGTGCACAATGATCTGGTTACAGGAGTTCACATCAAAGGTTTTCATCTATAAGGGGAATGTATAAGTTGCATCAAAGGTAAACAGAAGAAAAAGTCGCACCCCAAAAAGCAAGTCAATTCAGTTTCACGACCGCTGGAAAGACTTCACATGGATTTATTTGGTCCTATGAATGTCAAAAGCATTACAGGAGATTACTATTGCTTGGTCGTCACTAATGATTATTCTAGATTTTCTTGGGTATCTTTCTTGAAGACAAAGGATGAAACGTTTGACAGTCTGATGGCATTATTCAAAAAGATTGAGAATTTGTATCAGAGGCGTATCCGAAGAATTAGAAGTGATAATGGTACTGAATTCAAAAACCACAAGATGGAAGAATTTTGTGAAGAAAGAGGTATATTGCATGAATTTAGTGCTCCGTACACTCCGCAGCAGAATGGAGTAGCAGAACGCAAAAACCGGACACTAATCGAGACAGCCAGAACTATGCTCACGGATTCAAAACTTCCAATAAATTTCGGGGCTGAAGCTGTTTCCGCCGCATGCTATACTCTCAACAGAGTTCTCACTGTCAAGAAATTCAACAAAACTTGCTTTGAATTGATCAATAACCGCAAGCCTAATTTGAAGTATCTTGAACCATTCGGGTCACCCTGTACGATGATAGAACCTTTTGGAAAATTTGGTCCGAAGTGCATTGAGGGTATATTTGTTGGATATGCAAGTCCTCTGCGTCGTGTTTTCGTGCCAAGTGAAAAGCGGATTATTGAAGCTGCAAATGTTGAATGTCAAGGTAATACGATGCCGCCTCAGAACCCAGGAGATTCATGGCGTTACCACTACGACACGTTGTGGGACTCCTTTGATGTAATGGAAGAACCTGAAGATGAAGAAGACTTCTTTGATGAGCTGGATATTCATAGAAACTATGAGTCATCAGAAGAAAGATTTCCAGCACAGTATTCTAGGTAATCTCAGAAAACTTCAAATGATGATGAAGCAGGTCCTAGTAATACTGGTGAACAAGATGATACTCCAGAGAATCAGACGGCAACAAATGATGATACAACATCTGATGTCGGTCCAACTTTTGATCATGGGGATTCTGAATCTGAGGGGGAGCAAATCCAGATCTTAGAACAAGCAGATCCTATCAGTAAAGAAGGTGCAAATCAAAATGTCACTAATCTGGAAAACAATGTAGATGTTCCGAGTGAAGTAATGCCCAGAACTCTTTCATATCATCCAGAGGAACTGATCATCGGAGAGCTTCAATCAGGAGTTCGCACCAGGCATCAAATTGACCAAGGGCTTACTAGTTTTTATTCATCAGTAGCATCTCTACAAACTGAATTTTCACTATGTTGTTTTATCTTGCAGATTGAACATCGAACGTACAAAGAGGTGCTTACTGAAGATTCTTGGGTCAACGCGATGCAAGAAGAGCTGAACCAGTTTGAGAAATTAGGTGTTTGGAAACTGGTAGATTTACCAGAGGGTCACAGGAAAATCAACACCAAATGGGTGTTCAAGTGTAAGAGGGACGACAGAGGAGTAGTGGTCAGAAACAAAGCTCGACTTGTTGTTCAGGGCTTCAGTCAACAGGAGGGAATTGACTTTACCGAAGTGTACGTTCCTGTGGCACGACTAGAAGCAATCAGAATTTTCCTAGCATTTGCATCATGGAAAAACTTTAAAGTCTACCAGCTTGATGTGAAGTCGGCCTTTCACTACGGCAAAGTGAAGGAGGAAGTGTATGTGGGACAGCCACCGGGCTTTGTCGATCCACACCACACGAATAAAGTGTATCTCTTGGATAAAGCGTTATATGGCTTACACCAGGCCCCGAGAGCCTGGTATGAGACATTATCTCAGCATTTGCTAGCCAATCACTTCATCCGGGGAACTATAGACGCCACCCTCTTCACAAAGATAGTCGACGGTCACCTGCTAATAGTACAAATTTATGTGGATGACATAATTTTTGGGTCAACAAACGAAGACTTGTGCAAAGACTTTGAACAAGTGATGAAGCAAAAGTTCGAAATGTCATCAATGGGGGAAATGAAATTCTTTTTGGGACTCCAAGTTGATCAACTTCCTGAAGGAATTTTTATACACCAGACAAAGTACGTTCATGATATTCTAGAGAAATTTGGAATGTCAGGTTCTACTCCTGCGGCAACCCCATTAGCAACAAATCATGGGATTCACCCAGATCTCACCGGAGATAGGGCAGATGAAACACTTTATCGTTCCATGATTGGTTCATTGATGTATCTAACTGCTTCAAGACCCGACATTATGTATCCGACGTGCCTCGCAGCAAGATTTCAATCTAACCCGAGAGCTTCGCACTTGATCATTGTAAAAAGGATATTACGCTACCTGAAGGGAACTCCATCGTCGGGGTTGTGGTATCCTTGAAAAGGCGATTTTACGCTCGAAGGGTATTCCGACTCGGATTTCGGATGCTGCAAAGTCAATGCCAAATCAACAACTGCAGGATACCAGTTCTTTGGACCTCGCTTGGTTACCTGGCAGTGTAAGAAACAAACATCTGTGGCGGTATCCACATGTGAAGCAGAGTACATTTCTGCCAGCAGTTGCTGTTCTCAGATCCTGTGGATACAGCAACAGATGCGCGATTACAGTTTGCAGTTTCTTAACACTCCTCTTTTTGTTGATAATGAGGCCGCAATAAATATAACAAAAAATCCGGTACATCACGCTAAAACCAAACATATAGAAATTCGTCATCACTTTATTCGCGATTGTTTCGAGAAAAAGTTGATACGAATTGAGAAAATCCACACTGACGAGCAAAAAGATGATTTACATACCAAGGCATTTGATAGAACACGTTTTAAATATCTTTTAAAACTAAATGGTATGATGCTCTTGTCAGTGAAGGATGGAATCGTTGGCGTTGATGAGGATACCACTGTAGATGATGTTGATAATCATTCTGCAATGGTTTGTCGATTTTTTACCTGTTTTGGTCTTTAGGGGGAGATAGGTATATTTGTATATACTTTTTAGAAAATCCAAAAACATTAAAAAATCAAAAAGCCAAAAACATGATAAAATTTCAAAATCCAAAAACAATAAAAAAATGAAATGAAAAAGAGCCTGTGTAAAAGGGAAAATGATAGTACATCAGCTAGACTGTTACGGTATGCTAAAGATTTGTAAAGTTTTAAAAGGTTTAAACAGTCTCACTAATGATGTGTCGATAGGTTTTTACACAGTCAATAGATTTGTTCGGGATATAAACTTAAAAATTCATAACGAGACTTACTTTGTGGGGAACACTATTTGGATATATAGGTAACCCCTGAAATCTCGTTTGATAGGTCCCTTATTCTGAGATACTAGATCTTTATACTCAGTGATATCTAGGGTATTATTCCGGGACTTCTGCTGAATGGAAGTTCTGACCTAGTCCCCGAATAATACTTTACCCAAAATGCTTGAAACATAGCATCACCCTCAGCAAGCTGATGAAACAATAAAATTGATAGTCGTTGCTGTTGAAATTAAAAGATCCTCTAAAGGGGACACACCGAAAAGTCGAAGCCGTCATCTCTCTGCGTATACGGAAGTATCGACCTAAGCTCTCACGGCCCTCGCATTTAACCCCTTACAGATATCATCTGTGGTATATTCACCTGTAAGACTGAATACTGGGAACTTGATACGGGAGTATATTCAAAAGGTGGGACACATGAATGAGTCAAGTTAATAAGACATCTAAATCGTATCCTAAATAAATTGAAATCTGTGAGAAAACTTAAAATGGATCAGTATATCGACAATCTAGGTGAATTGTTTAAATTCTGAGTATGAATTAAGCTTAACGGTACTTGTAACATGTCGGTAGCTGATATGATTCCCTGACACGCTTACCAAAATATGTTTGTAAATAGATTTTTTTTTCATTCTGTCTTTCAGTTTCAGTTATACTTTTCTAGTCTAGAATTTGCATTAAAAACTCAAAAAGATTTTGTATTTCTGCTTTATTTTTGACAAACCAAAGCGGAGGGTTGATCTTCAGATTCACAGTCTGATGCAAGTTGCAGGAAGTTGTTCTGAGCTGAAAAACAAGTTTGGAGCTAATCTTGATACAAACAAAGAATATTAAAGGTCAAAACGCAAGTTCATTAAGTTGAAACTTGTACATTTTCAGAAAAATGTTTGATCAAAACATCAGTTTGTCTTTGCTTCAGGTCAACCAAGGTCATTAAGTTGAACTTGGTTGACAAATTAAGTACCTAGGGTCATTAACTTGGACCTAGTTACTTAAGTGGATTTCTCAAACACTGATAATGTGAAAAAGGTCAAAAAGTCAAATCGGTTTGGAAGTCAAAGTGCCTTGGATCGAACAGGCCAGCCGATCGGCTGGTCCAGCCGATCGAACTGCCTAGCCGGTTCTTTGACAGCCTATAAATAGGAGTTCATGCTTCATTTGTACCTTTTCGCACTTCGATCGAACTAAAAACTCTCTCAGCCGACTCACTGTTTACACTGTTTTCATTGATTTCTCTTTGCATCAATATCTTTGATTTGTTGGCTTACTCATCATCTCAAATGGCAAAGGTATGTTTTCTAACTTCAAAATCTTTGAAATCCTTCTTGTTCTTCATGTTCATATCAGTCGGTCCTTTGAACTTAGAGTTAGGAAGATTTAGAAATTTTTGATGAAATCTGGTTATAGGGTTTTGTTCGCAATGCAAAGATCTACATGTTTACCGCTTCAATTTTTGAAAAATCTTGTTTAAATGTGCTAGATCTAGGATTACATGATTACGACAGTCGGGATGTTCTTTGAGAAATTAGACTCTGTTTAGGACGAATTAGACAAGAATGAACATAGGGTTTTGATCGCGACAACATTAGGGACATGGATATGTGCTCAATTTGTAATAATTAGCATAAAATTTTTGAATCATCAGTTTATGTTCTTCAAACTGTTCTTCATTGAAGATGCCAGCCGATCGGCTAGCCCAGCCGATCGGACAGCAATCATAATATGCTTTAGTTGTTGTTGTATAAGGTAGTTCATGTCTTGAAAAATGTGCTTTGATTGTGCTAAGTGCTTGGAATTTTTTTCAATATGCTAGCCGATCGGCTAGACCAGCCGATCGAGTAGCAATGAAGATCATGTGTTTGTGTTGAGATATTTGGTAGTTCAATATTGTTGCCTTGAAATTTGTGCAAAATGTTTGCTATGAAATCTGTGTGTTAGAATCCTTTGTTGAATACTGTTTGATCATAGCATTGCGAGCCGATCGGCTAGACCAGCCAATCGAACAGCAATTGCTAGCCGATCGAACATCATGACAGCATTGCCAGCCGATCGGCTAGACCAGCCGATCGAACAGCAATGTGACAGCCGATCGGCTGGACCAGCCGATCGAACAAGAATTGCTAACCTATTGAAAAGCATATGCTAGTCAATCAAGTAGCATTCCTTGAAGGGATAGTATTCTTCACCTAGATTTCTGTGCATAAGTTTGCCAGCCGATCGAAGAGCATTTGCTAGCCGATCGGACACCATTTTTAAAGAACTTCTTTGAAATAAATTGCCAGCCGATCGGCTAGACCAGCCGATCGAACAGGCATTGTCACTCTATTCATTTCCCGGCGATCGAACAACAATGCTCCTCGATAGAACAGGCCAGTCGATTCTGTAGTCTTATCACATAGAAATTCCCAGTGTTAGAAAATTTTTCAAAATTTTCATTCTTAAGTCTCTATTCTTGTTTGAATGATTTATACTGAATATTCTTACAGGGACGAGGAAAAGAGAAAGACAAGAGTCATAACATACCTTGTGAAATTGAGACTGAATCAACAACTGGTACTGTAGTAGAAAGGATGGCAACATTTTTGAGAGAGAGCAGAATTGCTAAAGCTATGTCTGATAGAACTGTGGTGTATGAATCACATGTTAGAGCATTCTGGGATACAGCAAGGTATGATGAAACAGATAAGATGATTCATGCTGTATTAAGAAAGAAGGACAAAGCTGGAAAAGTTATAGATGTTGAGATTGAAGTGAGTGTTGCAGATGTGAGAAGGGTTCTTGATCTACAAGATTCTGATAATGATCCAACGATCATGTCAGAACGTCTTGTAAAAGGTTTGTGGTGTAGAATGGGTTTTACAGGGTACATAAATGGAAAGATGTACAAAAGAAATTTCTCCAAAGCATATCGATACTTAATGCATTGTATGATACACTCAATGGGTCATAGAAAGGGAGCATATGATGAAGTTGCTGATTACATCATGAATATGATAGCAAGCTTGGTGTTAAACAGAAAGTACAACATTTCGCAAGTAACTTTTGAGTACATGAAGGAGAACTGCCAAGCACATGAAGGAGAACTGCCAAGCTGGAGCAGATAAGTATATCATGTATCCTAGATTCATCATGATAATTCTCAATGACAAAATCAAAGATCTTCCGAAGGACTGTGATGATGTGAAGGAGATGAGCGTTGTAAATAAGGTCACAATTGGAAGAATTACAAAAGATAAGGATGAGAAAACCAAGCAGATGATTTGCAGAATAAAAGATACAGCATATGTTGCTCCTGAAAACGATAAATGGAGGCATGGCGACAGTAACTCAGACAATGAAGATTCAAAGATGAATGAGATGGTTGAGAAAAAGACTAGGTGGTGGCATGTTAGAGATGGAAAAAGGAAAAGAACACCTAAGTCATCCCCTGCGGTTGTTATTCCTAAAGAACAAAGGAATAGTTGAAGAGGTTGAGGTAGTTGATGCATCTTCAAGTCAACCAGAGGTTGGAGGTTCTTCTTCACAGCCTGATGTTGAAATGATTGAAGTTGTAGAACCAGTTGAAGATGATCAGGAGATGGTAGATGCTGAAGAGCCTCATGAACCTGAATTCGTAATTGTCGGTGAGCCTTCTGAGCCAGTAATTGTTGAAAATATTCTTCGAAGAGTTGAAATTATTCAAAGAAGAAGAAGAGCAAGGGAAGTACTATTGCTGGAGTATACAACTGACAAATTTGTGTTAGTTGGCAATGCTTACCCTGTGCCATACAATTCAAAAGAAGTGGCAAAGTTGTTAAAGTTTCTTGATCGAAAAAGAAAGGGAATAATAGCTCGTGGTGAGATTGTGGATGAAGATTCTGATAAAGAGTTGTTCGGAGATGATGAAGAGGAGGATGAAGAAGAGGAAAAGGAAGATGAAGATAAATCTGATGACAAAGATGATGACAAATCTAATAAGGATGACAAAGACGATGACGACAATGATCAAGGTGCTTCGGGTTTATTAATCAGAGAACCAAATGTTCAAGAAAGAGTGGATGAGTTGATGAACAATGAAATAAATGAGCAGGAGGATGAAGTTGAATATGAAGCATCGTCGTCTGGAAAACAACCTGTTAATCAGGTACTTCTTTTTAACCCTACTGTCATTTACTTATCTGGTAAACAACAAGGAGAGGTAGAGGTTAGAAGAACACGGGCTGAAATGCTAGAGGAATTGGGCTTGGAAGATGGAAAATTTAAATTCGACATTGAAGATGAAATTCCTCATTCACCTGCAAAAGATTTTGAGCCTAGATACCCTCATGAAGCTGATCATTATGATGAAGTGATTGTTGAAAGCGCGTCTGATTCAGAGGAAGATAGGGTAGATTTTCATTATGAAGGGGAAGATGTTGCATTCCCTACCTTTACTAAAATGTTTCAAGAAAAGAATGAAGATGAGCTAAGAAGAAAGATTGAAGAAAGAATTTCTACAGCAGATATTCCTGAACCGGTTCCTAGAGAGATTACAGCAGAAGAAAGAAAAATATAGTTCAAGAATATGCCAAAAGAAAGAAAGACTCTCAGGGCTCTTCAATACTTCACTCATAGCAAAGATCTTTCTTGGGGAGATATTCTATCTTGGGGATATTTGGAAGATTTGAAAGTTTATGCAATCAGAAGGGAGCAGGGTGTGCAGTACTTTGAATTCTTAGCTGATATAGCTACTTTACCCTGGTGGGACGTAGATGAGTTGGTGGTTACAAAGAATATTAAACAATACTACTACGGTCCAGAAGTTCGAGAACGTGATCAGGATTTGTGGAATTATATCAAATGGCAAGCAAAGAACAATTATCCATATTGGAAACCACAATATCCAAAGCAGATTGTTACTTACTTGGAGAGCGGAGAGAAAGACATTACGTTGGACGTAAAGCCTCCAAGGTGTTTGAAAAATATGCCACTCAGAGCCATTGAACAAGACTTCTACGATGTATTTCAAGCTTGGCTATACAATCCCTCTACAGCTGAAGCAGTTATTTCTTTGTATGACAAAACCACTGGAGAAGGTCGAAGAATATGTATCTTGGATCCTATGTGGTTGGTCAACTGTTCGAAGAAAGATATAGATTGTCTGTTTGTCAACAAGATAATCTATGATAAAAAAGACAAAGAGATAGCTATGCAGTATCAAGGAGTGATAGATGTTTGTTTCGCAAAAGAAATCAATTCAGGAAGAAACTGGAAGATGAAATGGAGAGATCTTGAAATTGATGAGTTCCTAAAGGTGTATAAGCGAAGTCAAAGATCGAAAGAGATAGCTAGAAAAGCTGCAGAGAGGGGAAGGAGAAATCTTGGTTATGTGCCGCCTACTGACCAAACGCCTATTGAATCAGAAGAGAACAAAATTCCAAAGTGGGATCGAAAGCGTGATGGCGACCTAGAATACCGAAAGTGGTGGATAAATGAGAGCAGGCATAAAAGAAGAAGAATGTTAGAAGAACGAGCTGAACAGAGAAGACAAAAGGCTAAAGAGAGGAGACGCAACAGGAGGAAATAAAGACTATGTTGGAAGGAACTACAGCTACATCCGAGGGGGAGTCTGTTAGTGCAATAACGTCTGTAGCTTCCGTCAACATGTAATTATATTTTGTATAGTTGTGTGTATGTTTTGTATGTTTTGTATGTTTGTATGTAAAGCAGGACAGAATACGGTGAAGTTTTTGTTAAGTGCTATTGCTACCAGCCGATCGGCTAGCCCAGCCGATCGGACAGCCCGGCCGATCGAGCAGGCTACTCGATCGGTTAGCATTATCAGCCGATCGGCTAGCCCAGCCGATCGGCCAGCACTCTCTTATTCTGTCCTTGCCTATAAATAGCTGCTCAGTCAGTTTATTTAGAACCTTTTGACACTTTCACTTTCTAGCTACCTTTTGTAAGTCTGAGTTCTTTCTGGTTCCTGTACACTTTCACATCATCCAATAGAATTTCAGACGGTGATTCAGAGTAGAATATTGTCTTTGTATATCTGCTATGTGATTACATGAATTCCGCGCATTAATCACTTACGATTCAACTACGTTTACGAACAAGAAGATCCTATTCGAGGGACCAACAATTTCTTTTGATACCCTTTACTTAGGGATATCCGTCTGTCTCAAGGCTTGAATGTATGCGTTTAACTTACCGCATAAGTGTTTGTATTAGTAAAACATGCATTTACTTTGCAAAACACAACTTTTTGATATATTCAAAATACTTTGTTTTGTACATTCTTACATTTGGTTTAAGTGATTACACTTTACTTACCATACATAACATTTGTTACATACTACTTGATTACATTTTGACTTATAAACATTTGACGTGGTTTATACAAGAACTTTTGACATTTGGTTTAAACATGGACTTTATACCTTGGTGGTATGTTTAAGTGACTTAAGTAACGATACGTGTGTAGTATGATATAAGCATGGTGGATACGCCGCTGGTACTTCCTATATATAAGTGCTTGTATTATATTACATGTCGTAAGCGTTATTTAAATCATTCAATTTGAACTTATACATTTTACACAAATAACATATTTTTCACAAGACTTTGTTTTACAAAACAGTTTGTTTTCTACAACTTATTTTACTTGGTTATTCATTAAACCATACATTATTCTTTTAAATATACATATCATCTGATTTAGTATCGCTTTTCAAATGATTTATAAAAGAAAACGCTTAACTAGATTCATGACTAATTTTTAAACATTTTCTTAAACTTAAGTCATGAATCCTATTTTCACAAAAACCTATGTATCTCACAGGCATTTTTATGCTGACGTACCTATTTTCACAAGTGTTTTCAGGAGCTGTTGCTTAGGATGATCGTGACACTAGGGCAGACCTGTGCCTTAGAGACTTAACATGAAGATAGAACTAGTTTAAATTATGTGATGTACTCTTTGGTTCTTGTTGTAAGATAATGTATTCCACCTTCGGTTTATGAATAAAATATAATTTCAATTACCATGGTTGTGGAACACTCCCCGACGTTTCCGCCACGATTTGATGTTTTACGTGGTCAGGGTGTGACAGAAGAGTTGGTATCAGAGCCAATGGTTATAGGGAATTAGGTTATTAGTAATGCTTTAACCTAGACTTCAACCTTTCTAGGACCCCAACACAAGTTATCTTGTGTGTAGATCTTAAAACATGCACTTCACCTATCCTTAGGTGATCACCAAAACGAGAACCCAATTTTCTAAAATGATTTTTGAAAAACAATCTTATGTTTTTAAATAATTTATTATATGGTTTTGAACTCTTTTGATTTTTCAAATAGATTTTAAAAATTTATCATTTGTTTTTGAATGATTCTTTTGGCCTTGTAACTTCCAAGTTTTCAAAATCTCGTCAAAGTTTTGGGTTCTAAATAGTGTGAACACGTGCAAACTGGAAGGGTGAATGCATGTACCCTGGGTTTTCTGTCTAAGGCTAGAGTGTTCATACAAATCCACATAATCGGACCAGTCTCTCTTACCTGGGAACTCTTGGGGTGAGTGTTCACTTATAGGCGAGCATGTCTTCGTTATGCATTATTTTTGACCCATTTACTTTGATTAGTCACTGTGTGTCATTTGTTTGCTTTGTGATATGGACAAATGACCACCATCTTTGCTTTTGTTGATTTTGTTTCATCTCATTCTTTTCATCTAGTCATGTCACTCGTTTCCTCTCATGTTCCCTCTTTTAGCATGCGTCCTCGACGTGAAAACCCGTTATCTAATGCCGAAATGGCAGATATTCTGGCACAACACATGGCTGCCGCACTCCCAAACATTATAGCTCAGGTGAACCAAGCCAATAACACTCAGAATGCTCCTTGTAATTTCAAGAGTTTTAACTCGGCTAAACCACTCAAGTTCAGTGGTTCTGAAGGGGCAACTGGGCTCCTTCAATGGTTTGAGAGCATTGAGAGTACATTCTGTCACGTTCTGTGTCCTGAGAATCGGAAGGTCGAGTTTGCTTCAAGTGTGTTTCAAAAGAGGGCGCTTACATGGTGGAACGGGGTTATGAGAGATCGTGGTGCTGAAGTTGCTCTAGCACAAACATGGGCTGAACTTAGAACTCTTATGATGAGGGAGTTTTGCCCTCGTCATGAACTGCGAGCTCTAGAAAGGGAGTTTAAGGATCTGAAACAGGATAGTGGTGAGCACCGGGCGTATACTGATAGGTATGAGGAGCTGAGTTTGTTATGCCCAACAATGGTTACCCCACTCGAGAAGGCTATCGAGAGGTATATCGATGGCCTACCTGACTCCGTGCAAGACATCGTTACTGGTAGTAACCCTACCACAGTCTGTCAGGCAATCGAGCTATCTGCGACGTTGATAGAGTCGCAGATTTGAAAGGGGAAGCTGCACAAAAAGGGTGACAAGAAAGGTAAGAAGCAGGCGTCTGACAAAGGGGATAGCAAGAAAGGTAAAAACAAGCAAGCTAAGGATGCGGGTTCCTCAAAGGGTTCTAGGAAGCGAAAGGCTTCCCAAAACTACGCTGTTACTGCACAGGCTCAAGCTGCACCTAATCAACCTGCGCAACCACTCGCCAAGAGACCCTATCTTGGCAATGCACCTTTGTGCAACAGGTGTAACAGCCATCATCTGCCACATCTCCAATGTCGTCATTGCACTAACTGTGGGGTGCTCCCGTTCTTTTTGTCAAGAAGAAGGATGGATCCTTCAGAATGTGCATCGATTATCGTGAGCTGAATAAGCTTACCATCAAGAATCGATATCCCCTACCCCGTATTGATGATCTCTTTGACCAGTTACAGGGTGCTACTTGCTTTTCGAAGATCGATCTTCGTTCTGGGTATCATCAACTTCGTGTGCATGAAGAGGATATTCCCAAGACAACATTCCGCACTCGTTATGGGCACTATGAGTTCACAGTCATGCCATTCGGTTTGACCAATGCTCCTGCTGTTTTCATGGACTTGATGAATAGGGTCTGCAAGCCTTATCTAGATAAGTTCATCATCGTTTTTATTGATGACATCTTGATTTATTCTAAGACGCAAGCTGATCATGAGCAACATCTTCGTCTTACTCTGGAACTCCTAAAGAAAGAGCAACTTTTTGCCAAATTCTCCAAGTGTGAATTTTGGCTTATGGAAGTTCAATTTTTAGGACATATTGTCAACGAACAAGGTATTCATGTAGATCCCTCCAAGATCAGTGCGATTAAGGATTGGGATACACCTACTACTCCTACCTAGGTTCGTTCTTTTCTTGGTCTTGCGGGTTATTACCACCGCTTCATAGAGAACTTCTCGAAGATTGCAGTTCCTCTAACTGCTCTAACTCAGAAGAACAAACCCTTTGAATGGGGTTCTAAGCAGGAAGAAGCATTTCAGACCTTGAAGCAGAAGCTTTGTGACGCGCCTATCCTATCATTACCTGAGCGTAATGATGATTTTGTCGTATATTGTGATGCATCGAAATTGGGACTTGGCTGTGTTCTGATGCAAAGGAACAAAGTCATAGCCTACGCATCAAGGCAGTTGAAGGTGCATGAGAAAAACTACACCACTCATGATCTTGAGTTTGGTGCAGTTGTGTTCGCTCTCAAAATCTATAGACATTATTTGTATGGCACAAAATGTGTGGTTTTTACTGACCACAGAAGTCTTCAGCATATCTTCAATCAGAAATAACTCAACATGAGGCAACGACATTGGGTCGAACTTCTAAACGACTATGACTGCGAAATTCGCTACCATCCTGGTAAAGCGAATGTTGTGGATGACGCATTGAGTCGTAAGGAACGTACTAAGCTTCATTGTGTTTGTGTTCAATCTGATATTCAAGCTCGATCTGATATCCAAGCACTCATTTCTCAGGCTCAACATGCTTGTGTTTCACAAGACTTGATGGGTAAGGAATTACCTTGTCACATTAAGCCTGATCTTGTGCTTAAAGACAATGGATCCTATTACTTTATGGACCGTTTGTGGGTCCCAAGCCAAGATGATCTTCGCACCTTGCTTATGGATGAAGCCCATAAGTCTCGTTACTCTATTCATCCTGGCTCAGACAAGATGCATAAGGATCTTCGTACTCAGTATTGATGGCCTGGTATGAAGAAGGACATTACCTTATACGTTTCAAAATGCCTTACTTGTCTTAAGGTTAAGGCTGAACACCAACATCCTTCTGGTCTTTTGGAGCAACCAGAGATTCCAGTTTGGAAATGGGAAAACATTGCTATGGATCTCATTACTAAACTTCCGCGCAATAAGAAAGGTCATGATGCCATCTGGGTAGTTGTTGATCGTCTTACTAAGTCAGCGCATTTCTTGCCAATCCGTGAGGATTTTTCTGCTGAAAGACTGGCTAAAATCTATGTGGATGAAATCATATCTCGACATGGTGTTCCTTTGAACATTATTTCCGACAGAGATGCTCGCTTCTCTTCTCGTTTTTGGAGAACCATGCAATCTGCTATGGGGACCCAACTTAATCTGAGCATAGCTTGTCATCCACAAACAGATGGCCAAACTGAAAGAACAATCCAGAATTTGGAGAATATGCTTAGAGCTTGTGTGATCGACTTTGGTGGTAGTTGGGATTCACATCTTCCATTGATTGAATTCTCCTATAACAACAGTTATCACTCCAGCATCAACATGGCTCCTTTCGAGGCTCTCTATGGACGAAAATGTCGTTCACCAGTCTGCTGGAATGAGATAGGTGAGGCTCAGCTTACTGGACCTAACCTCATTCTCGAGACAACTTATAAGGTTAAGAAAGTTCGTGATAACCTACAGACAGCTCGAAGCCATCAAAAGAGTTACGCGGACCGACGATGCAAGCCCTTGGAATTTCAAGTCGGTGATAGTGTATTACTTAAGGTCTCACCTTGGAAAGGTGTGATCAGATTTAGAAGGAAAGGAAAACTTGCACCTAGATATGTTGGACCATTCAAGATCGTCGAAAGAATCGGTAAGGTAGCCTACAGACTTGAATTACCTCCTGAACTTGGAAATGTTCATCCAACCTTCCACGTATCCAAACTCAAAAAGTGTCTAGCTGATGAGAACCTCCACATACCGCTTGATGAAATTCGTGTTGATAAAACACTACATTTTGTCGAGAAACCTGTGGAAATTATGGATCGTGAAGTCAAGTGGCTTAAAAGCAAGCGCATTCCTTTGGTTAAAGTTTGCTGGGAATCTAAATGTGGACCTGAGTTTACTTGGGAACGTGAAGATCAAATGAAGGCGAAGTATCCGCATCTATTCTCACGAGTTTCCTCTAAATAAATTTCGGGACGAAATTTCCACAAGTGGGGGAGACTGTGACATCTGTGCTTGTAATCATTGTAAACAGTTCAGTTATCAATGAAATAAAGTTATTTGATCCCAATATTTGTTTGTTTATGTTTGACATTTTTCATGTTTTGGTTTTTATTCAATTTTAAACTCTATATCGCTTTCTGGAGAAGTATACGCAAACTGGTGCGTAAACGAAATCAGTTAAACATGAAAAATACTCTGGAACATCAACATATGCTTAACATACCTTAAATAACCTTTACATCACTTAGAAATAAGTTATGAAGGCTTTGGTATGGCAAAATCAAGTTAATTCGCTTATAGGGACTAAAATTGACAAACTGCGAAAGTATGCCAAATTGAACTGTAACGAACATTCTGGAACATGATCATAAGTTAAACACACCCTAAATATCAATTACATAGCTTATAAATAGGCTTTGAGGGGTTCGGTGTGCTAAAATAAACTTTATGCTCATTCAGGGACTAAAAGTGTCAAAAAGTGCATAAGTTTGCATTTTCGCGCATAACTTACGTTCTGAATACATCCGGACATCCAGAAATTTATGTAAGCATTAAAATATTTTATTTTGGTGTTTGGCATAAGAAAAATCCAGTCGTCGGGCCATTTGGATCGTTTTTCGCGCTTGTGCGCATTTCGTCGTAAATAAGCGAACATCGCGATCGTACGACCAAACGAACCGACATTCGGCATATTTTTGAGCATGTTTCATGTCCACAATGTTTAGGCATCATTGTAGGGCCTTAAAGTTTGCTTAACGGGCCTTAAACATGTCGGAATGGACCTTATAGCATAACAGGGACCAAAACTGTAATTTTGCAAACTGTTGCTGAACTGAGACACCCAGGCGGGCCGCGTGAACATCTGCAGGTCCCTTACGCGGGCCACGAGGGTCTGCCAGATGTGCCGAATCTGTTTTAACAGCTGTTTACAACTGTTATACCCATGTTTCCCACTTGCAAATGGTTTTTAACAAACCATGGGCTTAATCTAGGGGCTCCAATGGTTTTATAAAACAATGGGCTCGATGTGTACGGTTGTAATTGAATCTCGGATTACGAGGAACGATCTTAATGGCTCTACCACATCTATCAATACCCCTTCCTCTCATTTGCAAAAACCCACAATTTGAATCTGATTTATGCTCTCTAAGTTGAAGTATATGCTTCATACCTGAGAGAAAATCGGATCAAATCTTGTGGGGACCTTCTGTAAGTATTCTTTCGTTCTTTTCATTCGTTTTTAGCGTTAAATTCAAACTGCGTTTGACTTTCTGCATTGACCAGTTTATGGTCAATACGAAGTTCGTTTAAACTTCATAACGTGAGCATAATCACGATGTTTATAGTCCCTAGTGACTATACCTACTGATTACCACGTTATCTAGGCTCAGTGACGAGTCGTAGTTTCGGCCAAAATGTGTATTTTGTAACCAAACTACTTTTGTGTATCAAGACCCTTTGTCTTGATACCAAACCTGTTTTCAAAACCTTGTTAAACATGTTTTAACATGTTTAGCTCGTCACTTTTAGATTTGAGCTTATCTAGGGTCGTAGAGGTTAGCGATCTAAACAATCGCTTATACTTTCGAACCCGACCCATTTGGTCGATCATTAGGATCCGACCAAATACATTAGGTGACCATAGTTGTATGGGGAATAACCTTCCGAGGTTATACCTTATGGTCATGTCGTTTAAGTAGTTGTATGATAGGTAATGTATATGCCTTAGGAAAATTACCAAAATGCCCTTTTTGCGCCAAAATTCATTTTAAGCCTATGTAACGTAATTTTTGACATCTAAACTGATTTAACAACAATATTAAACATGTTAAGGCATATTTTACTTGTTATAGGACTAGTTAGGCGTTCCGAACGCGTTTACGCGAACGACGCGTTAAAGTAGCATAAGTTGCCTAAACGGGTCGTAACGGGTCAAAAGCACTTAGGATAGGTTTCGTTTTAGTATGTAGGCTTTGTCAAACCATATTACATGGGTTCCCACACTCATTTGGTTTACGAACCCTCATACTACCCGATCCTCCGATAGGTCCGTTTATTAATGTAGATACCTATATTAGGTGCCGTTTGATTCCGTGATCTTCTAGCTTTGCTTGGTGGATATCTAAAGTCTATTGAGCAATCTCAAGTGAGTACATGTCCCCTCTTTTACTGTTTTTCAAACGTTTTGGGGTGAAACACATGTGCCTACTTGTTACGTTCGTGCTTTTCATGTTTTCATATCATATACTTGCTATGTTCATTAGTACACTATTAGTACATGATTTCTTTATGTTTTGCTATGTATGTTTACTTAACATGCTAGCATATTGATTTACATGATTTTTCTGCTTTGTATGTTAACTTAGCATACTTAGTACCTTGTTTTACTTTACCTTTCTGCTATGTATGTTGACTGAGCATGCTAGCACATTGATTTACATGACTTTTCTGCTTTGTATGTTAACTTAGCATACTTAGTACATTGTTTTCATATAACATGTTTACGTTTGGTATAACATTTGGTTTATACAAACGGGACTTATATACGTTCAATAACATTAGCTACGCCGCTCGGTAGTAAGTAATGGTACCATAAGACTTGACAAATCCCGTTCCTGACATCCTAGGTTTGTTTGGGTGAAAGGAATGACTGAATCCAAAAACATTTCTTTTGATAACCTTTACTTAGGGTTATCCGTCTATCTCAAGGCTTGAATTTATGCGTTTAACTTACCGCATAAGTGTTTGTATTAGTAAAACATGCATTTACTTTGCAAAACACAACTTTTTGATATATTCAAAATACTTTGTTTTGTACATTCTTACATTTGGTTTATGTGATTACACTTTACTTACCATACATAACATTTGTTACATACTACTTGATTACATTTTGACTTATAAACATTTGACGTGGTTTATACAAGAACTTTTAACATTTGGTTTAAACATGGACTTCATACATTGGTGGTTTGTTTAAGTGACTTAAGTAACGATACGTGTGTAGTATGATACAAGCATGGTGGATACGCTACTGGTACTTCCTATATATAAGTGCTTGTATTATATTACATGTCGTAAGCGTTATTTAAATCATTAAATTGGGCTTATACATTTTACACAAATAACATATTTTTTCACAAGACTTTGTTTTACAAAACAGTTTGTTTTCTACATCTTATTTTACTTGGTTATTCATTTAACCATACATTATTCTTTTAAATATACATATCATTTGATTTAGTATCGCTTTTCAAATAATTTATAAAAGAAAACGCTTAACTAGATTCATGACTAATTTTTAAACATTTTCTTCAACTTAAGTCATGAATCCTATTTTCACAAAAACCTATGTATCTCACAGGCATTTTTATTGCTGACGTACCTATTTTCACATGTGTTTTCAGGAGCTGTTGCTTAGGATGATCGTGACACTAGGGCGGACCTGTGCCTTAGAGACTTAAAATGAAGATAGAACTAGTTTAAATTATGTGATGTACTCTTTGGTTCTTGTTTTAAGACAATGTATTGCACCTTCGGTTTATGAATAAAATATAATTTTAATTACCATGGTTGTGGAACAATAATGCTGTTACAACACTCCCCGACATTTCCGCCACGATTTGATGTTTTACGTGGTCGGGGTGTGGCATCTTTGGGTTCGACAGTTGCTTGATTAACATATTTGGTGGTAGTTTGGGGTGAGGAGTGTGTATCTCTCACTCGGTTTTCGTTGAGGCTAGATGGTAGACTAACTCTGTAGTGTCAGGTCTAGTGGATGGAGGGAGGAAGACCTTGAAGGTATTTCTTGATTGCACACTCAGGTGTGCTAACAAGATGGGGGACTTTGGCGCTTACCTGCTTAAAGCGGGTGGTGTAACCGAGGTTATCGCCACCCACTGTTTGAGGTTCCATAATTCTTCCTCGAGCTTTTGCTGGTCATGTGGAGGACAAAATTCCATCACCATCATTTGTTTTACCTCGTCCCAAGGGAGGGGTAGGCTTCTTCGTTGCTACGGATATTGCGCTCGTTTGTCCACCAGTCGAGAGCCCTTGACTGGAAGACGTCGGTCGAGATTCGGGTTTTCAAGTGTTAGGGACACTATATATATTAATGAATGTCACCTCAATGTTATCAAACCATTCAAGCATTTTGGTGGCACCTTCATTGCCGATGAATGTAAGAGGGTTGCAAGCAGCGAAGTGCTTGTAGTTAAACGAGGTTGTCTTAGTTTGGTTAACTTTGGAGTCAACCGAAGAGTTAGGGGTATTGGCGGCGTTGATTTTGCTCACAATATTGGGTATGACTTGGGCCACTTGCTTGGCCATGAACGAGAGCATCTTTTTGTTTGAGCTCGACTTGGAACCCTTCTTGGAGTTTGAGAGATGGTTGGAAGACATTTATAAGATTGATTACAGAAAACGATGAGACTTGATGATAATGTACTTTGAAAATAGATTGTATAATTTAACATGTAGCATGTCACATAACAGGTAAGTTTTCAAGTAGTTCACATAACATAACAAGAATTCACTTTGAATAATAAAAAATAATGACAAAAAGATTGTAAATTTAGTTTGTTTACGGCAAGTATTAGTGTTTGAGATTGCGAGTAAAGTGATATTCGAGTCTTTGAAATGAAAAAAGGTATGAAATGTAAAACAAAAGAAATTGTTATGACATAAAAGGGAGTCAACGTAAAATCTTGGAGTGTCTCAGAACAAAACTAAGACTATTCTAAAGTGGTCGAAAATCCTTTCGAGTTTGGGAAACTTGATTCGGCCTAATAGGTAGAATACTCTTGCCGAAATATCAGTTAACAATCTTCACCCTTCCGGTTACTACATGTCCCAAGTCAAATGAAAGTTCGAGACTTTGGCGAGATTGAAAATCGAGGAGTGGGACTAGTTATTAAGATGAGTGTTTTACCCCTAACTTGACAATGTCGTTCCCTAAGCGTAGTTAGTACTTATCGAACTTGATGGGGAACTAATTCGGACTCGTTGGTAAGGGTCCACTAGAATAAGATTAGGAAATTATCCATCAAGGTGTGGAAATCACTCCTAACTTGATGGTATAATTTCGTGACAAATCGGTAAACGCAGATTGAGGGATTTCACCAAAAGGGGGGTTTTCAAGCCTATTTTGGTGAGATCGTCTCGTTTGTGAAATAAGATTGTCTTTGCATAATCTTGTGTGTATTATAGCTCGTCTTAGGAGAGAATTGAATATTTAAGGCCAAAAAGAAATAGATAGGAAATGATTAGGGAGAATTCAAGTAGTTTTAAGCATGTACAAGAATGGTCAAGTATGGTTCCTAAACTATAGACAAAGTCAAAAAGCATGGCAATTTTTCCAAATTCTCTATTTATAGTTCTGATACCAATCTTTCACACCGCAACCGATGACGGAAACATCAAAGTGAGAAAAAGACATGATTTCTCAAGACATCATGTAACAACTCTCACTAAAATCAATACTTAGGATGTTAATTATCTATTAAGGAGACCCTAATTAAGATCCCCAGGTGATTCTGCACAAACCCTGAAAGTTTCAAAACAATCAGAATTAGGATCAGGGCCCCTAAAACTCAGGGGGGGTATTTCCTACTTGATGATTATCCACATAACTCGTTGTAGAAATCTGATTGGTCAAAACCGTCGACTCAGCTAGGCTAGTCCTACGCGTGGCAACACTATAAGAATGAGGTGTCCCTTACGGACCGTAAGGGATATGGCATACGGTTCGTAAGCAAGACCAAAATTCGGCTATAAATAGCAGGCCTTGGGACTTGCCTGAGGAAGTTACAACGACGCACAAACTCTCTGTGTACGTCGAATTATAGAGGAAACAGTCCGAAAACACACACAATCACTAAGTGCTGCTACGATTCAGGGTATTAATTCGATCGCTATTACGATTCAACGTCCGATCGATTGTAACTATCCAACGTATGATTAAGTGCTGCTCAAATTGAGCTGATACTTTATTGATTCGTCGTGATTTCGACTTGAATATTTGAGTGCTGTTCGAATTCGGACTATGCTCTGTTATTCGTTGTTAATCCGTTGAATTGTTAAGTATTGCACCTTATTAATCGTTGTGAGGGTTTAATCTCGTGAATTGTCGTAACTGCTGTATTGGTTACTTACCTAATTTCGTGTGCATTAGATTATTTTATTAGGCTTATCAGTAGGCTAAACTCTATCCCATACCCTTACAATCAAGGAAGATAAGCAAACCCAGCAAAGCAAAAGCAAAGGTGAGTTCACGAACTTTCTACAAGGCACGGCCATCCTCCAGAGGTAGGATGCCACTCCACTAATCTTCGCACACATGCCTGTAGGGCCGCGATGTAGTATCCTTCGCACACATGTCTGGGAGACCGCGATACGGGCTAGTAAGCCAGTGAACCAACCGTGAATTCACTCAACTTTGTTGTTGACTCGTTGTTACATGCCTTGCAGGTCGTTAGGTCCCTAGCTTAAGGAGCTTGCACTGGGAGGCGTGGTCGTTGTGGGAAAACTTATATTAAACTTATGTTTTGCTTCCGCTGTAAACTCAAACTATGTTTTGACACCAATTGTATTGTGTTGGATTTTATAAACTAAACTACATGCTTGTTCAATATGATTGGTGGCTATGATCCTGGGCATGTCACGCCTCCAAGGCGGGGTGGGGCTTTGGAGGGGTGTGACACATCATAACTTGCTAATTGTGACAATAATTAAGTAATTCAAATTGCATTGATACTAAAATGGAAAGTACATTGTTTTGGTATGAAAAACACAACTTAATGCATAAAAGCGAAACAACACGAAACAAAACATAAATTAAAGTTTTATTGTGTATCTAGTCCACCTTAAATATCATTTCTTCCTTCGTCATCAACTAGTTTCCTGCAACATGTATTAAAATACAATCAACAAAAGTTGGCTAGTATACAAGTCTGAATAGATGCATACTAGTGTCTAAAAGTTGTCTCATATCCCACATAGTAACTTGCAAACAATTTTTATTAACATACTAGCATGTGCTAACTATAAGTCAAATCAAAGTATACCGCAATCGTGCGTATCCTTATCGTTGAGACGACAAGCCCTTAAAATAGTCTACTTAACAATACCATAAGAATATGGGCAGTGTGTTAATCCTATAGCTCTATAATTGTTAAGGGTGGCTAGCAAAGTCAATGAGCATATCGAACACAAATTTGAAAATAGCATGTAATAATAAGAATATAACAAGTATCATGTGTTTAACGGATTGAATGTTTATGCGAATAACTTTAATCATGAATACGTGATTTGTATAGTGTGTACATGATGCACCCAAAGTTTGTATAGTGGTAAATGGGATCGAGTATACTCAGGCTTTCTGAAGTAAATTTCGGGAATGTGAGTAGACGAATCTTGAAGTTAGACCACCGAAATTACCCTACGAGGGAAACAAAGGTGTGTGAGTTGCGGTTTTTGGTTTAATGGATTAGATTCAGGATTTAAAGGTTAACATACTATGAATGTAAATCTAAGTACCATGAGAATGGTCATGCAAGGAGGTAGGATGAATTCCATCAATTTAACCTCATTATATGATTCACCATAGCACAACATCATCAAATTTGTTAATGATTTCGGTTGGTCCTGAATATGGAAATAATAAGACTTAAACCTACTAAAGTTACAAACAACCAAGTGAGCTAGCTAGATCCGTGCATCCCGGACATGGAAAGTTTTTGGGGAAGTGATCTAGCCTTGTCCCTATGTTGGAAATTATTCGAGATTGAGTGGTATGAATGTAAGAAATTAACAAGTGAAGTTGTGGAAAAACGTTGGAGAGCCAAAGCTTCCATGGTTCACACATTCACCAAAACATAAGTCTCACCATATTGAAGGTGGTGAGCCTGGATGGTCTCATCACTTGTAGGTTGTTTGAAACCTTGCCAAAACAGATTGTTTAGAAGGTGTTTGAACCTCTAAACTTATAATCACCAACCATGCTCAAACTCTATAACCATAGGTTTGGTTTGAAGCAAGGTTGGTGCAAGATGTACAAGTTAAACATGTCTAAAGAATGTGTAAGTAAAGTTTTTATCAAAACAAAATGTTTGTACCACTTTGGACCTCAAATGTGGTGAGGTTTCACCTTCGTTTGCCATAGCAAACTTGTGGAAACCTTCCTAGAGGTTATCCAAGTGGTTTGAAAGAAGGAATGAAGAAGAAAAGTGAAGAAAAATGAGTGAAAACTCACTTAAAACACTTAGAGTTTTCTGTCCAAAATGGAGAAATTCTTGAGAGATTTAGAGAGTTTGAGAGTCGATTTGGTGTTTGGAAAGTGCTTAGGAGTGTATGGAGGCTCCTATTTTATAATGGGGTTGATTAGGGTTAGAGTTAAATAAGTTAGGAGGTGATTGGAGGTGAAAAAGGTGGCAAAAATGGGCCAACCTGTGAGCTGGATGCAATCTGCTACGGATTGACATCTCCTGCGTGTCGCCGGAAAAGTCCTGGTTTGTCTCGCGTGGCGCCTGGGAGTCCAGTCTGAAAAATGTTTATTTTTGACCTCTGAACTTTGTAATTATGTTATTTTATGCCGTAAACTTGTATTTTAGTCCGTTTTAGGTATTTAAAGAGTATCAAAGTATCGTATAAATACCGTGCAACGTATGAACGATGATTAAAGCGTATGATAGGTCTAGGTTGTATGTAAACATGTATCCAACGTGTGATTGCGTATCAATACAAGTATAACAAGTATAAGTATAAGAATAAAGTTCCATTATGATCAAAGCCTCAGATTACAAGATTGGAATTGAAATACGAATACAAGATGAATACAAGTTCCGAAAAAATAGAAAGGTGAATAAAACTTCCTAAATAAGGAAAGTACAAAAATGTGAAGCATTACACTTTGCTCCTATAGCAAGGTTGAAAGCAATAAGACTCTTCTTGGCCTTAATTTCAAGACTCCAACACCCAGCTATTCTATCAATTCATTGAACTACTGGTTTTGGAAATCATCCAAACTAATGGACTCATCTGCTCCTCTACCTACGGTGGTTGTATCAGTAGGTATTTATGTGACAATTGTGTTCTGTAATTGATGTACAATGTAAGACAATGTTAATTATCAATAAAACAATGAGTTTTGGTGTTATTATATGTGTTTTGGTGTTATTATGTGTGTATTTGTGTTTGATGATTTTACGATTTGATTCGAGTGCGATTTCGAGCTTTAAATCGTTTCCCGGAAGGTTATACTGTGACACCTGTGTCACTTCAACCATCAAACAAATGCCAAACCAAGGAAATATTGTATTTCATACTTGGGATTTGTATAAATATGTGTATGCTTTGCACATATCAATCCTTGTTCAATTTCATACTCTACAACGCTTTCTGGAGAATTATACGCAAACTGGTGCATAAACGTACTCAGTTTAATGCGACAAATACTCCGGGAGACCATCATACACTTAACATACCTTAAATAACCTTTACATAACTTAGAAATAAGTTTTGAAGGCTTTGGTATGGCAAAAACAAGTTAATTCGCTTACAGGGACTAAACTTGACAAACTGCGAAAGTATGCCAATTTGAACTGTAACGAACATTCCGGAACATGTCCATAAGTTAAACATACCATATATATCCTTTACATAGCTTAGAAATAGGCTTTGAGGGGTTTGGTATGCTAAAACAAACTTTTGGATCATTCAGGGACTAAAAGTGTCAAAAAGTGCATAAGTTTGCACTTTCGCGCATAACTCACGTTCTGAATACATCCGGACATCCAAAAATTTATGTAAGCATCCTTATATTATGCCTTAGTGTTTGGCATGAGAAAAATCCATTTGTCGCGTCATTTGGATCGTCTTTCACGCTTATGCGCATTCCGTCGTAATTAAGCGAACATCGCGATCGTACGGCCAAACGAACCGACATCCGACATATTTTTGGGCATGTTTCATGTCCACAATGTTTAGGCATCATTTTAGGGCCTTAAAGATGGCTTTACAGGTCTTAGAAGGGCTGGAAATAGCTTAAACACGCAACAGGGACCAAAAGTGTAAATTCTGCAAGTGGTGCAGATCAGAGGGGCCAGGCGGCCCGCGTAAAGATTGCCCAAAACATGAGGCGGGCCGCGTGAACATGTCTGACAGAAGATTTTGCATTTAATGCAGAATCTGGCCTTTCGTTCGATCAAGGGGCGATGCCTTTTCACCCAACGAAGAGCCAAGGGTCAAGTTCACTGAACTTATCCACTTGGACACATGTACGCACGAGATCAAGGCACGATATTCGATAAAACGATCCTAACGGTTCCACTTTTCCTATAAATACCCCCCCCCTTTAGTGTAAAATTCACAAAATCAGATCTTAGAGCTCTAAGTTGAAACCATTGTTTCATACCTGAGCTATTTGGTCTTGATTAGCACTCGGGGACCCTCCGTAAGTCTTCTTTCGCTCTTTTATTCGCTTTTCGAGTCCGAAAGTCAACGTTTTGTTGACTTTCTGCATTGACCAGCTTATGGTCGATGCGAAGTTCATGGAACTTCATAACGTGAGCGTGATCACGATGGTTATGGTCCGTAGTGACCATACCTACTGATTACCCCGTTATCTAGGCTCAGTGACGAGTCGTAGTTTCGGCCAAAATGCGCATTCTTGCGTATTTTGTAACCAAACTACTCGTGGGCATCAAAGCCGTTTGTTTTGATGCCAAACCTGTTTCTAAACTTAGTTAAGCATGTTCTAACATGCTTAGCTCGTCACTTTTAGTTTAGTGCTTATATAGGGTCGTAAGGTAAGCGATTTAAACCATCGCTTATACTTTCGAACCCGACCCATTTGGTCGGTCATTAGGACCCGACCAAACACATTAGGTGACCATAGCTATAACCTTCCGAGGTTATACCGTGTGGTCGCAATGTTAGGCGTTCCGAACGCGTTCTACGCGAACGACACGTTAGGGTAGCATAAGCTACCTAAACGGGTCGTGATGGACCGTAAGCACTTAGATTATGTTTCATTTTTAGTATGTAGGCTTTGCTAAGCCATATTACACGAGTCTCCATACTCGTTTGGTTTACGAACCCGCGTACTGTCCGATCCTTCCGATTTGGTCCGGTATATTAACATAAGCTACCTATTAGGTGCCGTTGATATTCCGTGATCTTTAGCATTATCCGGTTATTATACAAGGAATCCAAAGCAATCTCAGGTGAGTACATAGTTCCCCTCTTTTACTGTTTCTGAACTGTTTTGGGGTGAAGCATGTGTACCTATCTGTTATTTTCATGATTTCAAAGTATAATTGATTATACATGATAGTATTTATCTTTTGACAAACTAAATGACTATCTATGGTTTAAACACTGATTTCTCAAAAAATTACAAAAGTAATTGTTGGAATAGTACCTATTTTGTTCACCAGACCGATTGGTAGTATGATATAGCGCTATAGGACTAGACACCCCATTCCTGTTGTCATGGAATGTCTGAAACCAATTTGTTTCTCCATCCAAATAGGGATTTCCTTTGTGGTATCCTTATAGTCTCAAAGGTGTAGTTTGATGCACCAGGTCTGAATGAATTCTTAAATCGCACCTTTAAAGTATATTTTGATATACTCCCAAAAAGTATAGTTTGATATACTCTCATGTGTGGTATTGTACAGAACCAACATATATTTTGTAATCATCCAAAGCATATTTTGATATGTTATTTACAAACCAAGACATAGTTTAATATGTTATTTATCACAACCAAAACATATTCTGATATGTTACTTACAAAACTAAAACATAGTTTAATGTGTTATCTATAAATCCAAGGTATACTTGTAATATACTACTGAAAACTATTATTTTGAACAACTAAAGTATATTTAATATACTATCTATCAAACGATTTGGTTTTGGTTAGTGTTTAGATAACGGAACGAGTGTAATGTGATGAAAACATGGTAGATACGCCGCTGGTACTTCTTATATATAAGTGTTTTCATTGCATTACATACCGTGGCGTTATTTAGTACACTTGGGTCAACAATATTGGAACTGAAATATATTTTAATATATTACTTATTCAACTTTCTTAAAACCAAGGTATATTTTATATATACCATAAACGTTTTATTAAAACATTGTTTTTCAAACAAACTTAACTTATACAAACTCATTTTACATGGTTATTCAGTTAACCATACATTATTCTCTTATTTATACATATCATCTGATCCTATCGTTTTTCAAATGATTTACAAGACAAAGCAAAAATACGAGGTTCATGACTAAACATTTTCTCAAACTCAAGTCATGAACTCCGTTTTCACAAAACCTATGTATCTCACAGGCATTTTTATGCTGACGTACCTATTTTTACACATGTTTCAGGTGCTGTCTTGAGATGATTGTTGATGCATGCTACATTTAGGATGGACTCGTGCCTTAGCAACTTTAAAACTTGGAAGATCATAGTTGTACTTATGTGATTGTAATAGAAAAACGAGTTCATTTAATCAATAAAACAATATTTAAATTTCCATGTGTTATGAAACAATGATTCTGTTACAACACTCCCTGACGTTTCCGCCACGTTTTGTATGTTCTACGTGGTCGGGGTGTGACAGAAAAGTTGGTATCAGAGCTCATGGTTATAGGGAATTAGGTTATTAGTAATGCTTTGACCTAGTCTATAACCTTCCTAGGACCCTAATGCGAGTTTACTTGCGTTTAGTCATAAAACAACACCGTCACCTATCCTTAGGCGATGACCGCAACAAGAACATAAATTTCAAAACCGCTTTGAAAACTAATCATCTGTTCTAGGATGATTGATTACTAGGTTTTGAACCCTCTGTTATAAGGTTTTGAACCCCTTTGAATTTTCAAAACTCTCGTCAAAGTTGGTCTAAATATTGTGAACACATGCAAACTGGAAGGGTGGGTGCCTGTACCCTGAGTTTTCTGTCTAAGGCTAGAGTGTTCGTACAAATCCACATAATCGGACCAGTCACTCTTACCTGGGAACTCTTGGGGTGAGTGTCCACTTATAGGCGAGCATGTCTTCGCGATACACTATTTTTGACCTATTTGCTTTGATTAATCACCAGGTCGTGTGTTGCTTTGTAGTAACAGACAGACGGCCACTATCCTTGCTTTCATCAGATTTGTTCCATCTCATTCTTTTCGTCTAATTCTCTCACTCGTTTCCTCTCATGTTTCCTCTTTTAGAATGCCTCCTCGACGCGACAATCAGATGGCGAATGCCGAACTGGCGGAAATCATCGCGCAACAAATGGCTGCTGCCTTCCCAATTCTTTATGCTCAAATAACTCAAGCCATCAACAACAACAATGCTCCATGCAATTTCAAGATTTTTAACTCAGCTAAACCGCTCAAGTTCAATGGTTCTGAGGGAGCAACTGGTCTTCTTCAATGGTTCGAGAGCATTGAGAACACTTTCCGTCACGTTCAGTGTCCTGAAAATCGCAAGGTCGAGTTTTCTTCGAGTGTGTTTCAGAAGAGGGCTCTTACATGGTGGAATGGGGTTATGAGAGACCGCGGTGCAGAGGTTGCATTAGCACAGACTTGGGCCGAGCTTAGGGCTCTTATGATGAAGGAGTTATGTCCTCGTCATGAGCTTAGGGCTCTAGAAAGGGAATTTGATGATTTAAAGCAAGACAGTGGGGAACATCGAGCCTATACTGATCGCTATGAGGAATTGAGCTTGTTATGCCCTACTATGGTTACGCCTCTGGATAAGGCGATTGAGAAATACATTGATGGGCTTCCTGACGTAGTTCAGGACATCGTTACTGGCAGCAACCCTACTACTGTCAGACAAGCCATTGAATTAGCTGCCACTCTGACTGAATCCCAAATCAGGAAGCGCAAGCTGTTTCGGAAGGGCGACTTAAGACCATCTGACAAGACTGCTCATGTGGAACCAAAGGAAGAAAGTGCTGAGGTGTCCAAGAAGGAAAAGCGCAAAGCCTCTCAAAGCTACGCTGTAACTGCTCAAGACAAACAAGTTGCACCAAACCAGCCAACACAACCCCGTAAAAGACAAAACTATGTTGGTACTGCACCGTTGTGCAACAAATGCAACCGTCATCATCTAGAGCAAGAGCAGTGTCACAAATGTACCCACTGTGGGCGGTTGGGACATTTGATCAATGTTTGTCATTATGCAAATCAAACTGCTGCAAACCCTGCTGCTGTTCAAGCACGGTTCCCTCCAGGGTCATGTTATAACTGTGGTGACCTTACCCACTACAGAAACAATTGCCCAAGGCTTGTTAACATACCTCCAGCGCGTGGACGAGTGTTCCACATCAATGAGGCAAACATGAACAATGAGGCAGCAGTGAACAATTAGTGTTTTGTATTTCCTTAGTTGCTATCTTTTGACACTTCAAGACAAATCCGTTGCTACATAAATAAAGATTTGTTGTTTTTATTTATGCAAAATTTATGCGTTTGTGTGAATGCTTGATGCAACTTTATGATGTCAACCCAAAAACAAACTACTCGTATGGTTCTGTCATATTATGATCACTTGTGATCTCCCCAAGAACCTTAAACTCTCGTTTCTTTTAAGAAACAAAGTCAAACACTTATTGAGAATCCCTCTATCTTTATAGATAGATCTTCATAAATCGTTAAAGTGCCAAATGAAATCCATAGGTTGGATTCCTAGTGTGCCTTAATATCCATACCTAAGGATAACAAAATAAAGAATCAAGTTAACTAAATTTGTGCTTATGTATTTTCTTACATGTTTTGTGGTTGTATGTGATCCATCCAAATCCTCATAGAATCTTTCATATCTTCATACGAGAGATTCATAATGGGATATCCAAAGATACTATCTTAAACCCTCAATGGATTTCAACAGTGTAGTTAAGTCACTCGGGTTATAAAGTATTGTTCTATAATTGGACCTCTTGAAAGGTCTGCTTAAACAGATTGATTTTGAAAATCTGATTAGAAATATCATGTGATGATATAAAAATGATCCCTTAAGCGGTCTATTTAAAGAGATCGTACGACGGTCTAGTTAAGAAGATCATGTGTTGATCTAGTTAAAAAGATCGTTCGTTGATCGAATTAAAAGGATCCTTTGGTGGTCTAGTCAAATCGCTTCATATTTATTCAAGTAATTTTTCCTACGGATTATGAAATGGACTGTGCGGACTGTGCAAGGAATTACGTAATTATGGAGGCCTACATAATTATGGAATTCAGTGCACAGGAACCACAGGGAGTTTCATCATGTGTTAAGACCTAGTGACAAGAATAATGATACGGGAGAAGTCTCGGACCTCGACCAATGTCATTTATTCTCACACTCCCCCAATTCTGATCTCAATCACACACCAAGTTTTCCTATGATAAGCCTTCATAAGAAACGTTCGTCAATCTGTAGTTCAAAATTTCATGTTTTACTATTTCAAGGAATTCACTCTGAGGGTTAACAAATTCGCTAAGAATCCTAACATGGCCCAGGGTTTTACCTAAGGGTTCAATGGATCTATTATAAGGCGAAACCTTCACAGCTGTCCTCACGAGTTTCCTCTAGAATTAAATTTCGGGACGAAATTTCCTAAAGTAGGGGAGACTGTGACACCTGTGTCACTTCAACCATCAAACAAATGCCAAACCAAGGAAATATTGTATTTCATACTTGGGATTTGTATAAATATGTGTATGCTTTGCACATATCAATCCTTGTTCAATTTCATACTCTACAACGCTTTCTGGAGAATTATACGCAAACTGGTGCATAAACGTACTCAGTTTAATGCGACAAATACTCCGGGAGACCATCATACACTTAACATACCTTAAATAACCTTTACATAACTTAGAAATAAGTTTTGAAGGCTTTGGTATGGCAAAAACAAGTTAATTCGCTTACAGGGACTAAACTTGACAAACTGCGAAAGTATGCCAATTTGAACTGTAACGAACATTCCGGAACATGTCCATAAGTTAAACATACCATATATATCCTTTACATAGCTTAGAAATAGGCTTTGAGGGGTTTGGTATGCTAAAACAAACTTTTGGATCATTCAGGGACTAAAAGTGTCAAAAAGTGCATAAGTTTGCACTTTCGCGCATAACTCACGTTCTGAATACATCCGGACATCCAAAAATTTATGTAAGCATCCTTATATTATGCCTTAGTGTTTGGCATGAGAAAAATCCATTTGTCGCGTCATTTGGATCGTCTTTCACGCTTATGCGCATTCCGTCGTAATTAAGCGAACATCGCGATCGTACGGCCAAACGAACCGACATCCGACATATTTTTGGGCATGTTTCATGTCCACAATGTTTAGGCATCATTTTAGGGCCTTAAAGATGGCTTTACAGGTCTTAGAAGGGCTGGAAATAGCTTAAACACGCAACAGGGACCAAAAGTGTAAATTCTGCAAGTGGTGCAGATCAGAGGGGCCAGGCGGCCCGCGTAAAGATTGCCCAAAACATGAGGCGGGCCGCGTGAACATGTCTGACAGAAGATTTTGCATTTAATGCAGAATCTGGCCTTTCGTTCGATCAAGGGGCGATGCCTTTTCACCCAACGAAGAGCCAAGGGTCAAGTTCACTGAACTTATCCACTTGGACACATGTACGCACGAGATCAAGGCACGATATTCGATAAAACGATCCTAACGGTTCCACTTTTCCTATAAATACCCCCCCCCCTTTAGTGTAAAATTCACAAAATCAGATCTTAGAGCTCTAAGTTGAAACCATTGTTTCATACCTGAGCTATTTGGTCTTGATTAGCACTCGGGGACCCTCCGTAAGTCTTCTTTCGCTCTTTTATTCGCTTTTCGAGTCCGAAAGTCAACGTTTTGTTGACTTTCTGCATTGACCAGCTTATGGTCGATGCGAAGTTCATGGAACTTCATAACGTGAGCGTGATCACGATGGTTATGGTCCGTAGTGACCATACCTACTGATTACCCCGTTATCTAGGCTCAGTGACGAGTCGTAGTTTCGGCCAAAATGCGCATTCTTGCGTATTTTGTAACCAAACTACTCGTGGGCATCAAAGCCGTTTGTTTTGATGCCAAACCTGTTTCTAAACTTAGTTAAGCATGTTCTAACATGCTTAGCTCGTCACTTTTAGTTTAGTGCTTATATAGGGTCGTAAGGTAAGCGATTTAAACCATCGCTTATACTTTCGAACCCGACCCATTTGGTCGGTCATTAGGACCCGACCAAACACATTAGGTGACCATAGCTATAACCTTCCGAGGTTATACCGTGTGGTCGCAATGTTAGGCGTTCCGAACGCGTTCTACGCGAACGACACGTTAGGGTAGCATAAGCTACCTAAACGGGTCGTGATGGACCGTAAGCACTTAGATTAGGTTTCATTTTTAGTATGTAGGCTTTGCTAAGCCATATTACACGAGTCTCCATACTCGTTTGGTTTACGAACCCGCGTACTGTCCGATCCTTCCGATTTGGTCCGGTATATTAACATAAGCTACCTATTAGGTGCCGTTGATATTCCGTGATCTTTAGCATTATCCGGTTATTATACAAGGAATCCAAAGCAATCTCAGGTGAGTACATAGTTCCCCTCTTTTACTGTTTCTGAACTGTTTTGGGGTGAAGCATGTGTACCTATCTGTTATTTTCATGATTTCAAAGTATAATTGATTATACATGATAGTATTTATCTTTTGACAAACTAAATGACTATCTATGGTTTAAACACTGATTTCTCAAAAAATTACAAAAGTAATTGTTGGAATAGTACCTATTTTGTTCACCAGACCGATTGGTAGTATGATATAGCGCTATAGGACTAGACACCCCATTCCTGTTGTCATGGAATGTCTGAAACCAATTTGTTTCTCCATCCAAATAGGGATTTCCTTTGTGGTATCCTTATAGTCTCAAAGGTGTAGTTTGATGCACCAGGTCTGAATGAATTCTTAAATCGCACCTTTAAAGTATATTTTGATATACTCCCAAAAAGTATAGTTTGATATACTCTCATGTGTGGTATTGTACAGAACCAACATATATTTTGTAATCATCCAAAGCATATTTTGATATGTTATTTACAAACCAAGACATAGTTTAATATGTTATTTATCACAACCAAAACATATTCTGATATGTTACTTACAAAACTAAAACATAGTTTAATGTGTTATCTATAAATCCAAGGTATACTTGTAATATACTACTGAAAACTATTATTTTGAACAACTAAAGTATATTTAATATACTATCTATCAAACGATTTGGTTTTGGTTAGTGTTTAGATAACGGAACGAGTGTAATGTGATGAAAACATGGTAGATACGCCGCTGGTACTTCTTATATATAAGTGTTTTCATTGCATTACATACCGTGGCGTTATTTAGTACACTTGGGTCAACAATATTGGAACTGAAATATATTTTAATATATTACTTATTCAACTTTCTTAAAACCAAGGTATATTTTATATATACCATAAACGTTTTATTAAAACATTGTTTTTCAAACAAACTTAACTTATACAAACTCATTTTACATGGTTATTCAGTTAACCATACATTATTCTCTTATTTATACATATCATCTGATCCTATCGTTTTTCAAATGATTTACAAGACAAAGCAAAAATACGAGGTTCATGACTAAACATTTTCTCAAACTCAAGTCATGAACTCCGTTTTCACAAAACCTATGTATCTCACAGGCATTTTTATGCTGACGTACCTATTTTTACACATGTTTCAGGTGCTGTCTTGAGATGATTGTTGATGCATGCTACATTTAGGATGGACTCGTGCCTTAGCAACTTTAAAACTTGGAAGATCATAGTTGTACTTATGTGATTGTAATAGAAAAACGAGTTCATTTAATCAATAAAACAATATTTAAATTTCCATGTGTTATGAAACAATGATTCTGTTACAACACTCCCTGACGTTTCCGCCACGTTTTGTATGTTCTACGTGGTCGGGGTGTGACAGAAAAGTTGGTATCAGAGCTCATGGTTATAGGGAATTAGGTTATTAGTAATGCTTTGACCTAGTCTATAACCTTCCTAGGACCCTAATGCGAGTTTACTTGCGTTTAGTCATAAAACAACACCGTCACCTATCCTTAGGCGACGACCGCAACAAGAACATAAATTTCAAAACCGCTTTGAAAACTAATCATCTGTTCTAGGATGATTGATTACTAGGTTTTGAACCCTCTGTTATAAGGTTTTGAACCCCTTTGAATTTTCAAAACTCTCGTCAAAGTTGGTCTAAATATTGTGAACACATGCAAACTGGAAGGGTGGGTGCCTGTACCCTGAGTTTTCTGTCTAAGGCTAGAGTGTTCGTACAAATCCACATAATCGGACCAGTCACTCTTACCTGGGAACTCTTGGGGTGAGTGTCCACTTATAGGCGAGCATGTCTTCGCGATACACTATTTTTGACCTATTTGCTTTGATTAATCACCAGGTCGTGTGTTGCTTTGTAGTAACAGACAGACGGCCACTATCCTTGCTTTCATCAGATTTGTTCCATCTCATTCTTTTCGTCTAATTCTCTCACTCGTTTCCTCTCATGTTTCCTCTTTTAGAATGCCTCCTCGACGCGACAATCAGATGGCGAATGCCGAACTGGCGGAAATCATCGCGCAACAAATGGCTGCTGCCTTCCCAATTCTTTATGCTCAAATAACTCAAGCCATCAACAACAACAATGCTCCATGCAATTTCAAGATTTTTAACTCAGCTAAACCGCTCAAGTTCAATGGTTCTGAGGGAGCAACTGGTCTTCTTCAATGGTTCGAGAGCATTGAGAACACTTTCCGTCACGTTCAGTGTCCTGAAAATCGCAAGGTCGAGTTTTCTTCGAGTGTGTTTCAGAAGAGGGCTCTTACATGGTGGAATGGGGTTATGAGAGACCGCGGTGCAGAGGTTGCATTAGCACAGACTTGGGCCGAGCTTAGGGCTCTTATGATGAAGGAGTTATGTCCTCGTCATGAGCTTAGGGCTCTAGAAAGGGAATTTGATGATTTAAAGCAAGACAGTGGGGAACATCGAGCCTATACTGATCGCTATGAGGAATTGAGCTTGTTATGCCCTACTATGGTTACGCCTCTGGATAAGATATACGCAAACTGGTGTGTAAACACAGTCAGTTTAACACGACAAACACTCCGGAATAGTGACATAGGCTTAACATACCTTAAATAACCTCCACATAACTTAGAAATAAGTTTTGGATGGTTTGGTGTGTTGAAATCAAGTTTATTCGATCGCAGGGACTATTTGTGTCAAACTATGAAAGTATGCCGATTCGTGTGATAACGAACATTACAAAACTTGATCATAAGTTAAACATACCTTAAATATCCTTTACATAGCTTAGAAATAGCCTTTGAGGGGTTCGGTATGCTAAAATAAACTTATTTGATCAATAGGGACTAAAAGCATCAAAAAGTACATAAGTTTGCATTTTTGCGCATATCTTACGTTCTGAATATATTGGACATCAAACAATTTATGTAATCATTAAAATATTTTATTTTAATGATTGGCATGATAAAATTCCATTCATCGCTTAATTTGGATCGTTTTTGCGTTCGTTACAACTTCCGTCGTAATTAACCGAATAACGCAACTGTACGACCAAGCGAACCGACATCTGAGATGTTTTTGAGCATATTTTAAGTTCCTTATACTTTAACTTCATTTTAGAGCCTTGAAATGAGGTTAACGGGGCTTAAACATGTCAAAAATGCAAGTTTTTCAAGTTCAGGGACCAAATGTGATAATCTGCCAAAGTAGTCCAGGCGGGCCGCGTAAGCTGAGAAGCATTCTTACGCGGGGCGCGACAGCCTATCAGATCAGAAACATTGAATCTGGACTTTGAGCAGATTTTGATGGTTTTTAACCACTGATTTGGGATACTTTGGGCTAGATTTTGATGGTTTTAAGTGTTCCCATGGTTTTGAATATAATGTGCCCACTTGTAAGGCCGAGATCGAAGCATGTTTTGCGAGAAACGATCCTAACGGTTTACTAAAAACTATATATACCCACCGTTTCATTTCATTTCTGCTCACACTTTGGTTCAACCTGCTCTAAGTTGAAGTTATTACTTCATACCTGAGTTGTTTGAATCAAAACTTCCTAGCTTGGACCCTTTGTAAGTATTCTTTCGTGCTTTTATGCGTTTTTAAGCACGAAAGTCAAATAGTGTTTGACTTTCTGCTTTGACCAGGTTATGGTCAACACAAAGTTCGTTGGAACTTTGCAACATGAACGTAATCACGATGGTTATAGTCCCATGTGACTATACCTAATGATTACCACGTTGATTAGGCGTAGTGACGAGTCATAGTTTCGGTCAAAATGCGTATTTATGCGTATTTTGTAACCAAACTATTCTTGGGTATCAAAACCCTTTGTTTTGATATCAAAACCTGTTTTTTAACTTAACTAAACATGTTTTAACATGTTTAGCTCGTCACTTTTAGTTTAGTGCTTGTTTAGAGTCGTAAGTCAAGCGGTCTAAACCACCGCTTAGACTTTTGAACTAGACCCGTTTGGTCGATCATTAGGATCTGACCAAGCATGTTTAGTGACCATAGTTGTATAGGGAATAACCTTCCGAGGTTATTATGGTCACATGGTTTAAGTAGTTGTATGATAGGTAGTTTATATGCCTTAGGTAAATGACCAAAATGCCCTTTTCATGCATAATTGGATGTTAAGCATATGTAACTTAAAGTTTTGTCACTAAACTGATTATGCAACATGTTTAAACATGTTTAGGCATATAATACTTGTCATAGGACTAGTTAGACGTCTCGAACGCACGTTTGCACGAACGACACGTTAAAGTAGCGTAAGCTACCTTAATGGGTCGTAACGGGTCAAAAGCACTTAGGTTAGGTTCCAATTTAGAATATAGGATTTGTTAAACCATATCACATGAGTTCCAACACTCATTTGGTTTACAATACCTCTTTCTTTCCGATCTTCCGATTTAGGTGTCGATTTGTTTATCTAGTGATTTGATTACTAGGTGCTGCTTGAATTTCCTTGGTTTACGTTAGCTTGTTGAGTTCTTTAGATTGAGGATACTTTGCACTTCGATGTGAGTACATAGTTCCCCTATTTTACTGTTTTCGATTGTTTTGGGGTGATTCATATGTGTTAAATGTTTTCAATGTTTTTAACGATGGTTTCAAAAATGATTAAAATGGTTTATATTAAACTAATAACGATTTTGATAATGTGAACAAACATGTTGGACGTAGTTACATAACGAATAACATTCATTAACATTGATCAAGCCGACCAGTATTAGGTTATGGTACCATAGGATCTGACAACTCCCGTTATCAGACTACACCCATGGTTATGTGTGGGGGTTATGTGGGTAACGACTAAATCTGTGATTGTTAACTTACTCTTTGGTGGTTTGTTGAACGAGGGACGAGTTACGAAGGTTTGGATGTTATTAGCGAGATGACCAAAAGTAGTTTCACAATTAAAACGTGAACGATTTTTGGGATGATTTAAACGATTTGAAACGATTTGAACAAGTTAAACGATTTGAACAAACGATTGGTTTTGGGTTGTGATTAGATAATGGGACAGGTATAACATTATAAAAGCATGGTAGATACGCGCTGGTACTTCTTATATATAAGTGCTTTTATCATATTATATTCCGTAGCATTATTTAGTTCACTTGGATAAACGATTTTGAAACGATGTCACACAACGAGGTTTTTTAAATGATATAAACCATACGAGTTTTATAACGAGAACAATTTACGATTTGGGTTATTTAAACAAATGTTTTTGGGTTAAGAATCGTGGCTACGAGATTTTATAAACCATAACCATCTTTATTTGAGTTGGTTAATTATGTTGTAATACTATACACTTTTCAGAACAAGGTTTTTAACAAGGTATTGCAACATGTAAACGAGCCATGAACCGATACCCTCATAAAAGCTATGTGCTCGCCAGCATTTCTTTGCTGACTTTGTTTTTGCATATGTTTCAGGTGTTGTTGCTTGATGTTGATTGCTAGGATGCATGTTCACATAGGATCTGGACGAGGCCTTAGTGACATAATAACAATGATAGTCGATATGTAACTTGTTTGTTTGGTTTGAAGGCAATGATAATGTAAATATTCTAATAAAACGAAACTTTTGTACCCATGGTTGTGAAATAATAATTCTGTTATGACACTCCCCGACGTTTCCGCCGCGTTTATTGTTTTAACGCGGTCGGGGTGTGACAATTTAGGACTTTTTATTCACAAAGATGCCTCTTGATGCCCCTTGTTCTTGGTACTGGGGACTTCCAGCAATTTGGCTATCCAATACTTTAGCAACATGGCGTAGCTCTGTTGCTATTTCCTACAAGGTGGTCTTAGCTATGGTCCCACTATCTTCTTGTAAACAAGTGGGTTGTTCAAGTATAGTGGAAGCCACCACTGCAATCACCTCATTAGGATTTACATGAGAGGGATGAGCCTCTTCCTGATGTGGGTAAGGATCAGATTCCATATGTACCAGGGTTGTGTTTAGTGGCTCCATATATATGATTTGTGGTTGATTTGTGCCCTTTTGTGGTATAGTGGATAATCTGTCTTGATGAGTCTTTTTGCAAAAGTTGGTTTGGTCGACTTGGCTGTATGGAGGAACTAGAGACTTTAATGAAGAAATAATTACAATCTTTGGCTGAGTTTGTGTTTCAGCTGAATCTCATGGACCTTGACTTCCTGAGTAGTCTTTTTTTTTTTCTTTAGGGCGGTGGCTTTGGGAGTAGATTTAGAGGCTTAGGAAGTCTTTTGCGCTGAACACTTCTTCCTCTTTTTTGTGATGGTTGTTGTAGGTTCCTCAGGCATGGGTTGTTCCCTCTAGTCAGCAAGAGCAGTGGGCTTAGTTTATTGTTCATCAACTACTGGTTGTGCAGGATCACAACCTTGTACAGGCTAAGCTTCTTTTTCAACAATTTTTAGCTCAGTTTTATCCTTGCCCATTCTTGTAAAAGTTTGAGCTAAAAGAGATTTAATGGGAAGGATTTCGACTCTCTTGTAGAGCTCATCAAACAATTCTATCTCTAGAATCGCCACAATAAGTCTGGGGTACATCTAAAATTTTGAGGTTGAGTTAAGATTTGTAACCAGCTCTTTAGAAATTTGGTTTAAAAGATTAATTTGAGATTCGGTCAAGATGGAGTGTACTATATACTTTGTTGACTGTGGAATTTCGTTCTAAGAACCTGATTTACCTGACAAGCATTGCATGAGTCTGTGAAAGAGAAATTTATTAGCATGGCTACAAGATTTCTTCTCATAGGTTGCATATTTGGTGTTTCCATAATAGCCTTGTTCAATAAACTCTAAGTCAATCTCATATTTTGAAAATATATCAACCCCTTTCGGCATCCTTGAGTTGAAGTTGGTGTGATTGGATCTTAGGTGTGCTTGCTATGGTAATATTACTAATCTTTGATGTGATAGTCAGCACTTTGCCTTTCTTATCTTGAGTTGTCTTGGATGTGTTCCAAAAATCATGCAAAGTGGTCTTGTAAATAATTGGGTTTATAGGTAGTGCATGATGTAAAGGCGAATTTTCAATGAGGCCGATCATGTGGTGGTATTGAGGATGAGCCTTCTCCTTAGTTAAACAAGGAAGAAGATTGTTAGTGGGGCGGAAAGGGAGATTTGCCATGATTATGATGATTGAAATTTGGTCATGGAGAGTGAAATTGAAGCTTAGGGTTTGCAATTGATCACAAAATTGTTCAAAGGCAGTTAAAAGAATCCAAGATTGATCTGGAAGCTTTTTTATAGGGAATGGATTGGGGTAAAAAAGAAACGGTTGGATTTTGGCAAAATGTTGGTTCAAGCCAGCAGTTTTTTTGCAATTTGTACAAAAGTTAGATATTTTTAAATCCATGCCTTATGACTTGTAATCCTGGTTTCATCACTACGTGATTGGTCACTTTGACTACTATTTCAACCCATTGCCAACTTTTGTACCATCCTAATCAGCTCATTTTGGTTCTCTACCAGTGTTTTTATCTCAGCACATTGTTCAGACCTCCTTTGCTTGTACTGCTTAGGAGTAGAATGGGAATTCTTCTGTTTTCACCAACTGTTTGAAGGAGGTGCATCGGTAACATGTACTGGTCTGGTGAATTTTTTGTATTTCAAGGCAAATGTAACAGGAGTTTCAAAAGTTTTGAAAACGTCAAAAGAACCATTAGATTCACAATAGCCGGAATCACTACATGGCTAGAATACTGGCTTTTCATGAAAGTTTTCTAGATTCTAAATCTTGCTTTTCTCATAAGCTAAGACCATGTAACAATCTTCAGTATTATGATTGGTTTTCTCATAAACAGTGTAGAATAATGTGCGTTTGCCCTTTTTTGAACTAGATTTTGATTTGGTTTTCAATTTTGGGTTAGGGCCAATAATTTTGGACAAAATTGCTTGTGGGTTAGCACTTGGTGCCAATTTCCCATCTGAGGTCACAAAGGTCATTGGTTTGAAATTCTTGTCAATACATGTTTCATCAGACCATTTGATGTTGTGTTGATAAATGAATTTGTGAAAAGAACCACACTCAGTGCTTACAGTCTCCTTTCAAATTAAGGAATTGGATTCAATTTCACAGACTTGAGTTTTAGGAGTGTAATCACTTGGTCCTTGTGTGTGTGTGTAGACCATATTTCACATTGCTTTTAGATTGCTCATTTAGCAATATTTCAAAACCCTTGCATGACTCAACTCATTTTTGGCAATTTACTGGTATTTATTCAAGTTGATCATGACAAGATTGATATTTTGAAAGAAGTGATTTAAGTTATGCAGAATGATGTGAAACTTTATGTTTTAATTTAGAAATGACTTGATCTTTTTCTTTCAAAATTTGTTTGTTAGACTTGATGGTTTGTACCAGTAGCTTTTCAGAGTTTCAGATTTCACAAGTAGCATGATATTCGCTCTTTGGTATCTCCAAATGCTTGTATGCACTTTTCAGAACAAAATTCTAATAGTATTTCTGAGAATATATCAACATGTTGAGATGGTCCAGCAGTTGTTGATGTAGTAAGTGGAATGACGCACAAACCAATAGTTTCATTAATGTTATAATCTGATGTGTCAATTAATGTTTCCAAAGCAACTAGTACAAGATTTTGATGATCCTAATTGAGTGCAAGCATGCTAAAGTGTTCATCATTTAAATCCTCGGGTAGATTACCCCAATCAACAATTATCTAAGTGAAAAAGCTTTGTTGAGTAGTTTCCTTATGTAGGGGGCAATAGTTTGAGAAACTACTAGAAATTGAGTCCGGGATTGAGTTTGTGCTTGTAAGGGTGTTTAAACATGTGCCTAATGAAATCAGCTTTTGTTTTTGGTCAAGCTCTCTCTCATAAGTGAGAAGTTTACCAAGAAGCCGCATTAGAGTCATCTCTTTAAAACCAACAAAGTTTCTCAACACATAAGTATTTGTATCCCATTTATCAAGAAGCTATCTCATGAACTTGTGACTCAGAGCAGAGTTTTTAAAATTTTTTTTCAAGAATAAGCTCGCGGCTAAGATAGTTAAACCTTTCAAACTGTTGAGTCAGAGATTCTCCCTTGATATGAGAGAATGTTTTATATTGTTGATTTAAAATTTCTCTATTGCTCTCTTGAACCTCATCTGTACCACCGAATTGTTCATTAAAAACATCCCAAAACTCTTTGGCAACCTCAAAATGTAGCAATCTAGCATAGATTTCGTTGGGTAAAACCATAGCCAGTATTCGCTAATGTCTTAGCATCGAGCTCCATCTTATAGAAATCCTGCTCAGAGTAGTTTGTGGGCTTCTGAAGAGTTTTAACATTTGGTTGTTCAGTCATCGGAACAGAGGGAGCATGAGGGACATACACCACCGATCTCTAGCAAACATTTTTCTGCTATGACAGGTGGTGACCAATCATTCGTTGCCATATATTAAATTCATGACTAACGAGCACCAAAGGCTTGTTTGTCGATCCGGTATTGTGAGGATCATGAGTGATTTACATCTCTTTGAGTTCTATTGAAATTTAATTCAAAAAACAAAGTATCAGAAACAACTAGTTGATCTGATTGGTCTAATCCTTCTCAATGTCCTTTGATCACTTGTGCCATGTTAACATGTGGTGTGGGATATTGAGAATGAACGTTCACATGAGGATATGAATTTTGAATGGGTGGATGTGTAAAATGTGATATAAATTGTGTGTTACGACCATGGGTATTTTCGGAAAAACATTGATATGTGTTTTGAAATCCTGGATATTGACCAGCTGTTGAATGATTCATTTAATTTGGGTAAGTCACAATTGGTACACAACCCTATACTCTCTTGTAAAATAACATAACCTATGACATCTATAGCATTCAACCTTAGATTTATCCTTCTCAAATTTACCCATAATATCTACACCATGAAATTTCCTACCAATTTTTTTATAAAATTGATTAGACTTAATACCTAATAAAGCAAGCTGGTCAAGGAGGTCAAACTCTTCCTGGTCAACAGGGTCCATTGGTCTATGATCATACATCGATATCATAGTATAATTCTGATTTCCCACAAGTGATGTGTCATTTCGAGAACTTAAACCAATAGTTGTATAAACAAAGAGATCATAACTCTATTTATTTACTCTGTAAGATGACGATGACTCATCTTGACTTATCAGGGTTGTGTTGCCAAATGTGTAATCATCAATAGTTTTGCCTGATGAAATCAGTTTTGTTTTTGGTCAAGCTCTCTCTCATAAGTGAGAAGTTTACCATGAAGCTGCAATAGAGGTATCTCTTTAAAACAAACAGAGTTTCTCAACACATAAGTATTTGTATCCCATTTATCAGGAAGATATCTTATGAACATGTGACTCAGAGCAGAGTTTGTAAAAACTTTTTTTCGTAAGTCTAAGCTCGCTGCTAAGACAGTTAAACCTTTCAAACTGTTGAGTCAGAGATTCTCCCTTGATATGAGAGAATATTTCATATTGTTGATTTAAAATTTCTCTATTGCTCTTTTGAACCTCATCTGTACCACCGATTGTTCATTCAAAACATCCCAAAGACTCTTTGGCATCCTCAAAATGTAGCAATCCAGCATAGATTTCGTTGGGTAAAGCCATAGCCAGTATCCCGAATGCCTTAGCATCGATCTCCATCATATAGAAATCCTGCTCAGAGTAGTTTGTGGGCTTCTAAAAAGTTTTAACATTCGGTTGTTAAATCGTCTGAACAGAGGGAGCATAAGGGACATACACCACCGATCTCTAGCAACATTTTTCTGCTATGATAGGTGGTGACCCATCATTCGTTGCCATATTTTAAATCCATGACTAACGAGCGTCAAATGCTTGTTTGCCGATCCGGTATTGGGAGGATCATGAGTGATTTACATCTCTTTGAGTTCTATTTGAAATTTAATTTAGAAAAAAAGTATTAGAAACAACTAGTTGATCTGATTGGTCCAATTCTTCTCAATGTCCTTTGATCACTTAATCAGTTTTCAATTTGAGCTAGATTATTTTCTGAATCAATGGTGAAGTTAATTCAGTGAACCTTTCTCTGATACTAACTGATTTATCTGAGTGAGTGTGTAGTGTGTGTTTTCCTTGCAAAACAGTTAATCAAATTAACAATCCAATCAAAGAGTATAACTAACCACATCAAACTATCACAGATGGAATTGGGAATGATTGCAAATATTCATATATTGAATTCAATGATGTAATACAATCACAAGGTACATTTAGTACTTCCCCTCACTAGGCGAACATACTCTCACTAAGTTTTTATGCTCTATGCTCTTAGTGTTAACAATTACAAAGAACTATCAAAACTATATATAGGAGGTGTGAACTACTGGTGACGTCATCTTGAAAGCGACCTTCAATAGCCTCATTAAATGATGTAACCGTAATCAAAACAACCTAATTACAGACGTAATTTACTGGAGGCTCCTAGTCTGGAATGGATGGACTATAATCTGTTAACGGGATTTTTTCAAGTCATAAGACTTGGAATGGTTAACTTATAATAAATAGGTACGGTTCGCTAGATTAAGCGGATACTAGATAGAATGTGGTTTGCACCCTCACGAGTACTATGACTCATATAATATGGGTCAAACAACCATACATTTTGATTAGAACTGATTTGGAAATGTATTGACCCGATTCAGCTAACTTATATAAACTATGTTATATAAGTCAACCGTACGCGCATATGCAGCACCAGGTGGTCAAATGGGTCTATGACAAGTAAAATATGCCAAAAAAATGTTTCATTATGTTACCATATCAGTTTTGAACTCAGATTAGAAGTTCATTATATTTTTAAGGCATTCTTTGCATCAAAAGGTTATTTTGGGCATAATTAGGCATAATATTAGGACTTGCATAAAATCCGACAATAATAGTTATTCCCTACAATAATATAATCATATTACAACTTCAAATCAATATCTAAACTATCCTAAACGGGTCAGAATCGAAAGTCAAAACAGAACTCAAACTGTTTGATTTTCGGTTGCGAACCGAGCTTTAAGTAGGAAATAACAGGTTGGACATGATCTAACATGTCCTAATATCTTATATTAACTAATATAGGGTCAAAAATTAAGGTTTCGATACTTAGAAGTTCATTCAACATTAATTACGAAAATCTGCGATTTTGACTTTTATTTAATAAAACTTTGACCCGTCATTTAACCAACTTTACGCGATCTTTAGAAGGCGCCCTCTTAGGGGTTTAACATCTACCTTATTACGACCACGTATCCATGTTCGATTTGAATATTGGCTTGACCAAAATGGTCATAACCGAGAGTCAAAGAAAAAGTCAATTTGCTTGACTTTCGGCTAATAACTAGCCTGTAAATGAAACAAGACTGAAGGAGAACACTTACTCTTTTAGTGTTTACAAAATTACTCTTTTAGTGTAAAAGAATATATTTAATTATAACACCTGCATCATTAGATGTTTTACGTAGAAAATGAAACTTATAATGGAACTTTAAGTTTTTGATTTTGGGTTTGAGGAAAAACCCAAATACATATTATTTTAAAAAAGTCGTAGGAAAGGTATCAAACGTATTTCGATTAAACTTACTCTAGTGGCGTTAGAAACGTCTCGTCGAACTATACAATCTTATATTATAGGTTTTCGCTTTTGAATTTTTGATGTGTAGATTTTAGAATTTTATATATATCTTTGTGTCTTTTTTTTTATTTCTCATTCTAGGTTTTTATCGCTGTTTTCGTTATTGTTCTTTTTTTTTTGTGATTTGCTTTGTCTTTCCTCGGCATTATGTTATATTTCTCAGTATTTTGTTATATTTTACGATCCATTGTGTCTTTGTACTTTTCCTACAATATTTTGGATATTTTGTACGATAAGTTTACCCTTGGGATTGATATAGCTAGCAATTGAATGAGTAAAGTTTACGAAATTACTCGTTCAATGTGAAAAAATATAGTTAACCAGAGGCTTACTATTAAATTTTGAGAACCATCAAGATGGATTCATTTCTTACCGATTTTTTAATGATAGGAGGAGTTATTACTAAATGGATAAGATTACTTACCCAGAAATGTAAAGAATAACAAAACATTCCTGTCCCACTTGCCTGACTTGGTAGATCATTTATATATTTAATTAGCCATCCTATTAGACTTCCAGCTATAAAAGGAAACCCCTTATGTGTTTCTCATCACCAAACTAACTAAAATACTTAGCAAAAATGGGTTTCATGACTAGAATCGCCATGGTTGCATGTCTCACATCAGTTGCTCATGCCATTGCTGGCCAAGCAACTTTCTACACTCCTCCCTACGTTCGTAAGTATAGGGACATTATGCATGTATATATATCATAGATATGTTAATTCACAGTTTGGTATAACAGTGTAATACATTGTTTTACAGTTTCACAATATACTATTTTTTTTACGAGCAGAAACTTATCGTCTCAACAGGGGCGGATCCAGCTCACATTTGTAGGTTTCCTGGAAACCAGTGCGTTTGGAAAAAATAGAAAAAAATAGTGACAACTTATAGAATTTAGAAAAAATTAGTCTCAACTCTCATCCTCATATACTATATAATATATGGTTTTAACCTATTCACTCTTTTCTTCCTTTAGCTTTATTTAAGTTATTGGTTATGGTATATATGTAGCATCGTCATGTTTTGGCTTCGAAGACCGTGGCGTTATGATCCTAGCAGCAAACAGTGTGCTGTTTAACAACAGCTGCATGTGGGACTAGGTACCGTGTCACTTGCACTGGTAGAACTAATCTAGGAGTGTTGGAACCTTGCACGGGCCAAAGCGTTGATGTTACAGTTGTTGATCTTTGTCCTGGATGTGCTTCAGATCAAATTGATCTTTCCCAAGAGGCATTTGCTGTGATTGCTAATCCTGATGCTGGGAGGATTCTCATCGACTATGTCCAGTAATATACACAACCCAAATTTTTTAAATCAAATTTATACAATTTTTGTTGAAGTTCGGACTAATTCTTTCATTCTTTGTGATTTTCTCATTTTCAGGATCTAATTTAAACAACTTTGCATGCAAGATGTCCATAATAAACTCTGTCAATAATAAACTCTCTTTATGAGTTCTTTTAAAAATAAACGAGACTAAAAGGGCATTGTAATCATGTTTGTATATGTTTCTCAAAGAAATAGTACGTGTTTCCATTATATTCAAGAATGATTCTACGGTCTTGCTTGCATAGGGCACAACGACAAGAAGTTAACTTTGAAGAAATTCTTGTTGGTATCATCGTCATCGGAAACCCAGGACCAGTCGGAACGGATCGAGTTGTGACCGCATACACAATCATTCTCAAACATCCCACAATAATCACAATACTTCATTGTAACAAACTAATCAAACAAACTACGGATTGATAAAACTAACCGAACAGAACTTGAACAAACTTGAACTTGAATAACATAAACTTTGCAATACAGAACGTCGTACTTGAACAAGGGTTTGTGGCCGAATATATATATGCAGCGAAAGAGTACGTCTCCAAGAGTCACAACGTTTGACAGAAGGGATATGTCGTTTCCCTCATAACCGCTCGTGCGGTTATGCAGACGTACCGGTTCAAGGACTTCGGCCCAACCCGCTTGTTCTCCAACATAACATAACCTACTGGACTTACTATCTTGTTCGACCCACTAGACATAGCCTCCGGCCCAAATACATAAACATAAACACTAAACTGTTTTGACCCATTAATAACTAAAACAAATAATAAACGATACCGGCCCGAAACCGATTTTCTCGGATGGACTTGATTATCTTCGTTCTTCATTCACCGCCCTAAGCAAGAACATCCGAGTCTCCAGCCGTGATTACTCCTTGCGATTGTTGGTGACCTCTATCTTGACCACCACTTCTTCGTCACTTGATTCTTCGAGCCAACCGCCGATGTTGCTTGAATTTCCAGCCATGACGTTTGCCTTTTTCCCACGCTCTTTCTTCATGTAGTCGAAGTACCACTTGACTAGTTCCAAATAGTAGATGTAGGCAACTTTGACTTCATAGGCATCATCCGGTTCATAACCGTATTTGGCCGCGATCACATCCCATAAGTTCTTTTCCATTACTTCCTTGAACCCTCCGTTGTGCTTTACAATGCGATGTAACAATATGAGACTAAGGTCTCGGCCATCGATCAACTCGGGTGGCATTGCCTTTTCACATACGATTCCAAGGAAATCCGTAATAAACCAAATCAAGATTTCTTAAAATGGTGCATCGAAAAACCTTTGGTGATTCTTTAACTCTTCGTGCAAAGTTATAAGATCTCCCGGTTCTACACAACTTTCCATAATCATGTTCCTTTCGATGACGTCTTCCTCGAGTTGTGAGAGAACTAACGCTCGTTCCCGGAGCGTTTCTTTTGATTCACGCAGGTTATCCTTTTCGCCTTCAATGTAAATTAAAAGCGCCTTCTTTGCTTTCTTGGAGTACACAATTTCTTTCTTTCTTGCCCTCGAACTTTCACCGTACACCTTTTCTTGTTCTTTTCTTTTTCGAATTCCCTTTCGTAGTAATCACCCAAACATTCTTGGAATTCTTTCTTGTAACCGTTATCAACGCCAAGATTATCATAAAACGTGTTGAGATAATCTTGTTCTAAGTCGACCTCCGACTTATCTTCATAAATGTCGAACCCTTTCGAGCGACTTCCAAACATCTTCTTTAACAAACATTTATCCCCCATTGTAACCGTTTCTATCACTTGAAAAAAAAGTTGTTCTAGACTTAACACGTTCTTGTCTAGACTAGGAGCATAACTTACACACGGGATCGTTTTGTCTTTGCCATCCACCAGGACTCTAACTTCTCCAATACCATGCACAAACGAGAAATCCTTCCTACTCTCGTTTGTCACTACCCCAAAGTGTCTCTTGAAACATTTAAACACATTCCGGTTTCCCGTCATGTGTGTTTTGAATGTAGGATCAACAACCCATATCGAATCCCATTTACCGCCACATGTATCCTTAACCACATAATCAGTTTCAATTGGTAACGGCGATAAATTAATATACTTACTTGGGCAAATCGAGGCGATATGACCAAATTGCTTGCACTTGAAGCAACGAATTCCCGGTTTCCTTGGCCTTCCCACTGGTGCATTTGCTTTCTTACCGGGCTTCTTCACCAATCCCTTTGGAACCATTTTCTTTGGAAACTTCTTTACCGGTGACTTCCCGGTTCGTATGGTTGGCTTCCCCTGCGCTGTGACAACCCGAACTTTTAAGGTTAGTCTTGCAAATTTTGATTCCTCGTTAATCCTCCTTCACTCTCGCTACGACTAGTTATTTAATGTAAACGTGTTATATTATGTTCAAGTGTGTTAGTGGGCTATCTCACATTGGGCCGGTCCTCACTTCAATTAGTTAAGTCCATCATGATACAACCGGCCCAACTTTTGTATCGTCTGAATAATAAGCCCAACAGACCTGTTGATTAGTTAACTGGCCCAATGCCCCATATGTATTGATCCTTAGTGATTAGTAATCGGCCCAACTGTTGTCTATTGTCTAGATGGTGTAACCAGCCCAACACCTTAAATAGGGAATACGTATTATAACCTAACTAAAACTCTGATTACGCTTAAAACTATAACAAACCCTACAAACCTTCTGATCGCACGAAGTTGGAAGCAGACCCTCTCGTTCGTAAGATATTCCCCCCTCGAGTCAGCATCTTGGTTAGTAACTTCATTACTAGCTTGATTCTGTGTATATATGTCTGATTAATACCGTGTGTTCACGCATGATCCGGTTTAATATTGTTTCTTGATTTGTAATATCTGTAATCTAGGATTTTATTTAGACTTGATGTTATGTGAATAAATTAAAGTGTTTCTTGATGTTGATGTCATGACTGAGATGTGCGAAGGGGTTATTCGTTTATGTGACGAGATTTGCTCACCTGTGACTCGATGCTTTGTCCCTCCTAGTTATGCTATTGGCATTTAACTGATTAATTAATATGATAGAATATTGGGTTGATCAAAATTGTGACAATCATGGCTGCATGATTCGATGATAACCTGCTACCTAATTGGACCGCACCATACAACCATATGCTATTCTATTTTATTTTCTGTTTGATTCTTGTGGTTAGGATATGGAATTTCATTAAATGCTGTCGGTGGTCAACATGTACCAAATTATATCTGATTTAATTAAGGGCCGTGTGTCATGCATTAAAAGGGCCGAACATTGGCCCAATGGGGCGGCTGGGTTAGCTCAGGTGGAACAACAGGAACTTATTATTATATCTTTGCATTGTACGATGTTGATGATATATTTGTGCATAAGCTCGTTAATTATTATCACATAATTCACATGAAGCAAATAGGAAGCCGTGTGGCAGTTTTATAGTCGGCTATCGGTCCAATCAGATTCAGTTAGTAGTTAAAACATGATTGCATTGTAGGGTAATACGAATTGAATAAACACATATGGCCGAGAACTAGTGTGTAGCCTGTTTATCTTGGGTTGGGGTAGTATATGAATTGCACCTATTTGTCATATCGACTGGGTTGGGCTTATGTTATTCGGCCCAACATCTATAGGGCAGCACATGATTTGATATTGGGTCGAATTGTATACAATTGTTGGGCCGAGATGAATGTACATACATATTTACGTAATTAACTTTGGGTCAGACTAATTCTAATCGCACCAGGCTTTTGTTGGGGCCGAGTATTTGTATGTTTGGGCTTTCTAATCGCACAAGACTTGAACACTATTTGTTGGGCCGTTTTCTGTTTAGATATTGGGCCGCTTGTTACTGGGCTTTATCTTTGGTTGTGTATACATGTTAGCATGATATGAACTTGACTGACAATATGTGAAACATGGTTGCCATGATCTATACGTGTCTGTAACGTGATTAACTCCGTGTAACTATACGTGCTTTACTCGAATCAAACCTGACTCGTATGATAAACATGCTAGGACGTGGTTGAATCACATTATAGCTTAACTGAATCTTTTGTGTATCATACCGAGCAATCCCAGGTGAGTTCATTGCATTTTCTCAAGCATGCGTCCCGGTGGTTTGGGACAACTGGTAAACATTGGACGGGAAACATTGGGTAAACAACTTAATCGGTTTTGGTTATTGCCTGGAGGGCAATGGGGGTAATTAGTTGATAGCGCTATTAGGTACTAATTATCTGGGTTTCACTATGGTTGTTTAGAGGCACACTCCTCAGTTACGTAAGGGCGGTTCCCCTAGGGTAACTAACTGAACAACATAGTGGGTTGCTAAGAGGCACACTCCTCGGTTACGTAAGGGCGTAGTCCCTAGGGTAACTAACTTGAGCAACATCGTAACGCATCATTAAATCGCATTAACATATATCTGGTAAAACAACACGTAAGCAACACCTTGAACTCACCAGCGTAGTCTGACACACTTGTTTGCATGCTTGTAGGTCGTTAACGTTTGGAACATGGACTTGCTATCTGGGAGTGCTGGAGTGGTCATGGATCGAGACTCTTGGGTGACTTGTAAACGTTACATTGATTTTGAATGTTATCACGAGACTATTACTAAACGAATTAATACATGCTTCCGCTACACAACTTTTGAGAATTGATAACATGTTGACCTTTTATATTAGTGGTTAATGTCATAACTTATTTAATATCTATCATTGGTTCAATGTGATTGGTGGCTCGAACTCTGATGCGTAACACGCCTCGCGGGGTTTCCGCAGGTGGAATGTTGGGGGTGTTACAGTTGGTATCAGAGCCACTGGTTATAGTGAACTAGGTTTTAAAACGTTTTGTAAAACCAGACTATAACCGAACAACTTTGAAAATCGATCATGACACTCAGCTCCAGATTGCAAGGTTCGTCCCTCTCTCACTTTATGCATTGCTTGCTTAGTAGTTACACACTCACAGCATACATGAACTGAAACGTTTAACACCATAAGTGACTTGATAGTGTGACACTACTCTTCGACTCATGTAAACCATAGAACTGTGATATCATCTGTTGTGTTGTTTGAACGGGGGAAACTTCGAGCGCAAGCTAAGAGGCACTGAGATGAGCATGCAAATTGCCTTATTATTATGGGTGCACACTTAATAATAACGCGGGGTGCATGCAAGTCCCAGTGAGGCTTATCGAGCGTGAGAAGGGTTCTGCCTTACTATGTGTGAACTTGGTAGTACGTAAATATCAGTATGATACTTGACTCCTATCTCGTTTCGATTCCTAAATCGGTTTATTCCCAACTATAGAAACATGAGTGGACGAGGACACGGACGTGGTAACATCACCATGACTCAGGCTGAGCTGACTGACCTAATCAATACTCGCGTGGCTGAGGCTTTAGCAGCCTATCAAGCTGGTCAACAAGCGCAACCTCAACCTAACCAGCCTGCGTGTACATTCAAAATGTTTATGGACTGTAAGCCACAGACCTTCACCGGGACTGAAGGGGCTGTGGGACTTCTGAGATGGTTCGAGAAAGCAGAGTCTGTGTTCGCTATCTGTAACTGTCCTGCTGGGGACAGGGTGAAATATGCTGCGGGTACCTTGGCTGATGGTGCCCTAACATGGTGGAACGCCCAAGTGCAGTTGTTGGGCATTGAGGCCGCGAATGCCACAACTTGGGAAGACTTTAAAGAGCTGATCAGGGAAGAGTACTGTCCTCGGGACGAGGTCCAGAAGTTGGAAAACGAATACTACAACTTGAAGATGGTTGGATCTGAAGTCGAAGCGTATGTGAAACGATCGTATGAACTGGCCGACATGTGCCCGAACTTGTCTCGGCCTATGTCCCGGAGGATTGAGTTATTTATCAAAGGGTTGCCTCCGCATGTGAAGAGCTTGGTCACTGCAGCCCATCTCAATGATTTGACACAGATCGTTCGTCTGACTCACAAGATTGTGGATCAAGAGGTGGAAAGCGATTCGTTACCCCCGCGTATCTCGGCCACCAAAGCTGCTACAGCCACTGCCACTGCGTCCACTAATGATAACAAGCGAAAGTGGAGTGATCATGACAAAGCATCTGGTGCTGGCCAGACTCAGAAAAGGCCAGACAACAGCAGCCGCAACATCAGCCAGTCGTCTTCTGTCAATCCAGGCCAGGGAAGCGACCACAGCCAGGGTTCGTATGCAGGGAGGAAGCCACGATGCAACAGGTGTGGCTATCATCATTGGGGGCCGTGTGGTCGGACGTGTAACAAATGTGGTAAGGCAGGCCATGAGGCCAGGGATTGTAGGGCCTCACAACCCAAACACCAGCAGCAACAGAACCAGCAAAACCAAAGACAACAGGGACAACCACCCCAGCAGAACCAGGGCTTCAGGAAGGGGTGCTATCAGTGTGGTGATGAGGGTCACTTTAAACGGGATTGCCCTCAGTTAAACCAGAACGCCAACAACAACAACCGCCAGAATAACGACAATGCTGGAAACAACAGCAATGGCAACGAGGCAAGAGGACGAGCTTTCGTGTTAGGACAAGGGGACGCAACGAACGATATTTGAACTTATAACTTATTTTGGGTTTTCATTATTATGTTTTCACTACTCAGACAAAGTTTGGTTTGAACATCAATCGTATCGGGTTTTATGAATTATTTTAACTACTATACTTTATGTTTGATATGATGGATGGTTGATATTATTGAACGCACCTATCGTATTTATGAATCTTGTGAACAGGGTATGTAAACCCTATCTTGACAAGTTCTTCATTGTCTACATCGACGACATTCTGATCTACTCCAAGAGGCAGGAGGAACACGAGTAGCATCTATGCCTTATTTTGGAGCTTCTTCGGAAGGAACAGCTGTACGCTAGGTTTTCGAAATGTGACTTCTGGTTTCGTGAAGTCCACTTCTTAGGCCACGTAGTGAACAAGGATGGGATCCATGTCGATCCATCCAAGGTAGACTCGATCAGGAACTGGCCTGCACCGCGTACGCCAACAAGAGATACACCCATTTCTTGGGTGAGGCAGGTTACTACAGACGGTTTATCGAGGACTTCTCAGAGATTGCGCAGCCACTTACACTACTGACACGGAGGGGTGTCACCTACCGTGGGGAGATCCCCAGGAGACTGCTTTTCAGCACCTAAAGGATAGGCTTTGCGGCGCACCTATTCTCTCATTGCCAGAGGGCACGGACGATTTCGTAGAATATTGTGACGCATCCGTCCAAGGTCTTGGATGTGTGTTAATGCAGCGCGACAAGGTCATTGCTTATGAGGTTCATGAACGGAACTGCACGACGCATGAATTAGAGCTGAGATCTGCAGTTTTCGCGCTTAAGATATGGCGACACTACCTGTACGGTACCAGGTGCACGATTTACACCGATCACAGGAGTCTCGAGCGTGTTCTTAAGCAGGAGGATTCAAACATGCGTCAACGACGATGGGTTGAACTACTGAACGATTACGAATGCGTTATCAAGTACCATCCAGGCAAAGGCCAAGGATGTGGCTGACGCCCTCAGTCGGAAGGACACTTTACCTCGGCGCGTGCGAGTGCTACAGCTTACGATTCAGCCTAGCCTTCCAGCACAAATACGAAATGCTCAGGTGGAAGCATTGAAACCCGAAAATGTCAAAGCCGAAGCCATACGTGGCTCACGACAGCGATTAGAACAGAAGGCAGACGACGCTTACTACATAACTGGACGCATTTGGGTCCCATTCTTTGGCAACCTTACTTTACGACGCGTGAGACATTCGGATTACTGGAACAAACGGTGACTTGGCTCACAAACTCAGGCTAATTGATGAAACGGGATAACTATCGTAATGGCATGTATGCCCTAGGTTTAAGGCAGTGGTTGCCCGATGAAATCTTGGAGATACCCTTACCGGAATTTGAGGTCATCAGATCAGTTGTATATGTCAGAGAATCTATCGAAAGCATGGGCTAAGAAGTCAAGGTCCGCTAGCATGAGTCATATGACAATCGTGAGAGCTTGTTAAACTTCGTAGCGTGGACTGAAGTTCACATAGGAACGAAAGGATGGGTTAAAACTTCAATGTTCTCAATTGTTCAAGGAATTGAACCAACTCTTGATATCACTGGTGAATTTCGGGACGAAATTTCCTTCAAGTTGGGGATGATGTCACAACTGAGCAAAACCCGCAACAACTCTAATTTCTCACTTCATTTCTCTCATACTTGACACTTGCCAATTTCGGGACGAAATTTCCTTCAAGTTGGGGATGATGTGACAACCCGAACTTTTAAGGTTAGTCTTGCAAATTTTGATTCCTCGTTAATCCTCCTTCACTCTCGCTACGACTAGTTATTTAATGTAAACGTGTTATATTATGTTCAAGTGTGTTAGTGGGCTATCTCACATTGGGCCGGTCCTCACTGCAATTAGTTAAGTCCATCATGATACAACCGGCCCAACTTTTGTATCGTCTGAATAATAAGCCCAACAGACCTGTTGATTAGTTAACTGGCCCAATGCCCCATATGTATTGATCCTTAGTGATTAGTAATCGGCCCAACTGTTGTCTATTGTCTAGATGGTGTAACCAGCCCAACACCTTAAATAGGGAATACGTATTATAACCTAACTAAAACTCTGATTACGCTTAAAACTATAACAAACCCTACAAACCTTCTGATCGCACGAAGTTGGAAGCAGACCCTCTCGTTCGTAAGATATTCCCCCCTCGAGTCAGCATCTTGGTTAGTAACTTCATTACTAGCTTGATTCTGTGTATATATGTCTGATTAATACCGTGTGTTCACGCATGATCCGGTTTAATATTGTTTCTTGATTTGTAATATCTGTAATCTAGGATTTTATTTAGACTTGATGTTATGTGAATAAATTAAAGTGTTTCTTGATGTTGATGTCATGACTGAGATGTGCGAAGGGGTTATTCGTTTATGTGACGAGATTTGTTCACCTGTGACTCGATGCTTTGTCCCTCCTAGTTATGCTATTGGCATTTAACTGATTAATTAATATGATAGAATATTGGGTTGATCAAAATTGTGACAATCATGGCTGCATGATTCGATGATAACCTGCTACCTAATTGGACCGCACCATACAACCATATGCTATTCTATTTTATTTTCTGTTTGATTCTTGTGGTTAGGATATGGAATTTCATTAAATGCTGTCGGTGGTCAACATGTACCAAATTATATCTGATTTAATTAAGGGCCGTGTGTCATGCATTAAAAGGGCCGAACATTGGCCCAATGGGGCGGCTGGGTTAGCTCAGGTGGAACAACAGGAACTTATTATTATATCTTTGCATTGTACGATGTTGATGATATATTTGTGCATAAGCTCGTTAATTATTATCACATAATTCACATGAAGCAAATAGGAAGCCGTGTGGCAGTTTTATAGTCGGCTATCGGTCCAATCAGATTCAGTTAGTAGTTAAAACATGATTGCATTGTAGGGTAATACGAATTGAATAAACACATATGGCCGAGAACTAGTGTGTAGCCTGTTTATCTTGGGTTGGGGTAGTATATGAATTGCACCTATTTGTCATATCGACTGGGTTGGGCTTATGTTATTCGGCCCAACATCTATAGGGCAGCACATGATTTGATATTGGGTCGAATTGTATACAATTGTTGGGCCGAGATGAATGTACATACATATTTACGTAATTAACTTTGGGTCAGACTAATTCTAATCGCACCAGGCTTTTGTTGGGGCCGAGTATTTGTATGTTTGGGCTTTCTAATCGCACAAGACTTGAACACTATTTGTTGGGCCGTTTTCTGTTTAGATATTGGGCCGCTTGTTACTGGGCTTTATCTTTGGTTGTGTATACATGTTAGCATGATATGAACTTGACTGACAATATGTGAAACATGGTTGCCATGATCTATACGTGTCTGTAACGTGATTAACTCCGTGTAACTATACGTGCTTTACTCGAATCAAACCTGACTCGTATGATAAACATGCTAGGACGTGGTTGAATCACATTATAGCTTAACTGAATCTTTTGTGTATCATACCGAGCAATCCCAGGTGAGTTCATTGCATTTTCTCAAGCATGCGTCCCGGTGGTTTGGGACAACTGGTAAACATTGGACGGGAAACATTGGGTAAACAACTTAATCGGTTTTGGTTATTGCCTGGAGGGCAATGGGGGTAATTAGTTGATAGCGCTATTAGGTACTAATTATCTGGGTTTCACTATGGTTGTTTAGAGGCACACTCCTCGGTTACGTAAGGGCGGTTCCCCTAGGGTAACTAACTGAACAACATAGTGGGTTGCTAAGAGGCACACTCCTCGGTTACGTAAGGGCGTAGTCCCTAGGGTAACTAACTTGAGCAACATCGTAACGCATCATTAAATCGCATTAACATATATCTGGTAAAACAACACGTAAGCAACACCTTGAACTCACCAGCGTAGTCTGACACACTTGTTTGCATGCTTGTAGGTCGTTAACGTTTGGAACATGGACTTGCTATCTGGGAGTGCTGGAGTGGTCATGGATCGAGACTCTTGGGTGACTTGTAAACGTTACATTGATTTTGAATGTTATCACGAGACTATTACTAAACGAATTAATACATGCTTCCGCTACACAACTTTTGAGAATTGATAACATGTTGACCTTTTATATTAGTGGTTAATGTCATAACTTATTTAATATCTATCATTGGTTCAATGTGATTGGTGGCTCGAACTCTGATGCGTAACACGCCTCGTGGGGTTTCCGCAGGTGGAATGTTGGGGGTGTTACATGCGCGTACTCATCCTCTTCCGCCGCCCGGCCGCACTTTCCACTACGAACAACATCTTCACCGTAATCGGTTTCAACCGATTTTCCCTTGTCTCCACATAACCGGTTCCCATCATGATCACAACCCTTTCCGGTTCCTGTTAAACCTTTGGCTCTGATACCAATGTTGGTATCATTGTCATCGGAAACCCAGGACCAGTCGGAACGGATCGAGTTGTGACCGCATACACAATCATTCTCAAACATCCCACAATAATCACAATACTTCATTGTAACAAACTAATCAAACAAACTACGGATTGATAAAACTAACCGAACAGAACTTGAACAAACTTGAACTTGAATAACATAAACTTTGCAATACAGAACGTCGTACTTGAACAAGGGTTTGTGGCCGAATATATATATGCAACGAAAGGGTACGTCTCCAAGAGTCACAACGTTTGACAGAAGGGATATGTCGTTTCCCTCATAACCGCTCGTGCGGTTATGCAGACGTACCGGTTCAATGACTTCGGCCCAACCCGCTTGTTCTCCAACATAACATAACCTACTGGACTTACTATCTTGTTCGACCCACTAGACATGGCCTCCGGCCCAAATACATAAACATAAACACTAAACTGTTTTGACCCATTAATAACTAAAACAAATAATAAACGATACCGGCCCGAAACCGATTTTCTCGGATGGACTTGATTATCTTCGTTCTTCAATTCTCATTTAAGATTAAACTAAAACCTTTATAAATTAATAATGTTGTGACCAAGATGTTTTATTAATTTAGCGAGATATTATTACAAAAACAAATTTTTATGCATATTTCTTAAGTGAATTGTAAGCGGCAGCGATTATTCACAACCTTTTGTTGTAATACGAGAAGACAGTGCCCCAACTCTTATGTGCAATGAAGAGATTTAAAAATGAACTCAGGATACATTTGAAGTTCAACAAAAAACAAACAGATTCATTTTTTAGTAGACAATCTTAGAATAGGTAATCTTTTGATAATTATTAAGTTATAGTTTCATTTCAAAAAGGTTATTATCTTATTATTCTATTGATTGGGGTCCAATTTTGTACTGGTCTCACGTTAGGACTACACAAATTCTTAATTTTATCGAGGTTATTAATTTATCGAGTATTAATTTATAAAGGTTTTATTGTATGTTGCTTATGTAATGCCCCACTAAATGTTAGTCGAAATAATGTTCATATCCTTCAAATTTATGCATTTGGCGAAATTTCAAAATCTATTAAAACATTCCACTAAATATTACAAATTATAACACGTTCATATCTTTAAAATCTAAGCATTAGTCGAAATTTCAGGGTCTGTTTGGTATGTGGTAATGGAATGAATGAGGGAATGGAATGGACGAGGTAATGGAATGGACAATGGAATGAAATGGATCATTCCATTCCATTGTGATGTTTGGTTACTTATACGTGAATAGAATGATGTTTGGTTACGTATAATAAAATGAATCATTACTTTGTACAATTTGATAGACAAAAAAAAAAAAACAAAGTAACGGAATACAATTGTATTAAAAAGAAAAAAATTTAATTGCCTCAATAATAATAATAATATATTCATGGTAAAAACTTAATAATAAAAAATTGATATATATTAATATTAGTATTAACATAATAATAATAATAATAATAATAATAATAATAATAATAATAATAATAATAATAATAATAATAATAATAATAATAAATATATATATATATTTCTTTCCATTCCTTGAAGGAATGGGAAAAAAACACCTCTTTACCAAGGAATAGAAATTGTTATATATGGAAAGAGTTACATTCCTTTGTAAAGCTCTATTCCATTACCACATGATAACCAAAAATGTTTCTTTCTATTGCATCAGAATGATCCATTCCATTCCATCATCTATTCCTTCATACCAAACGCCACCTTAGGCAATAGTCGAAGTTTCAAAATTTTATAAAACATTATACTAAATATTACAAATTATAACGTTCATATCCTTAAAATTTAAGCGTTAGTCGAAACTTCAAAATTTAAGCATTAGTCAAAATCCAAAATTTAAGCGTTAGTCAAATTTCAAAATTTAAGCATTAGTCTAAATTTCAAAATTTTATAAAACATTCCACTAAATATTACAAATTACAACGTCAAAAAGTTATTCTAATAAATATGTAAAATAAAGAGTTTATGGTCTAACTAGATGACTTGACATTTTGAGATCTATGTTTTCACATTGCTTCAGAGCTTGTCATCCTATCAAGCCTAGCTAATTTCTCTATATAAATAAAATTGAGTTTGGAACCCTGGGAAATACATGACCATAAGAGGTTTTTGAAAATATGATCTTTTATTAAAAAGTATATAAAATTATATTTGTTCAAGTTGGATGATTAACTCGACCCATAGACCTTTTAAACTCCGCCCATAGACCCCTTAAACTGATAAATAAGTTGGATGATTTTTTAATACGTTTCCAAATTGAAGATTTCAAATTCTTAAGAGTTTTGAAATTTGATTTTACTACCTAAATCGTCGTTGGGGAAAAAATCATACTCTATCCTGTCTTATCAGTTTCTAAAGTTGTTCAAGCAACATAAATACAATCAAATAATTATAAACCTATTCAATTTTTCTACTTTGTATCCGATATTTGACTAATCTATCCGATGTTTCCCGGTGTACGGCGTCTTTAAAAAATGTTGTATGTCTCGATTTCAAAATATTTTTTTTCTCACTGTTCAGTTAATTATGTTACTTCGTTCATATTTTTTTCTTAGAGTACAATATTTGAACATCCTTCATATGTTTTAAGAATAATGACGACGACGAACTATTCGTAGTGAAGATCCAAAAAAACATGAGCAAATTAATATATCTTATTACAGATTACATGTAGTTTACGATAAGGTCACATTTCTATTTAGCAGTATATTTATTACATATATTGGAATCAAATACATTTGATGAGAAAAAGCTATTAGTCAAGTCATTTATATTATTTTGAAATATTGGCCTACATGCCATGGATTCAAAAATCCCCACAGAGTCTTGTTTATGAATGGATTGTGACGAAGTTCACGTTTCACCAACGATGTGATTTCAATCGGGTGCGTTTAACATCTACAAAGTTTTTAATCAAAATGACATTTTGATAGATTTAACCTAATATCCGTAACACTATATTCACTTTTTTGAACCTATACGGGGAAAGGTTCAATTAAAAACCACTAGTTAAAGTAAAAACACCAAAACCAACTAAAAAAAGCTAAAAAACATACCAATTTTTTTTTACCAATTTTCGCTACTTTTTATATATAAATTAAAAAAAAATTGTATTGCATATGTGCATTATATGTGTACTACACATGTGTATTATTACACATCTGCACTACAATTTTTTTTTTTTTGAAATTTTTTTTATATATAAGAAAAAAAGCACGCGAAAGCTTGTGAGGATAATCAACATGCCTTTGTCCCCCTAGCGTTTAACACGTTCGGCTCCTTGGCGCCGGAGGCAGTTCGGTTCTTGTCTAGAGTTCAGCGTGTGGTCCATAGCAACTTTTCGACCCCTCAGGGGCGAGGCTTTGTTTTTAGTAGATTAGGGTTTTCTATTCAAAAAGGGATGGCGGCGCAGTTTGTTGCTCGTCTACCTGCTATCTTTATGTAATTTGCCCTGATGATTAGAATGAAATTGCTTTTTTGAAAAAATATATATATAAGAAATAACGATTTTTAATAAAAAAAATTGTAAAAAAATTGGTATGTTTTTTAGGATTTTTTAGTTAGTTTTCGAGTTTTTGCGATAAAAAGAGTTTTCACTAGAACCCTCCCTTTCTCTGTGTGTGTGTGTCTATATATATATATATATATATCTCTATACCTAATAAAAGAACAAGGTTATGCCACTTGGCACCCCCACATTCAACCAATACACATGTCAAAATTCTAGCCAGTCCACATCATCCTATCCTAGGTGTAATTTTGTGAGATTTTTCAATTTTTGTGTATTATTAATTTTTGTGTAATTTTGATGTTTTTCTAATTCTGAAAAATACAAAGTCAAAGTTGTATATTCTACGTATTCTCTTTCTCCCCAAATCAGCCTATCTGATTCAAACACAGAACATCTGTGCCTTTTCAGTTTTCCAAAAAAAACCTATCTCATTCAAATTTCAAATTCATGATTTCCCTGCACCTTATTTCCTTTTTCCTTTCAGCCAAGAAACCCTAAATTTGTTTTTATTCGTTTACATATTCAAGTTCAACAACGCATCACCATTCCATCTCTCCTTCTTTCCAGTATTCTCCTCTCATTTCCTTTCCGAGTCAAGGTACAACAACTCTAATCAATCAATCATCATCACAACATCAATTTCAATTTTATTATTTTCAGTCTCCAGATCTGCGTTTTTGCGCCTATTTGACGATTGTTTTGTTGATTCTACATTGCAGTTTGTTTTGTTTATCAGCGATGGTGTTTTATCGGAGCGTTTCGCTTCTTTCGAAGCTAAGAAATCGTGTTGTAAGTTGTTTTATAATTCGTTTATTGTTCTGTTCATTTGTATCTGTTATTGATTGATAGTTAATTTGTGTTATTTGACTGTAGTTTGTAACAAATGATAGTATTATTTTGATCAACGTGTTTTAATTGTTTACAAAGTAATTGTTATGATGCACAGTGTAGTTTTAATTTTTTAAACAATTTAGGATTTACTACAATTTGAATAGTTGAATGACCTAATCTGATTTTTTAAGTTAATCGATTGAAGTGAGTTACTTTCGGAAAGCCGATATGTCATAAGTTTTTTCTGTAAACAAAGAACTAAGAATTGATTATTTGTTAGATGTACAGTATTTATATAACAAAGAACATACGACTTTGACTTTGTAATCTCTTAGTGTTTTTCTGTTTATTTCTGTTTCGATTGATGGTGTTAGAGATGATGATATAGCGGAAGACGGTGGACCAGTGGGCTTCTTCAAGGTTAGTTCTATCAGTTTTTTTTTTTTTTTTTAATTTCAAGTGGTGGTGAAGCATAACAGAAGTAAAGAAATTGTTGGTGGGGAATAGAGTATGTTGATCAGTAAAATGGGGAACTAGGTACATAGTGAAATGATAATGGGGAACTAGGTACACAAATCAACTAAGAATCGAAGTCTTCTGTGATATTAGGTTAAAGAAAGAGTGATTTGTATTTTGATTAGTTGTTTTGATGGAAATTGTGAGGTAATTATAGTGGAATTTAATGACCATAATCATGATTTTAGAACTGTAATGCTGTTAAGATTTGTTAGTAGCATTCCCGATCCGAAACCCATATGGGCTGGTTCGTAAAACAACTGTCCGTTTTGACTTTCGACCCATAACTCAATGCTGCCTTGGCCTGGCAATTCTGACCCGTGCATCTAAAACTGGGCGTATAAGGTTTTGGAGCTTCTTTGTTTGAATCAGATTGTATTTTGAATCTTAATTGGACATTACCAGTATACTTCCCTTAGTGAAATTAAAACCATATTCTTTAACTATTCAAGTATCATAGAAGGAATGTACTAAAGGCAAGTGATGCTATTTGATGGCTTCACTTCTGTTCAAGATAATTTAAGATATGAAATGGGACTTGGTGTTTTTTTATTTTTTGATTTTTTATATCTGTTTTTTTTTTCAGATTGGCTCATACAATGGAGATAGTATGATTTTGGTCCTGGCACTGCTGGTACTGCTAATGTGTATTACAAGTTACAAACAAATCATGGCACTGTCAATGAAGGTGAGGCCCAAGTGATTACACTTCAGTTGTGGATTTATTCAACATATAATAAGTTTGAGAAGTGTATTGAACAAATACAATTTTAAGTTTATATTATTAATATTGAATTTATTTTCATTTAGTTTTCATTAAATCTGAACAAATTCAAAGTATTTTCATATGTTAAACCGCGTGTACACGCGGGCTATAACCTAGTATATATATATATATATATATATATAGGGTGGAGTTATTGTAAAAAAGACCAAAAATGTGAGAAAGGTAAGAAAGAATCTCAACCATTAGATCTAAATTAATTGAAAAGGGTAAGATTGTAAATGCATTAACAAATTCAAATATGGTAATCCTTGATTTAAGGATTTGGAGAGAGAAAATCCTTGATTTAAGGAATATAACCGTCCATAACATCATTCATTTTAATTTTTTTTTGCATCATTCACAGAATCAGAGCCATGTTCATGACATAGTGTGTTTTAAAAAAATTCATAGTTCAATTCATGGTGTTTTTACGAAAATAATATAACACCATTCAGTAAACAAAAATATAACACCATTCAGTACACAAAATAACACCATTCAGTACAAGATATAACACCATTCAGTAAACAAAAAATAACACCATTCAGAAACAAAATAAACATCATTCAGAAACAAAATAACACCATTTAGAAACAAAATAACACCATTCAGAAACAAAAAAAAAACCATCCAGCAAACAAAAAATAACATCATTCAGTAAACAAAATAACACCATTCAGTACAAGAATATAACACCATTCAGTAAATAAAAATAACACCATTCAGAAAAAGAAAATAACATCATTCAGAAACAAAATAACATCATTCAGAAACAAAATAACACTATTCAGAAAAGAAAAAAAAAACACCATTCATTCATATACCTTCTGATTCAAAATGTGATTTCATTTCTCTTCGTCTCCACAAAATTCAAAACCACCATGGATGCTTCTGCTTCAGCTTCCACAAGATTAAAAAACAATCTTACCTTCTCCTCCACTTTGCTCGACGATATTTACCGCTCAATCGACGAACAATCCACAGTTTGCACCCAAACTTCACGAAAAAAACACAACAAATCCATCAGAAACCGTTGTTTTCAACACGATGGTGACGATCATGAACACCGAGCCACCGCCGCTGCCACTCGCACCAGCACCACCGCCGCTGTCGCTCGCACCACCACCACCGCCGCTGCCGCTCGCACCACCGCCACCGCCACCACCGCCGCCGCTGTCGTGTTTGATCTTCCGTTTGGCCGCTGTCGTGTTTCTTCTTCAGATTGATTATGAGAGAGATCAAAATCGTAGATGGAGATCATCTGGAGAGAGAGAGAGAGAGAGATATTGTAGAGATTTTGATTTACAGTTTCCATTTTTTGAATGGATATAAAGACTTTATTACCCCTAAAATTTTCAATTCAGTCCAAAAAATAAATCAAATTTTACAATTTGGTCCCTATTAATCTCAACCATTAGATCAAAGATCTGGTGTAGATTCTTTCTTATCTTTCTCACACTTTAGGCCTTTTTTACAGGATCCTCTACCTATATATATATATATATATATATAGGGGACCGCTAAAATGAGAACCACCTCGAGTTGTAAGAACCGTGAGAACTACACCGTACGGGGCGAGGTGGACCAAATTTTTTTTTCGTAAACGTAGATGCGTGTATTATAAACACATTTGTAAAAAAATTCAAAAAAAAAATGTCGTGTGTGTAGTTTTGAGCACCACAAGTTTGTGTTTACGGGTACCGTAAATCTTATCGGAAAATTTACGGTACCCGTAAACACAAACTTGTGCTGCTCAAAACTACACACACGTCATTTCTTTTTGAATTTTTTTTTTTTACAAATGTGTTTATATTACACGCATCTACGTTTATGAAAAAATTTTTTGGTCCAACTCGCCCCGGATCAAGTAGTTCTCACGGTTCTTACAACTGAAGGTGGTTCTTATTTTAGCGGTCCCCTATATATATATATATATATATATATATATATATATATACATATATATATATATATATATATAATAAACTGGTTGGTCCAATGGGAGAGTGCCAGGCAAAGTCGTAGTTTTGAAGTGAGGGCAAGATCGTAATTTTGAGATGGGGAAAAAGCGTAATTTTATTCTGAGCTGGGGGCAAAAACGTAATTTTAAAATGAATATAAAACAATAAACGTGTTGGTCCAATGGGGGAGTGCCAGACAGCTGCCTGGCACTATTCCCCCATTTGGTTTTTGTATATGTATATATATATATATATATATATATATATATATGTGGGAAGGTTTTATACAGAACACTAAATATTGCGAGAACACGCAGAACACAATGAATCACCTATTTTTTCACTTCTGATTATATATTTTCTTTGTTTGTTTTCTAGATATTTTATTGACTTTATTAGGTTATGTATTTATTTTTAATTGACAGGACTTTATTAGTTGCTTTGATTACATTCATGACTATTTGCAAAGAAATTTCGATATTCGAAGAGAAAATACGGATAGTTTCTAGATGTTATGAATTCACTAATAGGCGGTAAAAAGCTTTCTTGATAATGTTAGAAGTTAACGAAAAATATTTTGTTGGCGATTAATTTTTGTTTGAAAATTAGAGCAATCCTTTCAATCAAATTTATAAATAGTCACTACGTACGAAAACCTCATACATGGTTAGACGTGGTTAAGCTCTAAAAAAAAACTATGAAGATTAAGGGGAGTGGGGTGGTATCACTTGCAAAAATTCCATCATTCACAAACATTCAATCAAGTTCTGCCATGTCATCAACTATTATTCCATCACTCACAACGATTTTTAGTGGCGGTGGTCATCACTAGTGATGGAGTTCCATCACTCACAATCATTTTTTTTGTTTTTATAAAGTTTATAAAAAAAATCTTACAAATTTATAAAAGAAATAATTTTTTTATGACAAGGACCAAACCTGCCAGTTTTAAAAGTTGAAATTAAAAGGAATAATGTTGGTGCACAATGTCTATCGCCTACGTCATCAGTTTAAGTCGTGTCAGTTGATTGTAATAGGGGTTAAAATGTAACAGTTTAAGTTTTGTTTGTATATGAGCCAGTTCGCATGAACTGACAGATGTAAAGGTCAGGTCGCACGAACTGGACATTGCCAGTTCGTGCGATGTGGACATGTTGTCTTCGTGCGGACTAGATAGCCTATAAATAGACATATGGGGTTTTTCATTTGTAACATTCTGGTGAAATCTGTCACGAAGTGCTACCGGTTTCTCTCTGTGTAAAAACGTCTAATATCAATGGAAAACCTGTTTAAAGTGTATTTCTACTCTTCTACTCATATTCTAACACTAATGCAAGGTTTCTAGTCTGTTTCCGCCTTTCTAGCAACCCAGATTTGACTCAGATTGACTCGTATTGATCGAATCTCGATTCTACAAGTGGTATCAGAGTTCAGGATGAGTCAAATCTGTTGATATCAGTGTTTTGAATGGTTTAGAACTCTATACTTCTACTCTTTCTTGGATTTTTGGACGAGTTCACGGACAAAATGGACTGAATTTTGGATATTGTGTGTAAAACATCATTTTAAACAATCCTACAAAGTTACAGACCATAAATCACACTAAAACTGATCCAAAACTGTAAAAAACTTCACTTCGTATGAAAATGATGTTCAGATCGTGCGAAATGCACCGGGTCGTGTGAGTTGTTGTCAGATCGTGTGAAAATCTTGTCCAGATCGCATGAATAGTTTAAACAGTGTAATCTGTTCGCACGAGTTAAACACCCAGATCGTGTGAGTTCATCAGCTCGCACGAACTGAAGTTTTCATTAACAAGCATTTTTCACTTCGTACGAGTTGGGCAGTCCAGGTAGTGTGAGACTGTCCAGGTCGTTTGGAAAAGGTCCAGTTCGTTTGAAATTCAGTTCGTTTGGAGTCCAGTTCGCTTGAAAGTATGATTTTTCAAAACTTAAAAATTTTTCGAAACATTTTTCAATGTATAAAATAGAGAACCAAGAGTTTTACAATGCGTTTTTCGGAGGAGGTATGACTGTTCAAACTCCAACGAGTATAGCCCAGAATGTGAATATGGAGAACGAACTAGGAACCATGCAAAAACCACCGAAACTGCTCAACATCGAAGAATATTCGGGGTGGCAAGATAGATTTCGCACGTGGGTTCAGGCGAATCACCTTGAATGTTGGTTGAAAGTTGAAACGAAATATGTAGTTCCTGTGAATGATGCTGGTATTCCGAAAACACTTAACTCGTTAACTCCAGCTGAAGCAGAAAGTTTTAAAGCCGAGAAGAAGATGGTCAGTATATTGCAACAAGCAATTAAGGAGGACATTTTGGTACTGCTACAGCATCAGAATGACGCGCAATCTATTTGGAATGCTCTTAAACTCAAATTTCTTTGGAGTACTGCAATGATCAAAAGCAAAAAGGCACTACTGAAAAAAGAATTCGACATTTTTACTGCTATCAGTGGAGAATCAACAAAAGAGTTGATTGAGAGGTATTGTCACTTGGTACTGGAGATGAAACGTTTGAGTATCGATAAAACAGATGAAGAGTTGGTTGATAAGTTGGCTGACGCACTACCACAAGAAGTGTGGGGTACGTTCTTATTGGTTTTGAAGAATAACTTGGAATACGTGGGTTTCAATTTGAGTACGTTTATTGAGAGAATTGAAGCTCAAGAGCTGGAAATGCGAAAGATGAGTAAAATGAAATCTGCAAACGTACAACAAGATGTTCAGCTTTATTATAAAGGAAGCTCATCTGTCACATCTATTCTGAGTCCAAAGATTCAAACGGCATTTAGTGCAGATTCTTCATCAGGAATATCTCAAAGCATGCCTAACAATAACAGTTCACCGTTTCCAAACTACGAACCGAATCCTAAGGTTCAGAATTCTCAAGAACAAGTTTCTTCTCAAAGTTCTTCAGGTTCGAACAATCAGAGTTACAGTCATGGGATACTGTGCAATATCGTTGTTAATATCAAGAACGGCCAAGATTTTACTGAGACAGCCGCAAAGCAGCATATAGCACTTCTTGCTTTTGTACTTGAGTCTTACGAGGGTCTAGTAGCCGGACGAATCAGTAACCCAGACATGACAAAAGAAGATTACGATCAAATTGATCCAGAGGAACTAGAACTCATCGACATCAAATGGGGTATGGCGAGCATTGTGAGAAGAGCTCAAAGATTCATGGAAATTGCAGGAAGACGTAGTCTCGCTGGTCCTGATCCTAAACTTGGATTCGACAAATCAAAGGTGACTTGCTTCAAGTGTAAAGAGAAGGGACATTTCAAGCGCGAATGTCCTAACAGAGAAGTTAATAACCATCAGAATCCATTCACCAACGATTATTACCGACAGGCTATCTATCATAAAAACATTCAACAACCATTCAATCCAAGACCTCAAATTGAAGACAGTCCATCCAGACAAACAGAAAAAGCCCTTTTGGTAAATCAAGATGATGAAAAGATTCCAGAAGGCTTCAGTTGGGATAGGTACATTCCAGGAGGAGGTCTTGCAATGATGGCTGGAATTGTTGAAGAATGTGTTTCTGAAGTTGAAGAAGTCAGTGAAGTGATGACTGAAGAAAGTTATGCAGAACTAGAAGAGGCAGCAACAGCGGTCTATTATTATCAGTCTGAACAGGAGGTTATTACGAATGCATTTAAATCTATAATGCCTTCTAATGTCTTTGATTCTTTTGTAGGTTTCTTTGGAGAACCGACTACGTGTTTTTGCCCACCGTACGAAGCTGAGAAAGCACCGGTTCAAGAAATCATTGATGTTTCAAAGGAAATGAATGAAGAGACTTTGAAAGAAATAGCAGACAAAGCTCTAATGGTCAAGCTGCAAGAGGTAGAACAAACTAAAACACCTTCTGATAACAATGAGACCAAAGATGCAACTCAAGAGTCAGTGTCAGTTGAAAAGGAGTCAAATGAGAAGTCCGAGTCCGAAGACAAATCAAAGTCCGAGTCCGATGGCAAATCAGAAAATGTGAAGTCCGAATCCGGAGAGAAATCTGAGTTCGAATCCGGAGAGATTGGTAAAACAGGAAGTAAAAATGACAAACAAGAAAATGCTTTTGAAAAGGTTGATCCAATTCCTGAAACGCCATGCAAAAACTATTTAATACCATGCATAGATTTTCTTGAAAAAGACAAACAGTTTCAAGAGTTGAAAAAGTTTCACGACAAATTAAAATTTGATTTTAATGATGTTAAAGAAGCTTGTGACACTTTGTCACGATCAATTAAAGCGATTCACAATGAGAATATAGAAAATGATAAAATTGTTAATCTGCTCAAAGCTATGGTCATGGATAAGCAAATGTCGATTAACATTCATTTGGACAAAATCGCATCTTTAAAGAAGGAACTTGAACTGATGCGCATTGAGACAGAAAGAGTCGACAAAAAGTTGATCAGTTATCTTTCATCTTCATATGTGATTGATCAGATCGTTCCTCAACAAGCTGATTTCCAAAATGTTCCACCCCTAATGTGGATTCATTATTCTCAGAAATATCCAGATGGGGTGGAAAAGGCATTGAATCTTAAATTGAGAACAGAAGAGAATGAGTTACCGGAAAGCATAGATATTACATTCTCCCCGTCTGACACTGACAACGAGTCACAACTAGTTAAAACAGTTATAGACTAAGTGTTGGGTGAAGAGAGTGATAACACTGATTTCGAAACGGTCAAAACTCATTTTGAGAATTCCAGTTCAGATTCTGAAGATGACGGAAACTTTCTTGATAAGTTTATCCCAAAATCAGATAAAGTTTTGGATGACGATTCGATCATTGTGGTTTACACGATGACCAGAACTGACAAACTGTATACTGATTTTGAGTACCCAATTCAGAATGCGAACCTGGAAAATGTTGAAAAAGTTTTCAAACTCGTGGAAATTGATATTTCAGAAGTTAACAACAACTCGTTTCTATGAAAACCGAAAAAATCTTTTGTTAAACAACAACCGACAAACAACCCGGAAAAGAAGAATGAATGGGTGGGTAACGATGGTAACAAGAGACATGGTAATAATTTCAAAAAGAAAGGTGTTGGTTTTGAGAAGAAAATGGCTAAGAAAGAAGTCAAACCAAAAGAAAAATTGAGCGAAGTGTTTGTCGCTGGTAAGAATATAGAGGCCGAAAAGGATTATATCTTTAGTCAGAAAGCAGTTGACGATTTTATTGCAGCCAAAAATATAATAGACGAGACCAACAGATCCACTTTTGTTGAATATAGCAAAAGAATCTGTTATCGATGCAATGAAATCGGTCACATTGGCAAAACAATGTGTCAAAAAGATAATAAAACCAGTTTTCCAGAAACCAAAACCAAAAGTTTCAAAAGATGTTAAGGGAAAATCACCTTTGGTATCCCCTGTGCGTATTCTTAAATTTGGTGAATCATTGAAGTCAGAGGACAAACCAAAATCAATTTTTGAAATTGGTGAATCTTCAAAATCTCAAAAGACTTCTAAGGTTTATTCAAAAACAAAGACTTCTCAAAGTCAATCATGGGTGGAGAAACCTAAACAATCTTTTGAGGAAAAGAAAATGGAAGAGGTTTTAAAATCTGAACCGAAAGTTTTTGCAACCAACAATGAGAAAATTGAGTTCAAGTTAGATAAGTTGATTGAAGAATTCCTACCTATCAAGGAAGGAAATCTAAAATCAAAATCAGAACTTGATGTTCCAAATGTTGTCTTTAACATTCCAAAACTGGACAAAGTAGCTCATGACATTGTCTTTTGGTTGTATACCAAATGTTGAAAAATCTTGGGTATCGTTGTTTAAGTAAATGCCTTTTAATATGTGCAGGGGCTTCCAAGGTCTATCATTTCTCAATGGATAATGGATAGCGGCGCCTCAAAGCACATGACAGGGATGTTAGCACTGTTATACGACATCAAATCAATCAATGGAGGATATGTCTTGTTTGCTGCAACTCAAGGTGGAAGAATTGTTGGAGAAGGAATACTTACAAACGGGGTCGTCTCATTCAAAAAAGTGAATTACATTGCTGAATTAGAAAACAATTTGTTAAGCATTTCTCAGATTTATGACAAGTTGTCACACACCCAAAATCCACATGCGGAACACCACCGCTTGGAGGCGTGACTGACCAGGATCCAGCCATCAATTATACTAAGCATTGATTAATAGTAGAAATATTTGCTATCCAAAGTAGTTAGCAACATCGTAGTTTAAGTTCGATAATTAGCTTAACAAAACAGCGGAAGCATAAACCAAATAGTTTTAAAGATAGTTCTTAGTTCAAGATAATTAAACCCAACATACGGGTTTTGACGAACACTACACATCCCCAGGCAGCAGCTCCTCAGTCACTGGATACCTGCAAAGCATGCAGTAAGGGGTCAACAATAATGCTGAGTGAGTTCACTAGTTGTCCAGTTTTAGTTTACCAAAAACTTAAGTTGTTTAGATAAAGCATTTATAATCACGTTGTGGGGAGCTACCCCATCTGTAAGCTCACTAAACTGTAGATACCGAAACTGTTGACGGCAAGTTGTTGTGCCCCGAGTCAATGTCTATCGTCATTGACCATATTGCAAGGTCTACTAGTTCACGCCCGATCTCCCCCGGTCACGGTGTGAGGTTGTCAAACCTAATAGCGCTATCAACTAATAACCCGTTCGCCCCCGGCGATTAATCGGTACTGTAAGCAGGGACTTAAAGTGATAGAGTTTCGTTTAGCATGGCTAGTTGTGATTTATAAATAATATCCAAACGTATCTCCCCCGGAGATAGTAATTACCCATTCTGTTTTCCCCCGGAGTAATGGGTCAAAAGTGTTTTTCCCCAAAGTTGGTAGTTTGTTCGTGTCCCTCCACGGGACGCATGCTTTTTAGTGTGTGAACTCACCTTGGGTTGCTCGGCAGATTAGGTTACTTTGTCAAACACGTTGGTCACCACGTCCTAACATGGTTACCAGTATAGGTCAGGTTTGGTGTACGTAAAATCTACACATAACTTACACGTAGCATGCATACAATTAGATAGTGGGTTATTGGGCCGGCCCTAACATTTACACAGTCAAACAGCAACACATAGTCCAGTCAACAGGTAGCCCATATTAAACACATTATGGCCCAATAACCAGAGTGGACAGCCCAGTCGCAACCAGGTGGTCTCGAGTCGCAACCAGGAGGTCTCGGCTTGTCACGCTGTGGTTGCGAGTCGCAACCGTGTGGTCTCGAGTTGTCACGCTGTGGTTGCAAGTCGCAACCGTGTGGTCTCGAGTTGTCACGCTGTGGTTGCGAGTCGCAACCGTGTGGTCTCGAGTCGCAATGCTGCCCTTTACTTGTTCACGTGCAAATTCAGATATATCAGGCTGAATTGTACTATGTAATCAGGCCCAAATCAAGTAATAACCAATGAGGTTTCACTAACAAGTTTTCCTAATCTGACCATTAATAAGAATGGATCAAACATTGCCCTTTTTAAAATCTTCAAACCATATTCAACAAGTTCATCATAAGTTCATCATTTTTAGGGTTTTCATGTCAAACATAACCATACATTTTTATGAACCAATTCACATATTTTAACAAGATCATTTGCAAGAAACAATGAAACATTCATTTTGTAACCTTGAACATAGTTCGGTTGGCCATAATCATTCTTAAACCACCATTCTTTAGCCATTTTAAACATGTTATCAAGCTTTCATACATAAGGGTTTGCACATATTGTCAAACTTCACAAATCATCCTAAAAATCATGCATAACACTTCTAACTAAGCACTTTCTAGTTCATTAAACACACATAATAGAACACTAACCGGTTATGAAGAAGGTGCCGAAATGAAGGAAGAAAATGAGAGAATGAAATGTCCGACTTGTGGTGATGATCTTGACCGAGTTTCTTGACCGAGATCCTTTGTTGTTACCGATTTGCTCCAAGCTTGAACCGAGATTAAGGAGAGAAAATAGTGTTGTTGAGGGTTTTCTAGTGGGAGAGAGAAGAGTGTTTGTGTGTTTGTGTAAAATGAAGGAAGTGGGGAAAGGTTGGGATTTTATACAAGGTTCAAAAATAGGCTTAGGGGGTTTCGGCCCAAACCGGTTACGGCCCAAGTGGTCTCGAGACCGAGTGGTCTCGAGTCGTGGTCTCGACTCACTAGTTTATACGCATATATATATATATATATATATATATATAACACATACATACCACACATATCATGTAAAAAGTCACGTTTCCATTTAATAATATTTATATATACACAATGATAATACAAGATGTTCGTTCGGAAAAACCTAGAGTGTCACATTATCCCCGAGTTTTAAGAACTTTCGTCCCGAAAGTTAAGGCAGCCACTGTCAAGCTAGAGTGTTTCAGCGGGGTGTCACATCATCCCCCCGTTAGTTTGGAATTTCGTCCCGAAATTCGGTTGTAGCTTCAGTGCTGGGGGTTTCGTTTGGGAACAACTGGGGATACTTGCACTTCATCTGGTCTTCCCGCTCCCAGGTAAACTCTGGGCCACGCCGTGAGTTCCAACGAACTCGCACGAGAGGTATTTGGCTACGTTTGAGGGTTTTGATCTCTCGATCCGTGATCTCAATCGGTTCCTCAGTAAAGTGTAGCTGTTCATCAATAGTGAGTTCCTTGAAGGGAATTATGAGTGTTTCATCTGACAGACACTTCTTCAGATTAGACACGTGAAAAACATTGTGCACTGCACTCAGCTCTGCAGGCAGGTTCAATCTATAAGCAACCTTACCGATTTTCTCGGTAATTTCGAATGGTCCAACATATCGCGGATTCAGCTTGCCTCGTTTACCGAAACGAACCACACCCTTCCAGGGTGAGACTTTAAGTAGAACCCGGTCCCCGACCTGGAATTCTAGCGGTTTCCTACGCTTATCAGCGTAGCTTTTCTGACGGTCACGAGCTGCCGCCATGCGTTGTCTGATCTGGGTAATCTTTTCCGTCGTATCTACCACCAGTTCTGGGCCTGTGATTTGACTGTCACCGACTTCCGCCCAGCAAAGAGGTGATCGGCATTTACGACCGTACAATGCCTCAAAAGGTGCCGCCTGAATGCTAGTGTGGTAGCTGTTATTGTAGGAGAATTCCACCAGCGGTAGATGCTTTTCCCAGTTCTTGCCAAAATCGATCACACATGCTCTAAGCATGTCTTCCAGGGTTTGGATGGTGCGTTCAGACTGCCCATCCGTTTGTGGGTGATAAGCGGTGCTCATGTCCAAGCGTGAGCCAAAGGATTTGTGCATAGCTTGCCACAACTCGGAAGTAAAACGAGCGTCTCGGTCGGAAATAATAGAAGTTGGCACCCCGTGTCTCGAGACTACTTCCTTTAAATAGATTTCTGCCAAGGTAGAAAACTTGTCTGTTTCCTTAATGGCCAGAAAGTGTGCAGACTTAGTCAATCGATCCACTATTACCCAAATAGTGTCATTCCCGCGTTGGGATCTAGGTAGCCCCGTAACAAAATCCATGGAAATTTGTTCCCATTTCCACTTCGGGATTTCGGGTTGCTGGAGTAGTCCTGCTGGTTTCTGATACTCAGTCTTGACTCTTGCGCAGGTTAAACATTTGCTAACGTAAGCTGCTATGTGGGCTTTCATGCCAGACCACCAGTAAGTGGTCCTTAACTCGTGGTACATCTTATCTGAACCAGGATGTACTGAATAACGGGACTTATGGGCTTCGTCCATCACAAGCTCTCGTAGATCTCCGTAAAGTGGGACCCAAATGCGCCCTGCCACATAGTAGGCGCCGTCTTCTTTTTGCTCTAGTCATTGTCTCGATCCTCGCAGGGACTCAGCCCTGATGTTTTCCGGTTTCAGAGCTTCAGCCTGAGCATTTCGAATCTGGGTAGGGAGATTAGACTGGATGGTAAGTTGTAATGCTCGCACGCGCTTGGGCGTAGTGTCTTTTCGGCTGAGGGCGTCTGCCACGACATTGGCCTTGCCCGGATGGTACTTGATGGCGCATTCATAATCATTCAGGAGTTCGACCCATCGACGTTGTCGCATGTTTAATTCCTTTTGCTTGAAGATATGCTCGAGACTCCTGTGATCGGTGTAAATGGTGCACTTGGTACCGTACAGGTAATGTCTCCATATCTTAAGCGCAAAGATCACTGCTCCTAGTTCCAAGTCGTGCGTAGTATAGTTCCTTTCGTGCGTCTTAAGTTGTCGAGAGGCGTAAGCAATAACTTTGTCGCGTTGCATCAACACACAACCGAGCCCATGGATGGACGCATCGCAGTAAACCACAAAGTCGTCCGTTCCTTCAGGTAACGAGAGAATAGGAGCACTACAGAGGTTATCCTTTAGTTTCTGAAATGCGGTTTCCTGAGCTTCACCCCATTTATAAACCATACCCTTCTGAGTAAGAGCCGTGAGAGGCTGAGCAATCTTTGAGAATCCCATGATAAATCTTCGATAGTACCCTGCTAGTCCCAAGAATTGGCGGACTTCGGTCGGAGTCTTAGGGGTAGGCCAATTCTTTATAGAGTCGATCTTTGCAGGGTCGACGTGAATTCCATCCTTGTTAACCACGTGCCCAAGGAAATGGACTTCTCGAAGCCAGAAGTCGCATTTCGAGAACTTGGCATACAGTTGCTCATTGCGAAGGAGTTCGAGGATAAGGCGCAGGTGCTGTTCATGCTCTTCTTGACTTTTCGAGTAGATCAGGATGTCGTCTATAAACACGATCACAAATTTGTCGAGGTAAGGTTTGCACACTCGGTTCATGAGATCCATGAATACCGCGGGCGCGTTGGTCATTCCAAAGGGCATGACAAGGAATTCATAGTGACCATAACGAGTCCTGAATGCAGTTTTGGAGATGTCTTCATTACGGACTCTCAGCTGATGATAGCCCGATCGTAAGTCGATCTTAGAGTAGTAGCTCGATCCTTGCAACTGATTGAATAGGTCGTCGATTCGCGGGAGAGGGTAACGATTCTTGATGGTAACTTTGTTCAGCTCACGATAGTCAATGCACATTCGGAACGTGCCATCCTTCTTCTTAACAAAGAGTACCGGTGCTCCCCAGGGTGATGAACTAGGGCGGATAAACCCTTTATCCAATAGTTCCTGTAGTTGAGTAGAGAGTTCCTTCAATTCCGCGGGGGCTAGTCGATAAGGCGCACGAGCTATGGGCACTGCTCCGGGAGCTAGCTCGATTTGGAATTCGACCTGACGATGGGGAGGGAGTCCTGGTAATTCTTCAGGAAATACCTCGGGGTAGTCACGCACCACTGGAAAATCTTCGATCCTCTTCTCCTTTTCCTGCGTGTTGGTGACAAGTGCTAAGATAGCGGTGTGCCCTTTTCGTAAACACTTCTGGGCCTTCAAGAATGAGATGATGCCTGAGATTTCTCCGCCCTTGCCACCTTGTACAATGAGGGGTTTGCCAGAACGACGGGGAATACGGACTGCTTTCTCTTGACAGAGGATCTCAGCGCGATGTTTGGATAACCAATCCATACCGATGACGACGTCGAAGCTTCCAAGAGTAACAGGGAAAAGATCGATGCTAAACGTCTGACCAGACAGTTCTAGTTTGCAGCCTTTGATAACATGTGAGGCCTCGATGTTTCTACCATTAGTTAACTCGACGATATGATGTGAACTTAGTAACGAAAGCGGACGCTTAAGCTTCTTACTAATACGTAGGGACACATAACTAGCATCGGCTCCAGAATCAAATAATACAGAAACATAACGATCATCGAGTAGGAACTTACCCGCCACGACATTGGGGTCATTCCTCGCTTCTCCAGCTCCAATCACAAAAGCCCTTCCCCTAGCGCCATTCCCAGCATTGTTGTTCTGATCGTTGTTCCCAGCTCCCTGATTGTTGTTGTGGTTCTGGTTCAGTTCAGGGCAATTCTTCTTGTAGTGCCCCTCAGCTCCACACTGGAAACAACCCTTAGCGTTCCCGTTATGCTGCTGCTGCTGGTTCTGCCCCACGGGACGTGGACTCCTACAGTCCTTGGCCTCATGCCCCATCTTATTACATCGCTGACACTGACTTTTCCCACAAGGCCCACTGTGATGTCGATTGCACTTGTTGCACTTGGGGTGGTTACCGCGATAGCCACCCTGCTGTTGAGTGCCCTTGTTGTTTTCAGTTTTCCTTTGCTGTGCTAGGGCCTGAGTGGGGTTAGCATCCTTGCTTTGATTTCCTTCCCACTTACGCTTGTTGTCACTAGAAGTTCCGACAGTAGCACTGATCCTTTTGGGCAACCTGCCCTCCTCTACGGCCTGATCAGTGAGTTTGTGAGCAAGTCGAACGATCGGCTGAATGGTAGTGAGGTTGGCTGAAGTAACATGGCTTCGAATTTCTGGGGCCAAACCCTTGACGTACAACTCGATTCTTCGATACATAGGTCGGGACATGTTTGGGCAAAGAGCAGCATAGTCATTGGACAGCTTGGTGTAGGTTTCAATCTCTGACCCAACCATCTTAAGCGCATAGTACTCGTTCTCAAGTTTGTGGATGTCATCCCGGTGACAGTACTCCTCCTTAATCATGTCCTTGAAATCCTCCCAAGCAGTAGCATTAGCAGTTTCTAATCCAAACATCTGAATTTGCGCCTTCCACCAGGAAAGCGCGTTTCCTTCAAGCGTAGCAGTAGCAAACTTCACCCAATTCGCAGGGGGACACTCACAGATAGCAAAGACAGCTTCAACTTTCTCAATCCAGTGCAGAAGACCTATGGCACCCTCAGTGCCGTTGAAAGGGAGAGGCTTGCAATCCATGAAAGTTTTGAAAGTACACACGGGTGGTTGCGCAGGTGCATGCTGACCTGTTCGTGAGAAGCGAAGCGTATAGATTTAGGGATAAAAGGCGATGTGGCGGTAGGATCTAAACATCCTAGGGTAACGAGTTTACCTCCAGGGTGAGCTGCGAAAGCTGCAGCCACCGTGTTAAGCAGGTTAGTGAATTGAGCCTGAGTCATGTTGATGTTTCCTCTTCCACGTCCACTCATTGTCTTCATAATCAGAAAACATAGTATGAGTGTGATGTCGTAATGTAGCGAGAATAAGATAGAAGAGAGAGGTGTATCTATCTAATTAGGCACACTAGTACGTATAACAAAACAGTAAACATAAGGTAAGCAATCAAGTAAACACTAGTCCGAGCTATGAGGTCTAATGTGTTGAGCCTTGCACTTGGAGTGTAGTATCGTCGCGAGTCACAGGTTATAGTCTGGTTTTTCCCAAAAAGATTTTCCCCTTTTTAAAACCAAGTTCACTATAACCAATGGCTCTGATACCAATCTGTCACACCCCCAAAATCCACATGCGGAACACCACCGCTTGGAGGCGTGACTGACAAGGATCCAGCCACCAATTATACTGAGCATTGATTAATAGTAGAAATATTTGCTATCCAAAGTAGTTAGCAACATCGTAGTTTAAGTTCGATAATTAGCTTAACAAAACAGCGGAAGCATAAACCAAATAGTTTTAAAGATAGTTCTTAGTTCAAGATAATTAAACCCAACACACGGGTTTTGACGAACACTACACATCCCCAAGCAGCAGCTCCTCAGTCACTGGATACCTGCAAAGCATGCAGTAAGGGGTCAACAATAATGCTGAGTGAGTTCACTAGTTGTCCAGTTTTAGTTTACCAAAAACTTAAGTTGTTTAGATAAAGCATTTATAATCACGTTGTGGGGAGCTACCCCATCTGTAAGCTCACTAAACTGTAGATACCGAAACTGTTGACGGCAAGTTGTTGTGCCCCGAGTCAATGTCTATCGTCATTGACCATATTGCAAGGTCTACTAGTTCACGCCCGATCTCCCCCGGTCACGGTGTGAGGTTGTCAAACCTAATAGCGCTATCAACTAATAACCCGTTCGCCCCCGGCGATTAATCGGTACTGTAAGCAGGGACTTAAAGTGATAGAGTTTCGTTTAGCATGGCTAGTTGTGATTTATAAATAATATCCAAACGTATCTCCCCCGGAGATAGTAATTACCCATTCTGTTTTCCCCCGGAGTAATGGGTCAAAAGTGTTTTTCCCCAAAGTTGGTAGTTTGTTCGTGTCCCTCCACGGGACGCATGCTTTTTAGTGTGTGAACTCACCTTGGGTTGCTCGGCAGATTAGGTTACTTTGTCAAACACGTTGGTCACCACGTCCTAACATGGTTACCAGTATAGGTCAGGTTTGGTGTACGTAAAATCTACACATAACTAACACGTAGCATGCATACAATTAGATAGTGGGTTATTGGGCCGGCCCTAACATTTACACAGTCAAACAGCAACACATAGTCCAGTCAACAGGTAGCCCATATTAAACACATTATGGCCCAATAACCAGAGTGGACAGCCCAGTCGCAACCAGGTGGTCTCGAGTCGCAACCAGGAGGTCTCGGCTTGTCACGCTGTGGTTGTGAGTCGCAACCGTGTGGTCTCGAGTTGTCACGCTGTGGTTGCGAGTCGCAACCGTGTGGTCTCGAGTTGTCATGCTGTGGTTGCGAGTCGCAACCGTGTGGTCTCGAGTCGCAATGCTGCCCTTTACTTGTTCACGTGCAAATTCAGATATATCAGGCTGAATTGTACTATGTAATCAGGCCCAAATCAAGTAATAACCAATGAGGTTTCACTAACAAGTTTTCCTAATCTGACCATTAATAAGAATGGATCAAACATTGCCCTTTTTAAAATCTTCAAACCATATTCAACAAGTTCATCATAAGTTCATCATTTTTAGGGTTTTCATGTCAAACATAACCATACATTTTTATGAACCAATTCACATATTTTAACAAGATCATTTGCAAGAAACAATGAAACATTCATTTTGTAACCTTGAACATAGTTCGGTTGGCCATAATCATTCTTAAACCACCATTCTTTAGCCATTTTAAACATGTTATCAAGCTTTCATACATAAGGGTTTGCACATATTGTCAAACTTCACAAATCATCCTAAAAATCATGCATAACACTTCTAACTAAGCACTTTCTAGTTCATTAAACACACATAATAGAACACTAACCGGTTATGAAGAAGGTGCCGAAATGAAGGAAGAAAATGAGAGAATGAAATGTCCGACTTGTGGTGATGATCTTGACCGAGTTTCTTGACCGAGATCCTTTGTTGTTACCGATTTGCTCCAAGCTTGAACCGAGATTAAGGAGAGAAAATAGTGTTGTTGAGGGTTTTCTAGTGGGAGAGAGAAGAGTGTTTGTGTGTTTGTGTAAAATGAAGGAAGTGGGGAAAGGTTGGGATTTTATACAAGGTTCAAAAATAGGCTTAGGGGGTTTCGGCCCAAACCGGTTACGGCCCAAGTGGTCTCGAGACCGAGTGGTCTCGAGTCGTGGTCTCGACTCACTAGTTTATACGCATATATATATATATATATATAACACATACATACCACACATATCATGTAAAAAGTCACGTTTCCATTTAATAATATTTATATATACACAATGATAATACAAGATGTTCGTTCGGAAAAACCTAGAGTGTCACACAAGTCGTTCACTGTTCATTTCACAAAAGATGAATGTCTGATTCTTAAACCAGGGTTTAAGATTCCTGAAGAAATGGAGTTGATGCGTGCTCCTCATGAAAACGATCTCTATATACTAGACATGAGCGTTGCAACAACGACAGACAAAAAGGCACAATGCTTTGTGAGTAAGACGAAGGCAACAGAAAAAGAATCCATCATGTGGCATCGTAAAATGGGGCATATTCATGTGCGAAAAATGAACTTTTAAGTTCATAATGATCTTGTTGAAGGTGTAAATTTGAAAAGCTTCCATCTTAACGATGATTGTGTTGAATGCAAGAAAGGGAAGCAGACGAAGAAATCACATACGAAAAAGCTCTTGAACTCCATCAAACTACCGCTCGAAAGACTCCATATGGATCTTTTTGGACCGGTAAATGTGAAAAGCATAAGTGGAGATTTGTATTGTTTAGTTGTCACTGACGACTTTACAAGATTCTCCTGGTTGTTGTTTCTAGAGAAGAAAGATGAAACATTTGATTCTTTGATGAAGCTATTCAGGAAGATGGAGAATGTGTACAAATTGCCGATTAGACGTATTTGAAGCGACAATGGCACAGAATTCAAGAACAACCATATGCTCGAATTCCGCAACGATAAAGGAATTCTTCCTGAATTCAGCGCACCGTATACTCCACAACAAAACGGTGTCGCAGAAAGAAAAAATCGTACGTTGATCGAAACAGCTCATACCATGTTAGTAGATTCGAAACTACCGGTATATTTTTGGAGTGAAGCGGTCGCTACGGCATGTTACACGTTCAATCGTGTTCTTACAGTGAAGAAGTACAAGAAAACTTGTTTTGAAGTGCTACATCTTTACAAACCAAATCTGAAATTCTTAGAACCATTTGGATCACCATGCACATTCATTGATCTAGACGGTAAATTTGGTGCAAAAGCTAATGAAGGTTTTCTTGTAGGTTACGCTAGTCCGTTGAAGAGAGTTTTTGTTCCAAGTTTGGGGAAGATCATACAAGTTCAACACATTGACTGTCAAAAGTTTACTGCTCCGAATCAACTTCCCGGAAACAGGTTGCTATTTGATTACGACAATCTCTGGGAGTCATTCCATTTGCCGACAGAGCCGAGTGAGGAGGAACTAGCATTCTTATACCAACAACAACAGTCTTTTTCACAAGAACAAGTGCCGAGACCATTGGTAGTTTCCTCGCCCACCGTGGGTTCAAATGATCATGAGGCTGGTCCTAGTGGAACTGCACATGTAACCCCAGAAGAAACAACTCCAATATTTGATCAATCTGACGACTCTTAATCGGAAACCGATCCGATTTTTGACGAGGAACCAGATATTGAGACTTCAAATGTTGTTGATCACACGGGTGATCAGAATATAACAAATTTGCAATCGGAAGTGAGCGTACCGGATACAGTCATGCCAAGAACGTTATCTTACCATCCATCAGAATAAAATCATTGGTGACTTCACAACGTCGTGAAAACCCGCGAACAAATAAACAAAGGGCTTTCATGTTTTTACTCATCTGTCGCTCCTTTACAAGTTGAGTTCTCATTAAAATGTTTTATCTCGCAGGTAGAACCGAAAACATATAAAGAAGCATTAACCGAAGAGAGTTGGGTAAATGCAATGCAAGAAGAGCTACAACAATTTGAAAAGCTTGGAGTGTGGAGGTTGGTTGATCTCCCGGAAGATCAGAAGTTGATCAAGACCAAGTGGGTCTTCAAATGTAAACGAGATGATAGAGGGGTTATTGTAAGAAACAAAGCACGTTTGGTAGTCCAAGGATTTAATCAGCAAGAAAGGATTGACTTTACTGAAGTATATGCTCCCGTTGCTCGACTTGAGGCAATTAGAATCTTCTTGGAATTCGCGTCATGGAAGGGATTCAAGGTCTACCAACTGGATGTTAAATCTGCATTTCTCTACGGAAAGATCAAAGAAGAAGTGTACGTCGGACAACCACCGGGGTTTACCGATCCTGTGCACAAAGACAAGGTGTATTTACTCGACAAGGCGTTATACGATTTACACCAGGCCCTGAGAGCCTGGTACGAGATGCTTTCCCAGCATCTGCTGACCAACGGGTTCACCAGAGGGACTGTCGATAGTACCTTGTTCCTTAAAGAGGTTACAGGACATCTACTCATCGTGCAGATATACGTGGATGACATAATCTTCGGATCAACAAATGAAGATTTATGTAAAGAGTTAGAGAAGGTCATGAAAAAGAAGTTTGAAATGAGTTCAATGGGGGAGATGAAGTTCTTCCTAGGGCTTCAGGTTGAGCAACTGCCCGATGGAATCTTCATACACCAGACCAAATATGTGAACGATGTGTTGGAAAAATTCAATATGTGCATATCATCTTCCATTTCAACCCCTGTCTTTAAATCATGGTATAAGTCCGAATGAAAGTGGTGAGAAAGTGGATGAAACACGTTATCGGTCAATCATAGGATCGCTAATGTATCTGACAGCATCACGACCAAACATCATGTATCCAACTTGCCTCTGCGCCCGGTACCAGTCAAGTCCGAGACAATCACACATGGTGATAGTGAAGAGAATTTTATGGTATCTCAAAGGTTGCTCAAGCACTGGCTTGTGGTATCCTCGATCCGGTGACTTTTCTCTAACTGGTTATGCTGACTCTGACATCGGGTGCTGTAAGTTAAATGCAAAGTCCACAACTGCAGGTTGTCAGTTCTTCGGAACTCGGCTAATCACCTGGCAGTGTAAGAAACAAACCACAGTCGCTCTCTCGACTTGTGAGGCTGAATACGTTTCGGCTTCCAGCTGTTGTTCTCAGATCCTCTGGATCCAACAGCAAATGAGGGACTATGGTTTGCAATTCTTAGACATACCAATCTTTGTGGACAATGAGGCAGCCATTAATATTACTAAAAATCCAGTGCAACACTCTAAAACAAAACATATTGAGATTCGACATCATTTTATTCGCGATTGTTACGAGAAAAAATTGATTCGAATTGATCATATACACAGTGATGATCAGAGAGCTGATTTTTACACAAAACCCTTTGATAAAACAAGATTTAATTATCTTTTGAAATTGAACGGGTTAAAGAATTTGTTTTCTGGGAGGGTGGTAGAGTGTGAAGCCGAGGAGGATGGCGATCAGAAGTGATCTGCGTCTTGTTGTCATGTTTCTGTACAGTTTTACTGCTTTTAATAAAACCAAAAACACAAAAATATGTTTTTGATTTTAGGGGGAGAAAGTTTACAGAAAATACAAAAACATGATAAAATTTCAAAATCTAAAAACATTGAAATAGGCAAAAATGAGTTTTGTTGTGAAAAAGAGGAAATGATAGTACATCAGTAGACTATCACAACATGCTAAAGAAATGGAAAGTCAAAATGATTTTAAACAAGTCTTACTGATGATGTACCAGTAGACTTCACACAAATAGTATATTGTATTTGAGATATAAACCTAAATATCAATACTTGCTTATCTCGTGGGGAACATCTCTTGGATATATGGGTAACCCCCGAAATCTTGTTTGAGAGATTGCCTGATTCTGAGATACTAAGTCTTTATACTGTTTGATATCTGGGGTATTATACCTGGTCTTCTGATATTGCGGAGGCAATGGCCTAGACCTAGTATAATACTTTATACGCTCTGAAAGCTCACCCTCTGCATAAAAGTTGATAAAATCTCGAAAGATACGAATCAATTGTAGTTAAAGAAAAGATTCCCTAAAGGGAACACACCTAAAGTCGAGCCTTCATCTCTTTGACTGAACGGTAGTTCATACCTGAGCTCTCAAGGTCTCGTACTAACCCAAATACAGATATCAGATTGGTATACTCACCTGTAACACTGAATCTAGGGAATTTTGATACAGGAGTATATTTTAAGGTGGGACACACGAATAAGTTTAAGTCTTTAAAACACTAATCCGTATCTCGAATCAATTGAAACTTGTGTTAGAAGTTTAAGTGGACAACAATACTGACAATCAGAAGTAAAATTATTTAAGATTTAAAGTTAAATCAAGATCAATGGTGTTGGTGATATGTCTCAAAAACTGATATGATCCTCTTACACAAACTCACAAAAAGATGTCTGTAAATATATGTTTGTACAGTTTCCAGTTTCTTAATATCCAAAAAGATGCTATGTCTTCATCTTATTTTCGACAACAGACGTTGGGGATCTGATGATCAAAGTCTCACAATGCTAAACATGTTGGATCATTTGGGTTGGATAAGAAAATGTTTGAGAAAAATCTTGGTAATTTCTCAAAATGTTTAAAAGTTCATTAATTTGAACTTAATCTGTTTCGAAATTGTCAGGGAGATCATAATTTGGTCAGCCAAGGTCATTAACTTGGACTTGGCAGGCTAAACAGCTGACCAGGGTCATTAATTTGGACTTGGTAAACTGAGTGTGTTGGTAAATCGTTAAAAATAAAAGTTAAAAAATAAAAAGTGAAAAATTTGAAAAAAAATAAAGATTCACACGAGGTGACCAACTCGCACGAAGTGACCAAAATATTTCAACTTGGTTAGACCGTTCCAAAACATGCCAACTCGTGCGAGCTTGCCACACCGCCTCATCATCAACTCGTGCGAAATGGCTCCTCTATATAAGGGGGAGTCCAGATCGCATGAAACCATTTACTGTTCTTCACTCCGCACCAAACACACCCTTCAAAGGCGATTTGAGCGAATCATCTGATTTCATCAATTTCAAGCCGAAATCTTGTGTTCTTGTTGATCGAAGTCATCTTATAAGTTGGTTTGCTCAACTTATAACATGGGAAAGGTACTGGATGATGTTAATTTGAACCAGATCTAATGAATCCGTATAAACTCGAACCAACAGATCTTTAAACCTAGATCTAGGGTTATATAATGGACTAAAATGAATAAAAAACACATCAGTGTACTCAGAATTCATTGTAGAATAGATCTATGGTTTCAATTTCATCTTCAAAACATGTTTTAATCACCTGCAAAATCACTGTTCATACTTGTGATTTCAAACGAAGTGATGGGTCAGTTCGCACGAGATGGCCACACCATTAGTTGTTAAAGATCGCACGAGATGACCAATACTTTTGAAATCCAATTCGTTTGATGTCCCAGATCGTATGAAATTCAAATCGTTTGAGTTTGTCAGTTCGTTTGAACACCACATAATTTGAAACTAGTCAGTTTGCATGAAACCAAACTGTATGAGATGGTCAGTTCGTATGAACACCAGTTCGTATGAAAAGTTAAAACAGTTTGGTCAGACCGCATAAAATGTTCACTTTGCTTCAAAATCAGTTCGTGTGAATGTTAGTTTGTTTTGAAAATTGTGCAACTTGTTTAATATGTTTATTTTTGTTTGTGTTTCAGGCATCTAACGTGCAGTTTGATCCATCGCACAATATTTTCTGTGTTTATGATGAGACGTTACCAAAGATGACTGTGTTTAAGGAGATTTTGCCGTTTATGAAGCGTTTACCGATTCAGAAGGCGTTGACGAATCAGCACAGAGTTTTCAGATCTCATGTTGCTCATTTCTGGAAGAATGCTCAGTATAACGAAGAGAATGATGTGATAAACTCAAGTGTTAGCATAAATGGGGAAGATAAAGAAATCATTATCACAGAACAACTTGTTCGAGAAGTGTTAAATTTTCCAGATGATGATAAATCGCCAACAGGGTTTCCAGAAAGAATGGTCAAAGGTTGCATGTTGAGAATGGGGTATAACGGTCCATTGAATAAGGCAAATTATCTGAAAGAATGTTTTACGAAGTCGTACAAGTTCTTTATTCACTCGGTGATTCATGCACTTAGTCACAGAAAAGGTGGGTGTGATGTGATGAAAGATTATCAGATGTGTATGGTGACGGCATTGGTGTTGAACAAAAAATACAATTTTTCAAGAATTGTTTTCCACTACATGAAAGATAACATTACTTCGGGTAGTAAAAGTTGGGTGTATCCGAGGTTCATGCAGATGATGCTGGATCATGCATATCCGAATTTGGTAAAAGATGAAGAAAATGATCTCATGGTGTTGAATCACATGGATAATGAAACGTTGATCAGATTATCCAAGTATACCACGAATTGGCTGGAACCAAAGAGGAAGACAGAGTTTTCCGGATTCATTAAAGATGAAAAGTATGAAGATCCAGATCCAGTGAATCATTTGAAGTGGAGGAATGATGTAGAGATGAAAGAAAAGAGTGCAGCTGATGAGTTAACCAAGTCAGTAGAATTCACTGAAACTCGGAATGATTGGTATACAAAAGAAGAAAAGAAGAAAAGAGGTGGAAAGAGAACGCCAAAAGTTCAAACTGAAGAAGGATCATCTTCACAACCTCAGAAAAAGCGTAGAAAGAAAACAGTTGAAACTTTGTTGGTTGATGAACCAGAAGAAGATAAGACTGAAGCAAATGTTGATAGAGATCAAGATCAGCTATCTCCTGAAACTGAGTGTTTGATGAAAGATATTGATGATACTCTGGAAGCTGGGAAATCAGCTAGTAAAACAGTAGTTGATGATGAAGATGAGAGTTCATCTGATGCAAATTCTGATATTGATGCTCAAGTTGATAAATGGATTAAAGAAAACTACGATCTAAGAGATAAAGAGAAACAAAAGAAAAGAAAAAGGAGTGCGGATGACGATGATGAAACGTATGTACCACCAAAAGATGTTCAGGGTGTACAAACACCGCCTTCTGGAGGAAGAAAGAAATCTACGTCAAGAAAACGTGTCGTATCTCCAGCAGTGCGAAAATTAAAAATCAAGCTAAAATCAAAACCTATCCAAGAACTACAATCTAAACCTCCATCACCACCACCACAACAACCACCATCACCACCACCACAACAACTATCACCAGAACATTTACAATCACCACCACAACATCCTATTTCATCACATATTCATGAACAACCATTTATAACTTCACCACACATCCTACAAACATCACCAACCACCCAACACTAGTTCAAACTACACATGGATCGTCTGGATTTAAAGATTTTCCACCTATTCCAGAGGATATAACTCTTGAAAAGCTTGATGATTTTAGCTTTGTAAATGATGATCTTGTGAAAAAGCTGCAAAAGAAAGTGGATGATGTGTTAGTTGAGAAAAAGTATTTGAAAGAACGTGTTAAGTCTGTTGAAGCTGAAAATTCATCTTTGTTGAAGAAGGTTGAAGCCGATCAAGCCGACATAGATATTCTGAAAGTTCGAATAGCAGAATTGGAAGAAGAAAAGGCTCGAAGGGATGAGCAGAATGAATACTTCAAGGTGAAACATAAAGAGTTAGAAGCCAAGAATGCTAGAAAAGAACATGAAGAGTATATGATGAAGAAAGTGATTGAAGACTTGATTGGTAAGTCGGTTGAACAAAGATTTGAAGAGATTGAACTTGAGGAAGTTAGAGCAAAACATGAAGCTGAAAGGCAAGCTGGAATGAAAAATAAAGGCAAAGGTGTTCTAGTTAAAGGTGTTGCTCAAGTAACTGAAAGGGCAATTGTTGTGTCAGAGCCAACTAAAGTTCTAGATCCTTGTCCGATAAGTTCAGTTTCTGGTGAAATTGACGACGATGATGAAGTTGATGAAGAAGATGAAGATGATAATTTGAAAGATGATGCAGATGAAGTGTATTCTGTGCATAGTGATGATGATGATCAAGGTACTTCGGGTATCAAAGTCACTGAAGCGTCTCAAGAAGAGAAGATTGATGAATATCTTCATGATGATGCAAACGAAGAACCTGAGAATGCAAGTGGAACGGGGGAGCATGATTGTCACACCCCTAATTTCCACGTGTCACTGGTGGGCCCGGTGGGGGATTATCGTGACGTAGTTGATATCGTCATAGTCAAACAACACAAATTATAATGCACAGCGGAAGCAAAGATAGATTTATTTCAACTTAAATTATTGTAATATTCAAGTATCACAAAATGTCGAAATAAAATCCACAGGCAGAATCAAATAAAAAGGAAACTTCATTTCAACAGACTTCATGCATCCTAAGCCTGCGAGACTTCTATGGATGCTTAAGGAGTGACCAGCCTATTACGCGTAGTACCTGCACTTAGTATTTTTGGAAAATACGTCAGTTTACACTGGTAAATACAATTTAACTGACTCATTTTGAAAATGTTTAAAATTGATTTAAATGCCCGTGGCATAAAACTTTTTATAACTTGGGATAATTATTTGCTTAATAATCTTGTAAAAGAATTACATGTTCGTTCTGCGTTCGGTAGCCCGGGTCGTGCCGGGTTAAAGATTAATAGACACACCACTTAATATAATTCCGCCGCGAGACTTCTCTCGTACCGACGATTATACATGTTGTACAGCACTACGGGTGTACGCCTACACCCGAGTGCTAAGGTCGTGGCCATTCTTTGAATGATGCCAAGGATATCCGGGACATGGTCATTAAGCCCCCAAAGGCGTTAAACAAATAAAACAGCATTTTCAAACGGGTTAATTTGACTGCACATAACCAAGACCGGTTAAGGTCAATTCCCCGACCAAGCAGTATTTTATATACCGCACCCCAAGCCCGTATAGGGAAAATAAGTTAAACGTATTTACCTGAGCAAAGTATTAACCAAATATAACGAGTGCACGTAGCTTTTACTGGGCTCCTAGATCTGGAAATTAAGGTTTTAATAACCTATTAGAATTCTAACGGGTCTTAAGCTTAGACCGGTTAGTTATAAAGGAAGATTACGGTTTTAAACGCACAATAAGGCGAAGACCGTTTTAGAATGTGGTTTTGACCCAACAAGCTTGCATTCTTGTTTAATATGGGTAATATAATCACATTCTGGATTTGAGACCAAAAAGATATGGTTTGACCCGTTTCGGCTAAAATGGCCAAACTAGTCATATGAGCCGATCCGAACGCGTATAGTGCGTAACGAGTGACCATAAGAGTCAATTACAAGTTTCTGAAGTCAATATGCTTAAAATATGTTGTGATATCAGAATGATACCTCCCATTATGCCCTAAATGATTTTAAACCAAAACTATGCCTCGTAAGGGCGTTTTGGTCATTTTATAAGGTGTAAAAGGGTTAAAATGATAACCTGAGTTACAGGTCTGATTAAATTAGTAAATATACTTAATTTACTAAGTTATAATAGTAGGGTATCAATTCTATGTGAAATTTATTATCTTTAACCTTACTATGCACCGTAGGGGCATTTTGGTAATTTCACATGTGCCAAAAAGGTCAATTTTGGAACTCTGGAGTTCAAAACATTTGCCTACTGTTTAAAATATAAAAATTCACTAATTACATCAGTAGGTTCAATCCCTTAAGCTTAATAAGGTACTAGAGCATACTTATGTGTTAAAAATGTCTAAAAAGGCGATTTGGAGCCATTTCCGGGTTTTCTGTAAAAAGCTGATATTTTTAATATTCCAGAAGGCTCAAAATAATTTATTTATCCTAACAAATCAGTAGAAATTGGTTTGAGATCAAAAGGATTTGTAAAACTCATTTTATGGCTAAAAAAAGTAAAACCAACATAAACCGAATTAATCTTAGAACACTAAGTTATGCTTAGCCTAAAAATAAATAAAAATCACCAAAAATCCCAAAATATTATTTTATAACAGTGGGTAAAAAGTTTGGTATAAAAATTTGGGTTTTGATAGGCTATATGTAATTTACGCCATTTAATTAGTAAATTTTTTTTTAAAAAAACTATGATAGCATATCTTTTTATTAATAAACAGGTAATTTACATCGAGATAGTTGGTAAACGGGCAACAAGCTGAGCCGCTACCCCTTTTTGAATAGCAAAACTAAGCCTTTTAAAAACTACGTCCATAGATCTCGGGGTCATAACATTACTATGCATGACCCTTTGAACTCGACTAAGTAGGTCCACAGCCTCTAGCGCCAGAAAACCAAAAGTATCAAAAGCAAATGGGATAAACACGTGCTGGTTGTCAAGGCACGCTTTCTCATGCTTGATCACTTTACCCGAAGCAGCTTTTAAAGCAGCCTGACCCACTGTGAAAGCACTACTCCCTAAGCCCACTAGCGGGGAAACCCCTGTTAGATCAACACAGGCGTGTTTTCCTCCTACCCATCCAAAGACAAGAATGTCGGCTGGTCGAAGGGTAGATCTCCCTTCTAACGGGTCTGTTAAGAAATTAACGGGTGCCTCTTTCTTAGCAGAAATACCAGCACACCTGAATATGTCAAAAAGGACATCCCTAACCAAATCATGTCGGTATTTGAACCCCGGGAACTCTCTACAATGAATTGCATGCTCACCAAAAGAATCCAAACACGCCTTATGACAAACTGGGCATACCTCGTCAACTGGGAATAAAGGAATCATGAGGCGATACTTAAGGATAGTACGGTACTCCACCGGCGACATATGCTGGCCTAACCCATCTATAGGTATAGCAAGAAGAAAATCTTGTGCATGTGGTGCTCGGAGACACTCAAAAACGGCTTTTTGTCTAACGGTCAAGTCAAACTGCACTTCGATTTCGTGGACAATTTTACTAAAAAGAGCACTCGCCAATGCATGTTGGACAATTAGTAAAGAAGCTCTTAATTACGCTATTGAGCATAACTCTTAATCTAGACCTCAAACTGACTTCAAATTTTGGGTGCAAGTTTATAAATCAATAGCTAAGGTGCCTACCCTTTTACATTTTCAAAAATCACGTTTTAAGGTCAAATGGGCATAATGGTCAACATATAAGCGATTAACGGAAACATGCATGTGAATAGGATATCTAATGAACCAAGTTGTATAATCTCAGAGAGTTATACTAACATGTAAACAGGTTCAAAAGAAGCTCTAAGGCAATCCTAATTTTGGCTTAAACGGGTCAGAACTGAAAGTCAAAGCAGAAGTCAAACTTTGCGACTTTCGGTTCCAAACCGAGACTAAACTGAAAATTGTCGAGTTGAACATGTTGGAACATGTTCTTACATTAATTACCAAGTTATTTTAATGATCAAACAGGTTGCATGTACCCTACATTGCTAATTATGCATTAATTCGCAAATAAGTATTCTGTTGACTTTTTATAATAAGCTTTGACTCGACAATTAGCATAGTTAGAGTGGGAATCCGGAAATACCCTTTTAAGGGTTTGTTACCCACATAATTACCTACTTAAAGGTACTTTTAATTCGTGATTTGACAGAGCACAATTTAATTAATCACGAAGTGAAACCTTAATTACGACGGTTTGACTTTTAGCTAATTAACTAAGTTAAAACAAATTAAGGGAGGTTAAGGACACTTACAAGAGTCCTAAGAAGGATTAGAGGCTTAAGGGAATCTTGGTTGATGTCCAGAGAAGCTCCAAGAGTGCCTTGAGTGCAATGTGAATGAGCAAGTCCAAATGGTCACCACTCAAGTCCCTTTTATAGTGAACCAAGAGGCTCAAGATCATGCCAAGGTAGTCTAGGATAGTTACAAGATCATCCCAGATGTCCCTAGAGGGCTAAATAATACCTAGCAAGGCCATTGTTTCGAAAACCACCTTTCTAAGTCGGTGTAACAGGCTGAACAGGCAGCTGTCCAAATCCTGCTGCCAGCGACAGGCTTACGGACCGTAAGCATGAACTCTTGCGGTCCGTATGCAGCCTTTGCGGACCGTATGCTCAGATTGTTGCCGTCCGTAACCGACCCTTGCTGAACACGCCCAGGTACCCTCCTTACGGACCGTAAGCCTAGGGCCTTGCGGTCCGTAACCGATGGTCAGAGGACAAAAATTTGTAAACTTTCCAAGTCTTGACCATGCAATCAACAAACCCGAATCCAAGCCATCTTTTTTAGTTGTGGGACCATCTGATCAGCCATTGCATGCTTGCATGGTTCTTACATGTCCCCTTTTTATCTTGGATTCTTGTGGGACTTGCAAATTGACGGAAGTTACAAGGAAAGCTTGAATTCTCATCAATACCCATTTCTCACTAGATTAGGATTTAAAATCATAAATTATTGTAGTAACACTTATTAATAATCCAACTTCCTTACAAAGGATGGAGTTTTATTTATTTAGAATTAACCGGTAAAAATATATAAGATGTTTATCAAATAATTTATGGATCTTGGGATTTATAAATTCGGGTCGCTCAGAGGTGTTTTATTAACATGTCGCCCTTGGGTCGTTCAGAGGTATTTTGATAACATGACGCCCTCTTAAAATCCTACCACGCATCTCTATATTTGACCGGGTTTCTGAAACATTTGTCCCACATGACACGTGTCTTTATTTCGTTGGACATGAATTTTCAAGGTGTTACAATGATGATGCTGAGAATGTTGATGAAAGTGTTGATAAAAGTACACGTTTGATTCTACGTCTTGAACATGATGTAGAGGAAGGGGAGATATTTCATACTTACACTTTAGCTGAGATCATAAAGATGACGCATGTTGAAGAAAATGACTTTAAGTTCGATTTTGAAGAGGAGTTGAATAAGTTTGACATCAATCAGCAACCTGAATATTAGTACAAATATGTGAAGATGCTGATAATTACGACAAAGTGGAAGTAGAAGATTGAAGTAATGAAGATCAGTCTGAGAGCGTTAACGTTGATACTTCAAGCTTTCCAATACTTGCTGAATTTTTCAATCAAACGAATGAAGATGAATTGCGAAGAAAGGTTGCAGAAAGTGTTAAGAATAAAAGTTTTCAAGAAATGTCAAAAGATGAACAACGCGAAGAAAAAAAGAAGTGGTTCCGGAAAGATACTGAAAGAAAATACAAAAGACCACTGAAGTACTACAAAAGAGATAGAGAAGTTTCTCTTGGTGATATCATAAGTTGGGGTTACTTGCCACAAGTCAATGCCTATGCTATTCGAAGAGAGTTCGGTGTTCAGTATTTCGAGTATATTCAAGATATAATGTCTCTGCCTTGGTGGGATGTTGAAGAATTGCCCAAAGTCAGAACATTATCATATCCAGTCAGGGTTCACGATATGCCTACATGGGGCTTGATGAAGTTTGAAGCTTTCAAAGAATTTCGTCACTGGAAGCCTCATTTTCCGAAGAAAGTCAAGAAGACGGATCCAGCAACAGGCATTGAAGAAACAATTTTGCAGATTAAGAAACCCAGAACTATAAAGAATATTCCATTGCCGAAGATGGAACAAAATTTTCACGAAGGGTTTGTATGCTGGGTGTATAGCTGCATGACAACTGAAGCAGTGATTGTTTACAAGGTTGGGAATGAAAGCAGATACATTCATTTGTACGATCCAATGTGGATTGTGAATTGTTCTGCAAAAGATATTGAATGTTTGTTCGTAAACAAGATTGGATACAAAGCTGAAGATAAAGATCAAGCTCTGCAGTTTCAGAAACTTGCTACAATTTGTTTTCAGAAAGGAATAAATTCTGAAAATATGTTGTTATCAAAGTGGAGCAAGATTGAAAAGAAAGACTTTCTGAAAGCTGAAAAGGAGAGAAAGGAACGTGAAGAAAAAGACAAGATTGCTAGGTTTACATGTGTACAAAGGCTTGCTGAAGAAGAACAGAGAGTTGCTAAAGAGAATGAAAAGCTAAGGAAAGCTTTACTTAAGAAGCCAAAGCATCATGAAGAGAAGTTCAAGTCTTTGTGAAGAAAGTTTTGGAGACAGGCTGACTGAAGACTACGGCAATATCGAAGGGGGAGTTTGTTGGTGCACAATGTCTATCGCCTACATCATCAGTTTAAGTCGTGTCAGTTGATTGTAATAGGGGTTAAAATATAAAAGTTTAAGTTTTATTTGTATATGAGCCAGTTCGCACGAACTGACAGATATAAAGGTCAGGTCGCACGAACTGGACGTTGTCAGTTCGTGCGATGTGGACATGTTGTCTTCGTGCGGACTGGACAGCCTATAAATAGACATGTTGGGTTTTTCATTCGTAACATTCTGGTGAAATCTGTCACGAAGTGCTGCCGGTTTCTCTCTGTGTAAAAACGTCTAATATCAATGGAAAACCTGTTTAAAGTGTATTTATACTCTTCTACTCCTATTCTAACACTGATGCAAGGTTTCTAGTCTGTTTCCGCCTTTCTAGCAACCCAGATTTGACTCAGATTGACTCGTATTGATCGAATCTCGATCCTACAAATAAGATTTAAATAAGTTTTGTAAATAACTATAAACCACAGGGACTGAATGTGTTAAAAAGGAATCAAACTTTTCAAAAACATCAGCTCCATCTTCTTCGACTTGCAGACCGAGTTTTCCGGCGAAATGCTGGCGAAGCCACCAAATTCCGGCGAAACATCAGCTCCATCAGCCCCATCTGAACGTACAAGTATTAATACACAATGTACAAGTCATACACATACAATCGAATTTTTACAACACGTGAAGAGTTCAACGCGTTGTTAATTCCACGTGTTATGGTTGAAGGTGGCGGCGGTGTCCAACTGGCCATTACTCGTGATGGAGGGGCCATCACGGACCACCCCGAGTCCCCTAATAGCTCTGGGTTAAAATAGCGTGATAATAACGAAGAACATCTAAACAAAAAAATTTAATGGGCTCCATTCTAGAGAGAACTATTTGATAACTAGATAGAGGTCGATTTGTAATGTATATATGTGTGGGCACTCAGGGGGCAAAAGTGAAAGTGCACCAATTTTAACGTTATTTTACTAATTTTGTGAAAATAACGTTAAAAAGCAAGGGACGGTTAATCATGCATCATGTAGTGGCGTTTATAGCCGGAAGACAAGGGGGTACATGCACTAATCGGCTTTTGTCCCAATTGTTGAGTGTTATGTGCCTTATGTCCAAGGCTTGATGCAAAACCTCTATTGAGCCCGGGGTCTCTGTTACACCCCTTTCTGTGGCGGAAGCACGAGGTGTGATCATGAAAGGTTCTCATTGTATACGAAAGGTAAACATACTACATGCTCGTAAAAATAACTTCAAACACCATTAACATTACATAACGGAAAAACATAGTTTAAATGTTTACATCACGAGACAACATACTGTCTGAAAGTCTACAACTTTATTTAAAAGTAAACATAGACGACATCCAAGAGCATGAGTAAGACCGAGCGCACATCCACTTTAGTTACCTGAAATGTATGTGAGTTTTGGAAAAACGTCAACATAATGTTGGTGTGAATTCATGCAGTTTTTGTAATGAACGTTGGTATACTTTGTATGAAAACATGGTATGTATTTCGTATAAATCAAGTATTTCTGTATCTCATGTAAGTCAAGTATATCTGTATCTTGTACAACTCAAGTAATCTACTATAAATCAAGTAATCTTGTATGAATTAAGGTTATTAATGGGTTGCAAGGCCATTAACATGTGACACGACATAGGAAGCAACCAAACCTTAGGCATTTTTCTAGTTGGCATATTCTGAGACACAAAAGCACTGCTTGGTACTCGTTCTCACCAAGAATGTGGCTGCCCAAACTCGTTAGATCTAACCTTTTGTTCTGCGGTCTAGGTATATTGTTGATTAATGGTGCTTATGGTACGCTATTCGTGACACGATTACTCGTATCATTTCTCATATCATTCCTTAAAACGCATAATTCTTGGTACTCGTTCTTACCAAGAGTGCTTACTGTTTTTGTATCCATCATACCATTGGTAAACAATGTAATATTTGTAACATGCGTTCCTTGCGTCGTAAACTTCACCGGATTTGCTTAATTAACGTCGTGACCTATATGTGTTTTCTTAACGTTAGTCACTAGACTTGTATCGCACAAGTACAGTCACTATCTTTTGTATACGTTCTCTTGTGTTAAAAATAATTTATATTTTTAACTAATTGCCTTACTTATATTATTTTCTCAAAAATAAATATAAGTTTCTTGTATTTTGCACCCGAATTATGTATCTTGTATGTTGTATGTGTATTTTTGTGTTCTCACTTCTCAAGAGTATTTAGTGTATTTTCAAGTCCTAATACGCTATCACGTATAATACATACTACATACAATTAGCACAAAATTTGGTGATCAATAAATATATATATTTTTCTCAAAAATATACATAGTTAATATCAATTTTAATCTTTAAGACATCATCATTTCTTAACACAAAAATTAGGGAAACCATGGTAAATATTTTTGGATACATTTTTAGGGAATAAGCTTCTCAAAAACTTATACTTTTCTAAGTGTCAAAATTTTATAGAAAATTTGACAGAGTTTCCCCTAAAAATGGAGGTTTCCCATGTTTTCAAAACATGTGTTTATTTTCTTTTAAAATCATCATCAACAATCAACAACTTAAGCAACACTTAACACGTGCCAAAATCATGTAAACCACACTATATCATGAACTTGAAGTTTTTGTAAAATCTTGTAGTTACTTTCCATGTTATTTAGTAGGTTTAGTTACCATTATAAACATGGTTATTTGTTTGTAAATTACTTTACTAAAAGATTTAGTCATTTACAACTTGTAAGATGATTTTTCTAAAAATATTTCTTTTGTACTTTTCTTGTTTCATAAGTGTTCATACACTTATCTTTCTAATAAAAATAGTGTAGGTTTAAGTAAAAACCAAGATCTTTTAAAAATCATATTTTAAACTTGGTTTTCTTGGAAAATCATTTATAAATCTTGGATTTATAAGCTTACTAGTTCATTCTGTATATTACTTTTCAAGAAATTATTTTTACTCCTCAAGTTCATGTCTTTACAAGAAGATGATTATTTCATGTTGTTTCATAATCATCTCCTAACTTGCTAGATTAAGTGTTTAAACATCACCTAGCAAGCTTCATGTGATGATTAATCATCATCATCTCAAAAAAACAACAACAACAAATATCACATATAAGCAAAACATCACTATTTCATCAAGATTAACCATGTATATAAGTTTTATGTTCAAGTTTCATGTTCATATTCTTTAATGTTCTTAAGATTTTCAACATAACAAGTCTTTTAACCACTAAAAATAGAAGTAAATGAGAGTGTTCAAGATGCTTACAACTAGCTTAAAGCTAGGGAAGAACTATGGTGAAAATGTGGTGGATAAAAGCAAACGAAGAAGGTTCTTCATGTCCCGAGAGCACCGAGCCTCGTTAGTGACCTTCTAGCACCTTATGTAAGCCTTGAAATGGATGAACAATGGATGAAAATGGTGGTAGTGTGGTGGTGGGTTGGAGCCGTGAGCAAGGAGGGAGGTGGAGGGGATGATGAAGTGTGTGTGAGATGATGAAATGGTTATATTTATAAGATAAAATCATAGAATATCTCATAATATCTCAATCATATCTATGGAAGATCATAAGAAATCTAAACAAATCCAAGTGATATCAATTGAGATTTTGTAGAAGATTGGCAAATATTAGGTAGGGCCACCCCTTCATGACCGTAAGTTATAATGGGGGGGGGGCAATGTGTAATTTTAATCCCTAGTTCATAAATAAGTTGGTTTCAAGTATAAAGTTTAGGGACTTGTTGTGTTATTATGTTATAAGGGGTGTTATGGTGTTCGGGGACCATAACTAGTTCAGAAACATTAAAGCAATGCTTCTAGTAATATTTTGATGTTCCGGGTAATGTCCAGTTGTTCGGTTAAATACCGGTTCGTTAAAGTGCTAAATTGCACCGTTTAGTGTCCTTTAAGTATCCTTTTGTAACGCTTTTAATTCCCGACACTCAGGGAAGTATTCTGGATAGTAAAACATAAATTCAGCATAATATTTATGTGTTAAAAGCTGATTTATAGCTGAATTTAATAAAATTCTGCACTTAAAGTGCGTTTCGGGTGCTTTTTAGTGCGTATTTTAGCTTTCGGAAAGTCTATATGTTAACCCTTGTATGTACTCTTGAGTTTTAATGTATTCTAGACGTTGGACCTACACCTAGGCCCCAATTCTAGTGTCTGACTGCTTTCTGCAGAGTTGTTGGCATATTGTGTTTTACCGGTGAGTTTACTAGTATTTCTGACGCAACGCTCTCGTTAATGCATAAAACAATATTTTGTAGTATAAAACGTGCATGAATTCACTTGTATAGTATGTAATCAGACAATGTTGACATTTAAGCACATAATTGCAGTCATTAAACAATAATTAAAGTGTACGGAAATTACCGGTTTGGTGCCAGTTGTCACAGTCTCCCCCCGTTAAAAGAATTTTGTCCCGAAATTCAGGCTAAACTAACTCTCGCAGGAGTTTTCTTGAACACGTGGGGATACTTTTCCTTGAACTCGTCTTCACGTTCCCACGTGTACTCGGGACCGTGCTTAGAGTTCCAACGTACTTTGACAAGTTTCACACTGCTCCTCCTGGTCTTGTTGACTTTCCAGTCGGTAACCTCAACGGGTTGTTCTGTAAATCGGAGGGCGTCATCAATATGCACTTCATCCGCAGGGATGATCACGTTTTCTTGTGTTGGACTCTTCTTGAGGTTGGATACATGCAACGTATCATGTACTCCATTAAGTTCTTCCGGTAATTCCAACTTGTGTGCGATGGTACCAATTCTTTCCGAAATCTTGAATGGTCCGATGTATCGTGGATTCAGCTTTCCACGTTTTCCGAATCTTACTACGCCCTTCCAAGGTGAGACCTTCAACAACACTTTGTCTCCCACCTCGAATTCTAATGGTTTCTGTCTTTGATCAGCGTAGCTCTTTTGTCGATCTCGAGCCGCCTTAATGCGCTCTCGGATCTGCATAATCTTGTCGGTTGTCTCTTGTACAAGTTCAGGACCAACCATACGTTTATCTCAAGCGTCTGCCCAACATAAGGGCGATCTGTACTAGCGGCCATACAGAGCTTCGAACGGTGTGGCTTTTATACTTGTATGATAACTGTTATTGTAGGAAAACTCAACTAAAGGTAGATGAGTATCCTAGCTGCCGCCTAGGTCCATAACACAAGCGCGAAGCATATCTTCTAATGTTTGTATAGTCCGTTCGCTCTGGCCATCCGTTTATGGATGGAATGCCGTGCTTAGATCTAGCTGAGATCCAAAGGCTTCCTGAAAGGATTGCCAGATTCTTGAGATAAAGCGTCCATCTCTGTCTAAAATAACTGAGATAGGCACTCCATGACGTGCCACGATTTCCTTTAAGTATATCTCAGCAAGCTTTCCTGTGCTATCTTTTTCTCGGATCGGTAGGAAATGCGCAGACATCGTTAACCGATCGACTATCACCCATATCATATCGTGCCCTCTAGGGGTCTTGGGTAATTTTGTTATGAAGTCCATCGAGATTTGTTCCCACTTCCACATGGGTATCTCTGGTTGTTGTAGTAGGCCAGACGGTTTCTGATATTCGGCCTTAACCTTAGCACAGGTTAGGCACTTTCCAACGTAAACAGCAACATCGCTCTTGAGTCTCGGCCACCAATAGTATTCTTTCAAGTCTTGATACATCTTGTCCGATCCTGGGTGGATCGAGTATCTCGATTTGTGCGCTTCATCAAGGATGACTTCTCGAATACCGCCATAGAGCGGAACCCAAATACGCTTCTTAAAGTATAAGGCTCCTTCTTCATTTGGCACCATATATTTCAACATGCCCCGTAGGTATTCAACCTTACGGTCTTCCATTTTAAGGGCTTCTTGTTGCGCGTCACGTATACGTGTAGTGAGGTTCGTTTGAATAGTCATTTCTAATGCTCGAACCCTTAGGGTCTTAACCCTTTCTTTTAGAATTAATGCGTCTGCTACAACGTTTGCCTTTCCATGATGGTACTTAATCTCACAGTCGTAATCATTTAGCAGCTCGACCCACCGCTGCTGGCGCATGTTCAATTCCTTCTGATCAAGTATGTGTTGCAGGCTTTTGTGATCTGTGAAGATTGTACATCGAGTACCATATAAATAATGTCGCCAGATCTTCAGGGCGAATACCACTGCGCCCAGCTCCAGGCCGTGAGTGGTATAATTCCTTTCATGTACTTCAATTGTCTCGAAGCGTAAGCGATTAATTTTTGGCGCTGCATAAGCACGCAACCCAAACCTTGTCGTGAAGCGTCGCAGTATACCACGAAGTCTTCAGTGCCTTTGGGTAAAGATAGTATTGGTGCATCACATAGCTTATTCTTTAGTAGTTAGAAGGCTTCTTCTTGTTTGTCACCCCAGTCGTACTTCTTGTCTTTCTGTGTAAGGGTAGTTAGCGGTTGAGCTATCTTTGAGAAATTCTCAATAAACCGTCGATAATAGCCCGCTAAACCCACAAATTTTCGAACTTCAGTTGGGGTTTTGGGGGCTTCCCAATTCTTTATTGCCTCTATCTTGTATGGGTCTACATGAATGCCCTTCTCATTCACAACGTGACCAAGAAATTGTACTTCGCGAATCCAAAATTCGAACTTTGAGAATTTCGCATACAGTTTCTCTTTCTTATGTAATTCCAAAATGGTTCTGAGGTGTTGTTCGTGCTCTTCTTTGGTTCACGAGTAAATCAGGATATCATCGATAAATACAATCATGAATTTATCGAGATATGGTTTGCATACGCGGTTCATCAGGTCCATAAATATTGCTAACGCTTTCGTCAGTCCGAATGGCATCACAAGAAACTTGTAGTAGCTTGATCCTTGCAACTGATCAAATAAGTATCCAGATCGAAGATCGATCTTTGGTACGCTCTCTTCTTGTATCCTTAGCTGATAGTATCCAGATCGAAGATCGATCTTTGAATAGTAGCTTGATCCTTGCAACTGATCAAATAAGTCATCAATCCTCGGTAGCGGATACCGATTCTTGATTGTGAGCTTGTTCAATTCCCTGTAATCGATACACATCCGCAGAGTTCCATCCTGCTTCTTCACGAACAATAATGGAGCTCCCCAGGGTGAGAAGCTTGGTCTTATGAATCCTTTATCTAACAACTCCTGAAGTTGTGTAGATAATTCTTGCATTTCGGATGGCGCAAGCCGATAGGGTGCCTTGGCTACAGGAGCGGCTCCTAGAACCAAGTCTATACGGAATTCGACTTGTCGTTGCGGAGGTAATCCTGGAAGCTCTTGGGGAAAAACATCAGGGAATTCTTTCACCACAGGAATTTCTTCGAGTTTTGGCTCCACAACATTCTTATCTACAACGTGCGCTAGGAAAGAAACACGTCCTTTCCTTAAGCACTTATGTGCCTTCATACAACTGATGATTTGTAGAGGCGCGTCTCGCTTTTCCCCATGTACGATGAGAGTTTCATCATTTGCCAAAGGATGCGAATGATTTTCTCATGACAAATAACTTCAGCTTTGTTCTTGGACAACCAGTCCATTCCGACCACTACATCGAAGCTACCCAATTGAATAGGTAAGAGGTCGATGCTAAATCTTCGTTCACCAAGTTCTAGTGTGCAGGCTCTAACAACTTCGCCCGATTCAACAAGTTTTCCATTTGCTAGCTCTATAGAATAAGGAATATCTAATCTACTAGATTCTATTCCAAGCATGCATTTAAAATCCACAGACATGAAGCTATAGTCGGCACTAGTGTCAAATAATATGGATGCAAAGTGATTGTTAATGAGAAACGTATCGGTGAGCACATTAGGGTCCTCGCGTGCGTTCTGTGCTCCAATCACAAATTCTCGAGCCTGAGCATTATTTCCTTTTGGGCAGTCCTTCATGAAATGATCATTGCTTCCGCAACTGAAGCATCCTTGGTTTCGCCCAGCTCCATTCCCAATCCGGTTACCATTGCCATTTCCATTCCCACCATTGGCATTTCCAGCACCGTTGCGATTTCCATTTCCGTTCCTTCCTTTTCCCCAACAGTCTTCTGTTTGTTGACCCAATCTACCACATTTGTCGCACCTTAGGATGCGACAAGCTCCTTCATGATGATACTTACATTTTTGGCATTTAGGCATGGTGCCTTGGTATCCTTTGGCTACAGTATCATTTGCCGCTGCAAAGGTTCTCGTATCCTTAGGTGGGTTAGTGTCACGCTTCTTGTTGTACAGACCTTTGTTGTTGTTGCGGGTTGCTTGATTCAGGTTCTAATGCTTTCTCTTCTTGTCACTGGACGACTCAGCATGCATCTCGGTCTTTTCTATTGGGTTCAGCAATAGCTTCTTCATTCGGACAACATCTTCAGTAAGGCTGACAACCAGAGTTACAGCCTTAGTGATTGTTGCGGGTTTGGCCGAAGTTACCAAACTGCAAAATTCCGGAGCCAATCCCCAGATGTAGCTTTCAACACGTTTAAATTTCGGAGTCACCATATAGGGGATCAGCCTAGACAAATCATGGAACCTTCGAGTATGCCCAGTAATGTCTGCACCTTCCATGGTCAAATGCCAAAACTCAGTCTCCAGCCTTTGGAGTTCAGCACGAGAGCAATACTTCTCTCTCATACATTCTTTTAGCTCATCCCACGTCATGCTATATGCAGCATCATCACCCAGAGTTTGAATTTGCAAATTCCACCACGTCAGAGCTTCATCGACAAACAACCCAGTAGCAAATGTGACTTGTTGATCCGCGGTACACTTGCTCATGCGGATAGTGGCTTCAGTCTTTTCCGTCCAACGTACAAACGCCACTACACCTCCAGTGCCATCGTAGTTCAGTGGTTTGCAGTCGAGGAATTGCTTGAATGTGCAACCTTGAGCTGCGTTTCCTACAGACGAATCTCCATTCCCATTACGCCTGGCATTGCTTGGTCCTCCACTGTCTTGAGTTAGGTTCGCCTCTTACTGGGCGATAGCAGCGGAGATCCTTTCTTCCGTTAGAGCGTTAAGCTCTTTAGCAGTTCTTGGCAGTGGGGGAGGAGGAGGTTGATCACGAGCGTTCACAGCTTTTCTTGGTGCCATGTTCTGACAGAACATAACACAATAGGGTTAGACATTTGTTTGATATCGTCTTACAAGCATATACCACATAAGTGACATCAAACCATTAATACTCTAGCAGAGTATTTAATAGGGTGGGGGAGGGGTGTTCATGCTTTGACCTTCTCTTACACTAAGGGAAGCCACACGTGACAAGACTTGCTGTGGTTTCTGTGCACTGAATTCCATAATTATGTATGCATCCATAATTACGTAACTCCTTGCACAGTCCGCACAGTTCGTTTCACCCTCGTGTTACTTCCTTCAGATAGGCCATTGTTTTCAGGTAAGGTCACACATATCTGTGACCTTCTACTTCTAGTATATGTATTTATCAATTACCACACATAATTGCAAGTAATTCGTTAATCAATGACAAGTGCTACTCTAGTGCACCCTAAGTCTCATAGTGTCTTTTCTTGACTCTTGTAAACAGTTTCAGGTAGTGGATGTCGCGGGATGTTTTATGCAATGAAAACTTTTTGAAAATTGTTTTCGTGAAAGGATCCTAGATATTGTAGTCTAGACTCGAGAAGCAATCCTGGTTCACTACAATCGCAGCTCTAATACCAATCTGTCACACCCCTTTCTGTGGCGGAAGCACGAGGTGTGATCAGGAAAGGTTCTCATTGCATATGAAAGGTAAACATACTACATGCTCGTAAAAATAACTTCAAACACCATTAACATTACATAACGGAAAACATAGTTTAAATGTTTACATCACGAGACAACATATTGTCTGAAAGTCTACAACTTTATTTAAAAGTAAACATAGACGACATCCAAGAGCATGAGTAAGACCGAGCGCACATCCACTTTAGTTACCTGAAATACATGTGAGTTTTGGAAAAACGTCAACATAATGTTGTTGTGAATTCATGCAGTTTTTGTAATGAACGTTGGTATACTTCATATGAAAACATGGTAGGTATTTCGTATAAATCAAGTATTTTTGTATCTCATGTAAGTCAAGTATATCTGTATCTTGTACAACTCAAGTAATCTTGTATAAATCAAGTAATCTTGTATGTATTAAGGTTGTTAATGGGTTGCAAGGCCATTAACATGTGACACGACATAGGAAGCAACCAAACCTTAGGCATTTTTCTAGTTGGCATATTCTGAGACACAAAAGCACTGCTTGGTAGTCGTTCTCACCAAGAGTGTGGCTGCCCGAACCCGTTAGATATAACCTTTTGTCATGCGGTCTAGGTATATTGTTGATTAATGGTGCTTATGGTACCCTATTCGTGATACGATTTCTCGTATCATTCCTTAAAACGCACCATTCTTGGTACTCTTTCTCACCAAGAGTGCTTACTGTTTTTGTATCCATCATACCATTTGTAAACATTGTAATATTTGTAACATTTATTTCACCCGGGAAGTTACAAAACTGAAAACAGTTAAAAGAAAAGGGGAGCATGAACTCACAACTTTGCATTGCGTCGTAAACTTCACCGGATTTACTTAATTAACGTCATGACCTATACCTGTTTTCTTAACGTTAGTCACTAGACTTGTATCGCACAAGTACAGTCACTATCTTTTGTATACGTTCTCTTGTGTTAAAAATAATTTATATTTTTAACTAAGTGCCTTACTTATATTATTTTCTCAAAAATAAATATAAGTTTCTTGTATTTTGCACCCGAATTATGTATCTTGTATGTTGTATGTGTATTTTTGTGTTCTCACTTCTCAAGAGTATTTAGTGTATTTTCAAGTCCTAATACACTATCACGTATAATACATAATACATACACTTAGCAAAAAATTTGGTGATCAATAAATATATATATTTTTCTCAAAAATATAAATAGTTAATATCAATTTTAGTCTTGAAGACATTATCATTTCTTAACACAAAAATTAGGGAAACCTTGGTAAATATTTTTGGATACATTTTTAGGGAATAGGTTTCTCAAAAACTTATATTTTTTCTAAGTGTCAAAATTTTATAGAAATTTTGACAGAGTTTCCCCTAAAAATGGAGGTTTCCCATGTTTTCAAAACATGTGTTTATTTTCTTTTAAAATCATCATCAACAATCAACAAATTAAGCAACACTTAACAAGTGCCAAAATCATGTAAATCACACTGTATCATGAATTTGATGTTTTTGTAAAATCTTGTAGTAACTTACCATGTTATTTAGTAGGTTTAGTTACCCTTATAAACATGGTTATTTGTTTGTAAATCACTTTACTAAAAGATTTAGTCATTTACAACTTGTAAGATGATTTTTCTAAAAATATTTCTTTTGTATTTTTAATTGTTCATACACTTATCTTTCTAATAAAAAAAGTGTAGGTTTAAGTAAAAACCAAGATCTTTTAAAACTCATATTTTAAACTTGGTTTTCTTGGAAAATCATGTATAAATCTTGGATTTATAAGCTTACTAGTTCATTCTGTATATTACTTTTCAAGAAATTATTTTTACTCCTCAAGTTCATGTCTTTACAAGAAGATGATTATTTCATGTTGTTACATAATCATCTCCTAACTTGCTAGATTAAGTGTTTAAGCATCACCTAGCAAGCTTCATGTGATGATTAATCATCATCATCTCAAATAAACAACAACAACAACAACAAACATCACACATAAGCAAAACATCACTATTTCATCAAGATTCACCATGTATATAAGCTTTATGTTCAAGTTTCATGTTCATATTCTTTAATGTTCTTAAGATTTTCAACATAACAAGTCTTTTAACCACTAAAAATAGAAGTAAATGAGAGTGTTCAAGATGCTTACAACTAGCTTAAAGCTAGGGAAGAACTATGGTGAAAATGTGGTGGATAAAAGCAACGAAGAAGGTTCTTCAAGTCCCGTGAGCACCGAGACTCGTTAGTGACCTTCTAGCACCTTATGTAAGCCTTGAAATGGATGAACAATGGATGAAAATAGTGGTAGTGTGGTGGTGGGTTGGAGCCGTGAGCAAGGAGGGAGGTGGAGGGGATGATGAAGTGTGTGTGAGATGATGAAATGGTTATATTTATAAGATAAAATCATAGAATATCTCATAATATCTCAATCATATCTATGGAAGATCATAAGAAATCTAAACAAATCCAAGTGATCAATTGAGATTTTGTAGAAGATTGGCAAATATTAGGTGGGGCCATCCCTTCATGACCGTAAGTTATAATGGGGGGGGGGGCAATGTGTAATTTTAATCCCTAGTTCATAAATAAGTTGGTTTCAAGTATAAAGTTTAGGGACTTGTTGTGTTATTATGTTATAAGGGGTGTTATGGTGTTCGGGGACCATAACTAGTTCAGAAGCATTAAAGCAATGCTTCTAGTAATATTTTGATGTTCCGGGTATTGTCCGGTTGTTCGGTTAAATACCGGTTCGTTAAAGTGCTAAATTGCACCGTTTTGGTGTCCTTTAAGTATCCTTTTGCAACGCTTTTAATTCCTGACACTCAGGGAAGTATTCTGGATAGTAAAACATAAATTTAGCATAATATTTATGTGTTAAAAGTTGATTTATAGCTGAATTTAATAAAATTCTGCACTTAAAGTGCGTTTCGGGTGCTTTTTAGTGCGTATTTTAGCTTTTGGAACGTCTATATGTTAACCCTTGTTTGTACTCTTGAGTTTTAATGTATTCTGGACGTTGGACCTACACCTAGGCCCCAATTCTAGTGTCTGACTGCTTTCTGCAGAGTTGTTGGCATATTGTGTTTTACCGGTGAGTTTACTAGTATTTCTGACGCAACGCTCTCGTTAATGCATAAAGCAATATTTTGTAGTATAAAACATGCATGAATTCACTTGTATAGTATGTAATCAGACAATGTTGACATTTAAGCACATAATTGCAGTCATTAAATAATAATTAAAGTTTACGAAAATTACCGGTTTGGTGTCAGTTGTCACAGTCTCCCCCCGTTAAAAGAATTTCGTCCCGAAATTCAGGCTGAACTAACTCTCGCAGGAGTTTTCTTGAACAGGTGGGGATACTTTTCCTTGAACTGGTCTTCACGTTCCCACGTGTACTCGGGACCGTGCTTAGAGTTCCAACGTACTTTGACAAGTTTCACACTGCTCCTCCGGGTCTTGCTGACTTTCCAGTCGGTAACCTCAACGGGTTGTTCTGTAAGTCGGAGGGCGTCATCAATATGCACTTCATCCGCATGGATGATCACGTTTTCTTGTGTTGGACTCTTCTTGAGGTTGGATACAGGGAACGTATCATGTACACCGTTAAGTTCTTCCGGTAATTCCAACTTGTATGCCATGGAACCAATTCTTTCCAAAATCTTGAATGGTCCGATTTATTGTGGATTCAGCTTTCCAGGTTTTCCGAATCTTACTACGCCCTTCCAAGGTGAGACCTTCAACAACACTTTGTCTCCCACCTCGAATTCTAATGGTTTCCGTCTTTGATCAGCGTAGCTCTTTTGTCGATCTCGAGCCGCCTTAATGCACTCTCGGATCTGCATAATCTTGTCGGTTGTCTCTTGTACAAGTTCAGGACCAACCATACGTTTATCTCCAGCGTCTGCCCAACATAAGGGTGATCGGCACTTGCGGCCATACAAAGCTTCGAACGGTGCGGCTTTTATACTTGTATGATAACTGTTATTGTAGGAAAACTCAACTAAAGGTAGATGAGTATCCCAGCTGCCGCCTAGGTCCATAACACAAGCGTGGAGCATATCTTCTAATGCTTGTATAGTCCGTTCGCTCTGGCCATCCGTTTGTGGATGGAATGCCGTGCTTAGATCTAGCTGAGATCCAAAGGCTTCCTGAAAGGATTGCCAGATTCTTGAGACAAAGCATCCATCTGTGTCTGAAATAATTGAGATAGGAACTCCATGACGTGCCACGATTTCCTTTAAGTATATCTCAGCAAGCTTTCCTGTGCTATATTTCTCTCGGATCGGTAGGAAATACGCAGACTTCGTTAACCGATCGACTATCACCCATATCATATAGTGCCCTCTAGGGGTCTTGGGTAATTTTGTTATGAAGTCCATCGAGATTTGTTCCCACTTCCACATGGGTATCTATGGTTGTTGTAGTAGGCCAGACGGTTTCTGATATTCGGCCTTAACCTTACCACAGGTTAGGCACTTTCCAACGTAAACAGCAACATCGCTCTTGAGTCTCGGCCACCAACAGTATTCTTTCAAGTCTTGATACATCTTGTCCGATCCTGGGTGGATCGAGTATCTCGATTTATGCGCTTCATCAAGGATGACTTCTCGAATACCCCTATAGAACGGAACCCAAATACGCTTCTTAAAGTAAAAGGCTCCTTCTTCATTTGGCACCATATATTTCAACATGCCCCGTAGGTATTCAGCCTTACGGTTTTCCATTTTAAGGGCTTCTTGTTGCGTGTCACGTATACATATAGTGAGGTTCGTTTGAATTGTCATTTCTAATGCTCGAACCCTTAGGGTCTTAACCCTTTCTTTTCGACTTAATGCGTCTGCTACAACGTTAGCCTTTCCAGGATGGTACTTAATCTCACAGTCGTAACCATTTAGCAGCTCGACCCAACGCCGCTGGCGCATGTTCAATTCCTTCTGATCAAGTATGTCTTGCAGGCTTTTGTGATCAGTGAAGATTGTACATCGAGTACCATATAAATAATGTCGCCAGATCCTCAGGGCGAATACCACTGCGCCCAGCTCCAGGTCATGAGTGGTATAATTCCTTTCATGTACCTTCAATTGTCTCGAAGCGTAAGCGATTACTTTTTGGCGCTGCATAAGCACACAACCCAAACCTTGTCGTGAAGCGTCGCAGTATACCACGAAGTCTTCAGTGCCTTCGGGTAAAGATAGTATTGGTGCATCGCATAGCTTATTCTTTAGTAGTTGGAAGGCTTCTTCTTGTTTGTCACCCCAGTCATACTTCTTGTCTTTCTGTGTAAGGGTAGTTAGCGGTTGAGCTATCTTTGAGAAATTCTTAATAAACCGTCGATAATAGCCCGCTAAACCCAAAAATTGTCGAACTTCAGTTGGGGTTTTGGGGGCTTCCCAATTCTTTATTGCCTCTATCTTGGATGGGTCTACATGAATGCCCTTCTCATTCACAACGTGACCAAGAAATTGTACTTCGCGAATCCAAAATTCGCACTTTGAGAATTTCGCATACAGTTTCTCTTTCTTCAGTAATTCCAAAATGGTTCCGAGGTGTTGTTCGTGCTCTTCTTTGGTTCGCGAGTAAATCAGGATATCATCGATAAATACAATCACGAATTTATCGAGATATGGTTTACATACGCGGTTCATCAGGTCCATAAATATTGCCGGCGCGTTCGTCAGTCTGAATGGCATCACAAGAAACTCGTAGTGCCCATCACGTGTTCAGAATGCAGTCTTTGGTACACTCTCTTCTTGTATCCTTAGCTGATAGTATCCAGATCGAAGATCAATCTTGGAATAGTAGCTTGATCCTTGCAACTGATCAAATAAGTCATCAATCCTCGGTAGCGGATACCGATTCTTGATAGTGAGCTTGTTCAATTCCCTGTAATCGATACACATCCGCAGAGTTCCATCCTTCTTCTTCACGAACAATACTCGAGCTCCCTAGGGTGAGAAGCTTGGTCTTATGAATCCTTTTTCCAACAACTCCTGAAGTTGTGTAGATAATTCTTCCATTTCGGATGGCGCAAGCCGCTAGGGTGCCTTGGCTACAGGAGCGGCTCCTGGAACCAAGTCTATACGGAATTCGACTTGTCGTTGCGGAGGTAATCCTGGCAGATCTTCGGGAAAAACATCAGGGAATTCTTTTACCACAAGAATGTCCTCGATTTTGGCTACACAGCCTTCTTATCTACAACATGCGCTAGGAAAGCAGCACATCCTTTCCTTAAGCACTTCTGTGCCTTCATACAGCTGATGATTCGTAGAGGCGTGCCTCACTTTTCCCCATGTACGATGAGAGTTTCATCATTCACCAAAGGGATGCGAATGATTTTCTCATGACGAATAACTTCAGCTTTGTTCTTGGATAACCAGTCCATTCCAACCACTACATCGAAGCTACCCAAATGATTAGGTAAGAGGTCGATGCTAAATCGTCGTTCACCAAGTTCTAGTGTGCAGCCTCTAACAACTTCGCCCGATTCAACAAGTTTACCATTTGCTAGCTCTATAGAATAAGGAATATCTAATCTACTAGATTCTATTCCAAGCATGCGTTTAAATTCCACAGACATGAAGCTATAGTCGGCACCAGTGTCAAATAATATGGATGCAAAGTGATTATTAATAAGAAACGTACCGGTGACCACATTAGGGTCCTCGTGTGCGTTCTTTGCTCCAATCACAAATGCTTGAGCCTGAGCATTGTTTCCCTTTGGGCAGTCCTTCATGAAATGATCATTGCTTCCGCAACTGAAGCATCCTTGGTTTCGCCCAGCTCCATTCCCAATCCGGTTACCATTGCCATTTCCATTCCCACCATTTGCATTACCAGCACCGTTGCGATTTCCATTTCCGTTCCTTCCTTTTCCCCAACAGTCTTCAGTTTGATGACCCAATCTACCACATTTGTCGCACCTTGGGATGCGACAAGCTCCTTCATGATGATACTTACATTTTTGGCATTTAGGCAGGGTGTCTTGGTATCCTTTGGCTACAGTATCATTTTCCGCCGCAAAGGTTCTCGTCTCCTTAGGTGGGTTAGTGTCACGCTTCTTGTTGTACGGACCTTTGTTGTTGTTGCGGGTTGCTTGATTCAGGTTCGAATGCTTTCTCTTCTTGTCACCGGACGACTCAGCATGCGTCTCGTTCTTTTCTGTTGGGTTCAGCGATAACTTCTTCATTCGGACAACATCTTTAGTAAGGATGACAGCCAGAGTTATAGCCTCAGTGATTGTTGCGGGTTTGGCCGAAGTTACCAAACTGCGAAATTCCGGGGCCAATCCCCAGATGTGGCGTTCAACGCGTTTAAATTTTGGAGTCACCATATAGGGGATCACCCTAGACAAATCATGGAACCTTCGAGTATACCCAGTAATGTCTGCACCTTCCATGGTCAAATGCCAAAACTCAGTCTCCAGCCATTGGAGTTCAGCACGACAGCAATACTTCTCTCTCATACGTTCTTTTAGCTCATCCCACGTCATGCTGTATGCAACATCATCACCCAGAGTTTGAACTTGCAAATTCCACCACGTCAGAGCTTCATCGACAAACAACCCAGTAGCAAATGTGACTTGTTGATCCGCGGTACACTTGCTCATGCGGATAGTGGCTTCAGTCTTTTCCGTCCAACGTGCATACGACACTGCACCTCTAGTGCCATCGTAGTTTAGTGGTTTGCAGTCGAGGAACTTCTTGAAGGTGCAACCTTGAGCTCTTCAGCAGTTCTTGGCAGTGGGGGGAGGAGGAGGTTGATCACGAGTGTTCACAGCTTTTCTTGGTGCCATGTTCTGACAGAACATAACATAATAGGGTTAGACATTTGTTTGATATCGTCTTACGAGATAGTAGTAGTATATATATACAAGCATATACCACATAAGTGACATCAAACCATTAATCCTCTAGCAGAGTATTTAATAGGCTGGGGGAGGGGTGTTCATGCTTTTACCTTCTGTTACACTAAGGGAAGCCATACGTGACAAGACTTGCTGTGGTTTCTGTGCACTGAATTCCATAATTATGTATGCATCCATAATTACGTAACTCCTTGCACAGTCCGCACAGTTCGTTTCACCCTCGTGTTACTTCCTTCAGATAGGCCATTGTTTTCAGGTAACGTAACGCATATCTGTGACCTTCTACTTCTAGTATATGTATATATCAATTACCACACATAATTGCAAGTAATTCGTTAGTCAATGACAAGTGCTACTCCAGTGCACCCTAAATCTCATAGTGTCTTTTCTTGACTCTTGTAAACAGTTTCAGGTAGTGGATGTCGTGTGAAGTTTTATGCAATGAAAATTTTTTGAAAATTGTTTTCGTGAAAGGATCCTAGAGATCGCAGCTCTGATACCAATCTGTCACTCCCCTTTCTGCGGCAGAAGCACGAGGTGTGATCATGAAAGGTTCTCATTGCATACGAAAGGTAAACATACTACATGGTCGTAAAAATAACTTCAAATACCATTAACATTACATAACGGAAAACATAGTTTAAATGTTTACATCACGAGACAACATATTGTCTGAAAGTCTACAACTTTATTTAAAAGTAAACATAGACGACATCCAAGAGCACGAGTAAGACCGAGCGCACATCCACTTTAGTTACCTGAAATACATGTGAGTTTTGGAAAAACGTCAACATAATGTTGGTGTGAATTCATGCAGTTTTTGTAATGAACGTTGATATACTTTGTATGAAAACATGGTATGTATTTCGTATAAATCAAGTATTTCTGTATCTCATCTAAGTCAAGTATATCTGTACCCTGTACAACTCAAGTAATCTTGTATAAATCAAGTAATGTTGTATGTATTAAGGTTGTTAATGGGTTGCAAGGCCATTAACATGTGACATGACATAGGAAGCAACCAAACCTTAGGCATTTTTCTAGTTGGCATATTCTGAGACACAAAAACACTGCTTGGTACTCGTTCTCACCAAGAGTGTGGCTGCCCGAACCCGTTAGATCTAACCGTTTGTTCTGCGGTCTAGGTATATTGTTGATTAATGGTGTGACAACTCGAGTTTCCAAGATTTCCATTTTCGCATTTATTACACGTTAATTGTTAAGTTGTTTGTTCATACGACTTGTTTGCCTTGTAATTGTACGCGTTGGATTATATGTCGAGATGTTTGTTGTTATGTTATCTGTTTAATGTGATTAAGGTATTCGATAGTATGTCATGTAACCTGTTTGAGAACTTAAACTATTTAAACCTTAAATGAATCCGAACGATCCGACGAAACAGGGCGTTTCGCCATCTTCATCACGACGAAACAGGGTGTTTCGCCGGCCCAGTGATTCGCCGAAGCCCATTAAGGGCCCAGTACGTTACTCCGAATATTTATTTAGTTTTACGGGTTTATTCGTCACAACTTTAGCAAACAAGAAACCCTAGAGCTCCCTCTCCCTGTTGACGGCAATCTTTTGTCCTAGAAGCCCTTAGGCCGATCAAAGTCAGTAATTTCGTTTATCCCGGTGAGTGAGTAACCCTTTTCACGAATAATTGATTCCTAGCATAGCTACTGTTAGATCAAAGATATGATTCAGCAATGAATGTAATGATTGGTCTTATGTTTGGATTCCTTTTGATTGGTTATTATGATATGTATGAATAATAATGAAACCCGTAAATGCTATTCGAATTATGTGATGATAAAGTGCCGAATCTGCGAATGTTTAGGGTTCTTGATGTTGTAGGTTCGTATAGGATGTTGTTCTATGGGATAGATGGGTTGATGTTGTGAAACTGTGAATTTGTGTGCATATAATAGTCATTGTATGATAAAGATCGGTTGAGATTAATGTATGATTCTGCTCTGATTGATTGAACATTGAATGATTTCTGTATTGATGATGATTGACTATGGTGTGTAACGGCTATGATTATTGGTTAGGGTTTTGGGTAATTACACGACGTAACTGATGTATCCTGACGAAACGGTGGTAACGACGAAACATATGCGTTTCGTCGAGACCAATCATGACGAATCAGATATGACGAAACAGTGTGTTTCGCCTAGGATATCGCGATGAAACAGAGGGTGTTTCATCGAAGGGAAGTAACGACGAAACAGGGGTGTTTCGTCGAGCGGGTATACAACACAGTAACTTAGTTTCTTTCTTTTAAGGGTTAACCGGGTTAGCTAAGTGCTGTTAAATGTTAAGCATGACTTGTATGAGCTTGAATACGTGTTTTGTGCTATTTGGTGATCACTGATTTAATATCCACCGTGATTGTACTTATACGTGAACTTCGTGAATATAAACTGATTATGTACATGTGCGTACTTTAGGACTTGACTGATTATTTGTGAGCACATACTTTAGCATACCGAGCAAACCAAGGTTAGTTCACACTCTTTCCAAGGCATGGGATTCCAAAGGGTTGGGAATGGGTAAATGAACTATACGGTAATTACGACCATCCTCCGTGGGTAGGATGCCAAGATTACACACTGGACCAAATCTCTATCATTGAAGTCCCTCATTATATTGACTTAATCGCCGAGGCCTATGGCGAGCGGGTCATTAGTTAATAGCGCTATTAGGTTTAACAAACCTCACACCGTGTCGTTCGAACGGGCGTGTACTAATGGACTATGGGCAAAGGGTCAATGCTGATAGACATTGACTTAGGGCACCTCTTACATTTTCGTAGCAGTCGATACACACGGTCTAGTAACACATGGGAAGCCCTCACTAATCTTCGCACACATGTCTGGGAGACCGCGATACGAATTAATACGATACATGATTTACAAAACGAGCATATGATTTATGAAACGAATACTATAACTAAACAACCAAATGTGAACTCGCTCAACTTTGTTGTTGACTCGTTGTTACATGCCTTGCAGGTCGTTAGGTACTCATGGAGCTTGCACAGGGAGGCGCGGTCGTTGTGGGACATGGCAGTGTGTGCCATGCTAAAAACATTACTTTAATTCGTACTTAATACTTACATTGGGTTTTACAATTATGCTTCCGCTGAACACTTAACTATGTTTTGATTTGAAACACCTTTCATATTGTGTGGTTGAATTTTACTTATTACTTGTTATGTTCAATATGATTGGTGGCTTGATCCTGGTTAGTCACGCCTCCAGGCGATGGTACTCCGCGTGTGGATTTTAGGGGTGTGACAAATGGTGCTTATGGTACCCTATTCGTGACATGATTTCTCGTATCATTTCTCGTATCATTCCTTAAAACGCATCATTCTTGGTACTCGTTCTCACCAAGAGTGCTTACTGTTTTTGTATCCATCATACCATTTGTAAACATTGTAATATTTGTAACATGTATTTCACCCCCGAAGTTATAAAACTGAAAACAGTTAAAAGAAAAGGGGGAGCATGAACTCACAACTTTGCGTTCCTTGCATCGTAAACTTCACCGGATTTGCTTAATTAACGTCATGACCTATACCTGTTTTCTTAACATTAGTCACTAGACTTGTATCGCACAAGTACAGTCACTATCTTTTGTATACGTTCTCTTGTGTTAAAAATAATTTATATTTTTAACTAAGTGCCTTACTTATATTATTTTCTCAAAAATAACTATAAGTTTCTTGTATTTTGCACCCGAATTATGCATCTTGTATGTCGTATGTGTATTTTTGTGTTCTCACTTCTCAAGAGTATTTAGTGTATTTTCAAGTCCTAATACACTATCACGTATAATACATACTACATATACTTAGCACAAAATTTGGTGGTCAATAAATATATATATTTTTCTAAAAAATATACATAGTTAATATCAATTTTAATCTTGAAGACATCATCATTTCTTAACACAAAAATTAGGGAAACCTTGGTAAATATTTTTGGATACATTTTTAGGGAATAGGTTTCTCAAAAACTTATATTTTTCTAAGTGTCAAAATTTTATAGAAATTTTAACAGAGTTTCCCCTAAAAATGCAGGTTTCCTATGTTTTCAAAACATGTGTTTATTTTCTTTTGAAATCATCATCAACAATCAACAACTTAAGCAACACTTAACAAGTGCCAAAATCATGTAAATCACACTATATCATGAACTTGAAGTTTTTGTAAAATCTTGTAGTAACTTACCATGTTATTTAGTAGGTTTAGTTACCCTTATAAACATGGTTATTTGTTTGTAAATCACTTTACTAAAAGATTTAGTCAATTACAACTTGTAAGATGATTTTTCTAAAAATATTTCTTTTGTATTTTTCTTGTTTCATGAGTGTTCATACACTTATCTTTCTAATAAAAATAGTGTAGGTTTAAGTAAAAACTAAGATCTTTTAAAAATCATATTTTAAACTTGGTTTTCTTGGAAAATCATTTATAAATCTTGGATTTATAAGCTTACTAGTTCATTCTGTATATATGTTTTCAAGAAATTATTTTTACTCCTCAAGTTCATGTCTTTACAAGAAGATGATTATTTCATGTTGTTACATAATCATCTCCTAACTTGCTAGATTAAGTGTTTAAACATCACCTAGCAAGCTTCATGTGATGATTAATCATCATCATCTCAAATAAACAACAACAACAAACATCACACATAAGCAAAACATCACTATTTCATCAAGATTCACCATGTAGATAAGCTTTATGTTCAAGTTTCATGTTCATATTCTTTAATGTTCTTAAGATTTTCAACATAACAAGTCTTTTAACCACTAAAAATAGAAGTAAATGAGAGTGTTCAAGATGCTTACAACTAGCTTAAAGCTAGGGAAGAACTATGGTGAAAATGTGGTGGATAAACGCAAACGAAGAAGGTTCTTCAAGTCCCGTGAGCACCGAGCCTCGTTAGTGACCTTCTAGCACCTTATGTAAGCCTTGAAATGGATGAACAATGATGAAAATGGTGGTAGTGTGGTGGTGGGTTGGAGCCGTGAGCAAGGAGGGAGGTGGAGGGGATGATGAAGTGTGTGTGAGATGATGAAATGGTTATATTTATAAGATAAAATCATAGAATATCTCATCATAGAATATCTCATAATATCTCAATTATACCTATGGAAGATCATAAGAAATCTAAACAAATCCAAGTGATATCAATTGAGATTTTGTAGAAGATTGGCAAATATTAGGTGGGTCCACCCCTTCATGACCGTAAGTTATAATGGGGGGGGGGGCAATGTGTAATTTTAATCCCTAGTTCATAAATAAGTTGGTTTCAAGTATAAAGTTTAGGGACTTGTTGTGTTATTATGTTATAAGGGGTGTTATGGTGTTCGGGGAGCATAACTAGTTCAGAAACATTAAAGCAATGCTTCTAGTAATATTTTAATGTTCCGGGTAATGTCCGGTTGTTCGGTTAAATACCGGTTCGTTAAAGTGCTAAATTGCACCGTTTAGTGTCCTTTAAGTATCCTTTTGTAACGCTTTTAATTCTCGACACTCAGGGAAGTATTCTGGATAGTAAAACATAAATTCAGCATAATATTTATGTGTTAAAAGCTGATTTATAGCTGAATTTAATAAAATTCTGCACTTAAAGTGCGTTTCGGGTGCTTTTTAGTGCGTATTTTAGCTTTCGGAAAGTCTATATGTTAACCCTTGTATGTACTCTTTAGTTTTAATGTATTCTGGACGTTGGACCTACACCTAGGCCCCAATTCTAGTGTCTGACTGCTTTCTGCAGAGTTGTTGGCATATTGTGTTTTACCGGTGAGTTTACTAGTATTTCTGACGCAACGCTCTCGTTAATGCATAAAGCAATATTTTGTAGTATAAAACGTGCATGAATTCACTTGTATAGTATGTAATCAGTTAATGCTGATATTTAAGCACATAATTGCAGTCATTAAATAATAATTAAAGTGTACGGAAATTACCGGTTTGGTGCCAGTTGTCACAGTCTCACTGGAAGCAGCATCTCTATTCCTACGGGGTAGAGGTAAGGTTGTCTACATCTTACCTGTAAGATTAAATATATTATATTTTAATATTTAATCTAGTAGCCATTATTATCATTTACATAGTATAGATCAAAATATATAATAACCTATTATGTAATTAGTTGGTAATTGTTGATGGACCATATTACCCTTATTAACTAATTAGGTTTCCTCTTGGGTGCTTATATAAGGAGACTTATGTAGAGGTTATAAGGTTAGACACATAACCTAATTCTCATAACATCAAAATTGTACGTCTTCTCCTAAACCGATACCCTATTCGGTTTCATCATTACCATCATCAGTTTGCACCCTAAGGAGGAACCAGATCACCTTGACTAAGATGTCGAACTCTATGGTTTCTTCTCTCACTGGATTCTCCTCTGCACTGTCTGCTGTAACATGTATGTTTACATGTTTTCCATTATGCTTAAAACAGAACTGATGAACATGTGGTATCAGAGCATATCTTGATTAGTCAGTTATGTGTTCGTCTCCATCAATTCTGGGATAGAAATCTGAAAAACGGAATTTTGAAAGCCTAATATAAATAGCAGTCGGTTTCGAGTTGCATATAGCCACTCGAGATCACTGATTTCGGAAAAAGAATAATTATATGCTTACTCAAAATCAAATGGATTATGTTTTATGACCGAAATCTGTTTAGAAACATTAAAAATTTCAGGTTTCGGGTTCCAGAATTATGTTTTATTTTTTTAGGGTTCATCACTTGTTCTAAGAAAACTCAAAAATTCCTTATGTTTTGGAATGAAATCTGGATTAATCGGTGTTTGTACTGTTTTGATCTGAATTTTATCTCTTAAAATTTTCGAAAACTGTTAAAAGATAACCAGTTATAATTTTCGAAATCCTTGATAAGTTTAGATCAACAATAAAACATGAAACACTATCCCACAATCCCTAAAATTTTGAGCTTTCAGTTATTTTTACATTAACAGCTGTTAACAGGAGTTTCGAGATCCCTTTTTTAATGACCTGAGACCAAGATCTCGACTTGAGACCACAAGGTCTCGACTGAAAATCATAAGTGTTCTCAAATCTTTACAACTCGAGACAACGATTTCAACTCGAGACCGTAAGGTTTCGACTCCAGACCACTGAGGTTTCGACTAAGGGCTTCAATCTTCACAACTCGAGACCGTGGTTGCGACTCGAGACCTCATCAAGGAGTCGAGATCTCATAAAACACAGTAGTCGAGACCATGATTACGACTCGAGACACTGAGGTTGCGACTCGAGACCTTTATGAGTCAAGACCTCATAATGTTACAAGATGAGTCGAGACTTGACTCGAGATTTCACTCGAGATCTCATAACTGAGTCGAGTTCGATCCGCGCTAACAGGTGATTTGCTATTAATTAATTGGGTTTTGTAAATACTTAGTTAATTAATCAGAATCAGATAATGTTTTACAAAACCAAAATAGCTTAACTTGAATAAGCTTTTGATGTATCATTTCTGGCCGAAGCTGATTTGATACATCTACTTATCGTTCAAGTATTACGAAAGCTATGTTAAGTGTGCATTACAAACGTGAATGTCTTAATATCTTGCCAAAGCTGATTTAATTCTTTCATGTATAGCATACTTAACAAGTGCATAACTAAAGTGATTGTTTCATTTCTGGCCAAAGCTGATTTGTCACAAACACTTTGTACACATGCTTAAATGATTACACTTCTGGCCAAAGCTGATTTGTCTTCGTTTATGTAGAATTTTAACTTAGTCTGTTATTTTGATGATAGTAATAGACAATATCACCACTTCATAATTAAAATGGTCATTATTTATGCATGCCTTAGTATAATATGCCCTTAGATCACATTAGAACTTCTTTCTGAGTATCATAATTCGCTCATCTTATTTCCACTATCAGCACCCAATTGGGGGATTCCACCGTTCACTGGTGATTACTTTGCTGCATGGAAGGATGCTCTCATGCTTACACTTGGATTGCTGGACTTTGACTATACTCTAAGAGAGAATAAGCCAGCGGACCTTATTCCTCAAAGTACTGCTGCTGAGCAGTTAACTCATGAAAAATAGACTAGTTGTAACCGCATGTCTCTCATGTTCATGAAGTAGTCCATAAGCAATGCAATCAGAGGAGCCATTCCTGATTCTGAAGATGCTAAAACCTATTTGGCTTCTGTGGAGGCGCAGTTCAAGGGGACGTCTAAAGCACACCCTAGTACCCTTATCCTCAAGCTGGTGATAACTAAGTATGACGGGAGGAGAGGCATTCGCGAGCACATCATGATGATGAGTGACATGGCCAATAAGCTGAAGGGGCTGGAAATGGAAATCAGTGATGGTTTCCTCGTTCGTTTCATCATTACTTCGCTTCCTTCATCCTTTGAAGCATTCAAGATCAGTTACAACACTGAGAAGGACAAATGGACGATGAGTGAGCTGGTCGCTATGTGCGTACATGAGGAAGAGCGTATGAGGATGGATCACACTACTGATGTTGCTAACTTCACCACCTCCAACTCTAAGAAAAGGAAGAACAATGATCAGAGGAAGGATGCTTCAAAATTCCAAAGGCCCAATCCTAATACAAGTGCACCTTCCAGCTCTAAGAACTCCTTAGGCAGAATCCACTGCAAGTTCTGTAAAAAGGCAAGACACATGCAGAAGGAGTGCCCCGACTTTAAGGAGTGGCTGTCTAAGAAAGGTAACGATTATTTTATGATACTTGAGTTCTATAATTTAAATGTTCCTGCTAATTCTTGGTGGTTTGATTCTGGTTCTATGGTTCATGTTACCAATTCAACTCAGGGATTCCTTACAATCTGGAAGCTGGAAAGAAACCAAAGAACGCTTAAGGTTGGGGATGATCGAGAATTAGAAGTGAAGGCCATTGGAACATTACAATTATTTATGAAAACTGGTTTACGTATTAAACTTTATGATACCTTATATGTTCTTAAGGTAACTCGGAACCTTGTATCAGGACCAAAGTTAGACATGGATGGTTTTATTGTTTCCCATGGTCATCGCAAACTCTCTATCCTCTATGATTTTGTTCTTTATAGTACTGGTATTCTGGATGGTGGTCTCTATAGATTAGAACTAGATGATAATTTTTCCAAATCTTTGTTGTCATATAACATTAATGAATCACTCACAAAGATTAAAGAGAAATGAGACTTAGAGACTTCGTCCATGTTGTGGCATCAACGTTTAGGCCACCTCTCAAGAGAACGATTAAATCGTCTCGTAAAGCATGAATGTGACACCTGTGTCACTTCAACCATCAAACAAATACCAAACTAATGAAATATTATATTTCATACTTGGGATTTGTATAAAAATATGTATCATTTGCACATATCAATTCTTGTTCGATTTCGGGCTTTAAATCGTTTTCTAGAAGGTTATATGCGCACGGATACGTAAATATAACCAGTTTAATGAAACAAACACTCCGGAATAGTGACATAGGCTTAACATATCTTAAATAACCTTTACATAATTTAGAAATAAGTTTTGGAAGGTTTGATGTGCCGAAATCAAGTTTATTCGCTTATAGGGACTAAATTTGACAAACTGCGAAAGTTTGCCGATTTGAACTGTAACGAACCTTCCGGAACATGATCATAAGTTAAACATACCCTAAATATCCTTTACATAGCTTAGAAATAGGCTTTGAGGGGTTCGGTATGCTAAAATAAACTTTTTGGTCATTCAGGAACTAAAAGCGTCAAAAAGTGCATAAGTTTGCATTTTCGCGCATATCTTACGTTCTGAGTACATCTGGACATCCAAAAATTTATGTAAGCGTTAAAATATTTTATTTTAGTGTTTGGCATAAGAAAAATCCATTCGTCGCGCAATTTGAATCGTTTTTGCGTTCGTTACGACTTCCGTCGTAATTAACCGAACAACGCAACCGTACGACCAAATGAACCGACATCCGAGATATTTCATATTTTAAGTTCCCTATACTTTAACATCATTTTAAAGCTTTGAAATGGGGTTAACGGGGCTTAAAAGTGCCAAAACTCAAGTTTTACAAGTGCATGGATCATTTTTGAAATTTCTGACCAGATTCAATGAACCTAGTCCAATTTTGAAGTGTTAATGGTTTTAACCCATGGTTTTGCAAAACGATGGGCTGGTATTTAGTGGTATTTTCAATACCATGGGCTCATATTAGGGGCTCCCATGGTTTCATAAAACAAGGGGTGCACATGTATGGATGAGATTTAAGCACGGTTTCCAAGGAACGATCTTAACGGTTCCATGAAATCTATAAATACCCACCATTCATTTGTTGCAACTCACACCTTTGAATTTGATTTCATCTCTCTAAGTTGAAGTATCTACTTCATACCTGAGAGTAATCGGATCAAAGCTTCCGTTCTTGGACCCGTTGTAAGTATTCTTTCGTTCTTTTAAGTTTTAGCGTTAAAGTCAAACTTTGTTTGACTTTCTGCATTGACCAGTTTATGGTCAATACGAAGTTCATTTGAACTTCATAACGTGAGCGTAATCACGATGGTTATAGTCCCTGGTGACTATACCTACTGATTACCACGTTATCTAGGCTCAGTGACGAGTCGTATTTTCGGCCAAAATACGTATTCTTGCTTATTTTGTAACCAAACTACTTATGGTTATCAAGACCCTTTGTCTTGATACCAAACTTGTTTTCAAACCTCGTTAAACATGTTTTAACATGTTTAACTAGTCACTTTTAGATTTAGTGCTTATATAGGGTCGTAAGGTAAGCGATCTGAACAATCGCTTATACTTTCGAACCCGACCCGTTTGGTCGATCATTAGGATCCGACGAAACATATTAGGTGACCATAGTTGTATAGGGAATAATCTTCCGAGGTTATACCTTATGGTCACGTCGTTTAACTAGTTGTATGATAGGTAGTTTATATGCCTTAGGAAAATTACCAAAATACCTTTTTTACGCATAAATTCATTTTAAGCATATGTAAACTAAATTTTGACATCTAAACTGATTAGGTAACTATATTAGGCATGTTAAGGCATATTTTACTTGTCATAGGACTAGTTAAGCGGCCCAAACGCGTTTTACGCGAACAACGCGTTAAAGTAGCATAAGCTACCTAAACGGGTCGTAATGGGTTGTAAGCACTTAGGTTAGGTTTCATTTTAGTATGTGGGCTTTGTTAAACCATATCATATGAGTTCCAATACTCATTTGGTTTACGAAACCTCATACTATCCAATCTCCCGATTTAGGTCCGGTTATTTATGTAGTTATCTATATTAGGTGCCGTTTGATTTCCATGATCCCTCTAGCTTTGCTTGGTTGTTGTTCAAGACTTCTAAGCACCCTCAAGTGAGTACATAGTCCCCTCTTTTACTTTTTTTCAAACATTTTGGGGTGAAACACATGTGCCTACTTGTTACTTTCGTGCTTTTCATTTTTTCATATCATATACTTGCTATGTTCATTAGTACACTATTAGTACATGATTTCATTATGTTTTGCTATGTATGTTTACTTAACATGATAGCACATTGTTTTACATGACATCTGCTTTGTATGTTAACTTAGCATACTTAGTACATTGTTTTACATTGCATCTCTGTTGCATATGTTCTCGTAACATATGGACACATTGTTTTATATCTATGTTCACTTAGCATACTAGGTACATTACTTTCATAAGACATGCTTACATTTGGTATGACATTTGGTTTGTTTAACGAGTCTTTATTACATTCATTAACACCGATCATGCCGCTCGGTAGTAGGTAGTGGTACCATAGGACTTGACAAATCCCGTTCCTAAAATCCTAGGTTTGTTTGGATGGATGGAATGACCGAATCCGAAAACATTTCTTTTTGATAACTTTTACTCGAAGGTTATCCTGCTGTCTCAAGGCTTGAATGTATGCGTTTAACATACCGCATAAGTGTTTTTATCAGTAAAGCATGCATTTATTTTACAAAACTTGACTTTTTATTTATTCAAAATACTTTGTTTTGTACATTTTTACTTGTGGTTTAAGTAGTCTCATTTTACTTACCATACATAACTTTTGTTTACACATTACATGATTTACATTTAACTTGGGTTATACAATAACATTGGACTATTGGTTTAAACATGAACATTTTACTTTGATGGTTTGTTTAAGTGATTTAAGTAACGAGGCGTGTGTATTATGATAAAAACATGGTGGATACGCCGCTGATACTTCCTATGTATAAGTTCTTTTATAGTATTACATATCGTAGCGTTATTTAAACCATTTCAATATTTGACATATTACATTTTACACAAATGACATATTTTCACTAAACAATTGTTTTACAAAACAACTTATTTTATACAAACTCATTTTATTTGGTTATTCATTTAACCTTACATTACTCTGTTACATATCATCTACTTTATCATCGCTTTTCAAATGATTTATAAAACAAAACATTTTACAAGGATCATGACTAACTTTTGTTAAACTTTTTTCTTTAAAACTTATAAGTCATGAATCCTAAATCAAAAAAACCTATGTATCTCACAGGCATTTTTATGCTGACGTACCTATTTTCACATGTGTTTCAGGAAATGATGCATAGGTTTGATCAAGATACACATAGGCGGAATTGGGCCTTAGTGACATTAAAAATGCAAGACTAGTTAATTATGTTATGTTTCTTTGTTGTTAAGACATTGTAATTTCTTTTAAATCAATAAAACGACATTTAAATTTCCATGTGTTATGAAACAATGATTCTGTTACAACACTCCCCGACGATTCCGGCACGATTTGTTGTTTACGTGGTCGGGGTGTGACAATGAAGTCTTACCTCCTCTCAATTTGATATGTATGAGATATTTTGTGAATATTGGCTTTAAAAATGACAAAATAGATAAGTTAACAAGATTTCACGTGTTTCGGTGCTAAATTATGTGAACGTTTATGTATATATATTACGACACGCAAATCGTAGATATATTGCGTATAAACGGGAGAGTTAACAGATTTACACAATAATGGTCACCAATAAAATCGTTCAAATCGCAAAATCATAAAAATTTATATATATGGACTCATATATATATTAACGTGCCAACATAATAAAAAATGATAACTTTTCGAGAAAACCTCAAGTTATGTGAAAATTCTAAGAAAACAGAGAAACTTAGGATTTTTGTGTTATGTGTATTGATTTAGAATCGTTCCTATATTAGGATGTGTAGAAAACAATCACTGAGATTGCGCTATTTAAAATACACACCCAAAGGTGAGTGTCACCGAACCCCTCTTTTTACTGCTTTGTATATATTTTGGGGGTAGAACACGTTGTTAAAAGGGTTTAATAATGTTTTCGAAATAAAACATATCTTTTAATATAACATATATATTTTCGCTGAAAATATATGAAATTTGATAAGTTATACGTTTCGAGGTAAAACGTTTTTGATGAACGAATATTGTATGTACGGTATTTCTTAAGTGAAAAAGGACCGTACTGTTGGGGACGAATTCTTGACTGGGTCTCAAATGATGGAGAGTAAGGGGAATTCGTACAACGTCGTGTATTAAATTGTCATATTAGTAGGATATATATATATTGTACGTGAGGCAGACATCATATTGTCCTTCAAGAGGACCCTGCGCCCACGATGTTGTTTAATCAGTTAAGTATTGCACGCGATGAATTGTTGGTAGATCTATCAGGTTGACAACCCCGTCGTGACCGGTCGCCCCATGTCAAGTCAAACGACGGATTAATATTTTGTTTATTGTCTAGCTTTGATTATCCCTGCATGATTAATAAATAGTTCGTATGGTCTAGCTAACATACGAGTCTGAAAGTTGATGCAATAATTTAATATACAAAACTTGGGCAATATATATTACAGTTGTCGGATTGATGAACCGACGGAAGACCATGGATTTTATTAAGGAAGTAAAATGGACTCTCTAAAATTTATATAGATATTTTCAAATAAACACCTAATCAGAAAGTTTTCCTTGGAATAAAATTGGTTGTAAGTGAATATGTGAACTCACCTTCCTTTGTGTTGACACTTGATTTTAACGTGTTCTACAGGTACTTGAGTTCGGCTTCGGGAAATCATGGCGTATCTTGTGTTTGATGATGCATGTTGTTTTGTTTAAATATGTTGGACAATTTTTAAACTTTCTTGGACGTTTTGTAATAAGATCCGCGAGGATCGAAGACAACTTAACTATGTGATTGTGTCGTGTCTTAAAACGTAATGTTTAATAACTTATGTTGAAATAAATCAATATGTCCAACAATAAAATGCATCGCTCGACAAGATATAAATGGGCACCAACTTCCGTTACCACTACGTTTAATATTCCGCTGTGACGTTTTTGGGGTGTGACAGAAGTTGGTATCAGAGCCATTGGTTGTTAGCGAACTAGATGTTTTCGGAGGAAAACACTAGACTTCAACCGGAGAATTTTGAAATATGAAGTCCAAAATTCTCGAAGCCAAGATTTTTAAATAAACATAAAAAAAATTATCATGTATGAAAACCCTTATGTGTTTATGTACATACGTGATTTTCTGTTTATTTGGGCCTTATGTGTTACTAGTCATACTGATCACACACTTACATTGTACGGATACGATACTGTTGAGCCTACACTTGAGCTTCCTTTGCCCGTCGTTACAGAATCGTCTATTCCGTTACTCGAGTCACGTGTTTTGCTACACCTCTTTTGAGTCTACATTCGCCGTAGGAAGAGGACTCGGCCCATTACAGAGATCGCATCGACTTCGAGAGTTGAAATAACGTCCACTATGAAGAGGCAGAAAGGGGTTTGGGTCAATCGCTCTCATTGTTATCGTTAGTTCATCACGTTATGCGGAGGCATGGAGACGATGAAGTACTTAGAAGGACAAATGGACTGTTATGATGAGCTAGAAGAGCTTGATAGGAAGATGTTGGACTTCTAGGAATTGAGGCGTTAGTTGTTGGTTGTTTCTGTTGTTTGTTTTGTATGTCTCAGTTGATGAACCCTATTTATGGCTTACATGCCAAAATTTCATATATTTAGGAGGAAATTTCATATAGACTTGTTGCGGGTGTTGATGTAGACATGCCGAATTTTGATTAGTCTTCGTACTAAAAACAAGCTTTGTAATTTCGGGTATAAATATCGAATGGGTTTCTTTTGGTTTAAGAATTGTTCTCATTAATATGTGGATATTACACATGCGCAATGTTTGGTCCACTACCATTTAATGATTGAATTATTTTTGGTTATCGTCCTATGTGATTATTATGGTTGTAAATAATAGAAACGACGAAATGCCGCCAAAAGCGAGACAGGGTTCTGGACTACCTATTACCCCGAAAGAGTTGGCACAACTCATAGCCCAACACGTTAATACTGCCATGGAACAGCGCGATGCTAACAAAAATAATGGCCAGGAACATGGAGTGATACTCATGGGCATGGTTTTGGTGGGACACAGATCGGAAACCCTTCAGGTTATATAATGATCAGAAAATTTTATAGTTCCTGTGTTATGATATAATCGGAGCGTAATTCTGATTTTTCATAAACTTTGTGAACAGTACCTAGATGTACACATAAAAAAATCCAGGGTCGTAACCCAAGATCATTTACTGGTACGCTATGCAAGGACGTGGCAACGGTATGCGTGATGTCGGGCCCTCAAAGTGGATCGACCATTTAAATAATTCCGCATTCCAAGCCTAGATCTGGGGATTCGCGAAGGCGAAGGTCTGAGAGTTTGAGAAAAGGTACCGATAAGAAGGGTGAGGAGAAACGCAGTTCGAGGAAGGCGTATGTAGCCAGTTCTAGTCATTCTAGAAAGGATAATGTCAGGGATGAGCAGAGAAAGTGCGCCAGATGTGGTCGGACTAGACATATAACTCACGAGTGCTATGCTAAGAGTACATCAGAGGGAGGTACACTCGAGGGATGCTACGAGCGTGGGGAGCAAGGACATTTCGAAAGAGATTGTCTGGAAATGAAGGGTCAGGAATGCCAGGGGTAGCGCGTTCGAGCTAAACGCTAGGAAGGTACGAGACGATCTTGCTGTCGTTACCGGTATGTTTTAAATCAAAAGCCAACTTATGTTCCTACATTTAATACCAAAGCTGACTTGAGTTTTGTTCGAAAAAAAAACCTTGAGCCATTTTGTGTTCACTTACAAGTAAGCTGAGTATAAAGTGCTTGATAGAACTAGCAATTGGTAAGTTGATGGAAACTAGTGAGGTCGTTCGTAGTTATAGTATTTAGTAGGTGATCGTAGTTTTAGTGTTGGTTTATTTCCTGTGGAACTGGAGAGCTTTGACGAAGATGTGAGGATGGATTGATTATCCAAGAGCGAAGTGGGGACTATCTCTGGAAGAAGCTAGCTAAGATATCTCGTACTGATGATGGTAGAGAGGTGGTAGTTGTTCATGAAGACCGACCGAGTCGAGTGTCGAGTTTCGAGTGTCGAGTGTGATGGTTGATAGTCGTCAGTGTTTTGAGGATGCTCAAGTTGTTGCGAAAAGGCTATCCTGCATTCTTTGTTAACATGGTGGATATGAAGGCCAAATGTAGGAATATCGGAGAGATTCCTATTGTTCGCAATTATCCAGAAGTTTTCCTAAAAAGACTTACTTGGATTTCCCCCTGCGAGACAGATCGAATTTCGAATTGATCTAACACCCGGTGCTGCACCCGTTTGCAAAATCTCCTTATAGATTAAGCACCGTCTGAGAATGATAGAAATGTCGAGTCAGTTTTAAGAGCTATTAGACAAGGATTTCATTCGAACAAGCTTTTTGCTTTGAGGTGCATTTGTTTTGTTGAGAGAAAGAAGGATGGATCCTTCAGGATATGTGAGGATTTCAGAAACCTGGACGAGTTGACTATCAAGAATCGGTACCCCTTACCAAGGATTGACGATTTCTTCGATCAAGCCACAGGGATCCAGCCGCTACACAAGGATCGACCTACGACCAGGATATCATCAGATGAAAGTTGCTGATGAAGATATGCCAGGGACTACTTTTCAAACACGATATGGCCATTACGAGTTATTAGTCATGCCTTTTGACTAAATTAATGCGCCATTTATATTCATGGATCTCATGAGCAGGGTATGGAAACCCTAATCGGATGAATTCGTGATAATACTCATTGACAACATACTTGCCTATGTGCGAACCAAGGAGAATCATGAGTAACGTTTGAAGTTAACTATGGAGTTGGTGAATGATGAGGAGCGCCAAAGACCCCATCGGGAGTATGATGATCCATATGACTAGTTAGATGCTACCGGAGATTTATTAAGAATTTCCCTAAATTAGTGCAGCCTTCGACACTTATAACCCCAAAAGGAAAAGGGAAACTGATTGGACAGCAAGATAGTAGGAAGCTTTTCGGACCCTTGAAAGAAAAGTTGGGAGCGTGTATGATGGACTCCGAAGGAAGTTAAGATACTCAAATGCCCTTGGCAGAGTTATCTTGCAATAATAATTAACACGCTAGTATTCAGGTTGCTCCGTTTGAAGCCTTGGATGGATGGAAGTGTTGATCACCATTTTGTTGAGCTAACATGACAAAGGACAATTAACCAGACCTTAGTTTATCTAGGAAACCAGCGACAGGAATTGCCTGGATCGAGAGAAGGTTAGAAGTCGCCAAATGATCAACAGAAGGATTACATGGACAATTGAAGGAACTGTTGCGATTCCACATTGAAGATTTGGTTCTGTTAAAGGAGTTATCTTGTGAGAGATGCTATTAGGTTTAGCAGAGAAAAGAAGAGCAGAGCCATAATGATTAGGTCCTTTCAAGAGCCCATCTTGAGTTGGATCAATCGCTTATAAGCTCAAGCTATCATAAGGATGGAGTAATATACATGTGTATTGTTTGGGTTCAGTTCAGAAAATGTATAATGGATAATACACTGATTTTGTTCTTTATAGAGATATGTTTGGAAGATAAACAGAAGTTTATCGAAGCACCGTAGAAGCCGTACGTATAGCTAGAAGAGTTATGCTAATAACCGGATAGGCGATTACAGCATTCTAGTCGTGTATGCGATTTATTAATTTGGTGAATTGTGGATATCTAAAATGAATGCGAGAAGGAAGGAGGACGAGTTTATGAGATTTGAATCTTTCGAGAGCCCATCTCGAGTTGGATCAATAGGATGTAAACTCAAACTATCGTAGTTACAGGGTAATGTATATGTAAATATACATAGGTAGAACCCGAATTGGAGGAATTTTGACTTAATCTTCTTAATTAAGTGTTTGTATGTGTTGAACCTTGGAAAGGGTGGAGAGCGTTGAGACGTGAGATTAGGAATTGAGGGTGTGTGTACTATAGGTCTACGAAGATTCTTAGTAGGAATCAAAGTTTCTCATAGAAACTACAAGACCATATTCATCAAGTTTGTTCTTGATATTTCCACATTGTGCGAAAAAAAAACCTGTAGAGTCAAAATTTCAGGGACGAAATTTCCTAAACATGGGGAGACTGTGACACCCGGCCGTACCGTACGATTGTAACACGTGTTGTGAATAGGTAACTGGGCTATATTTGACTGGTTATGATGTTTATATGTGAAATTTAACGTGTTGGTAAAAATTAAACTTTGATAAAAATTATGTTGGCAACGGTAAGATAAACGCTTATCGCGTAACGATTAAAATGCGAAACGAACGTCGGTGACCACACGATCAGTGTTAAAATCCTAAAAAAATAATCTGTTATGATTAGAATAATTATTTAACCATATCCGTGTGGAAAAATAATTTAAAACGCTAGGGAACTCCATTTTTCAAGTTTAAGCGTGTACCGCGCGATGCAGCGCATATACCAACAAAATAATGCCAACACAGCCTGTCAAGGCAACTAATAATCATATAAAACAACCTAAGTTTCGAGATGTATTAAGGAAAACCGTTACCTGAGATGTAAACGGAAAGAAAGTGATGGCTAAACGGTTGTTGCTGTGATTAGATGTAATGAGAACTCACAAAAAGAATGTGATGGCTTAAGAATAATTATAAGCTTATTAACAAATGAGACCATATTAATTTAAAATTTAACCTTATGATAACCAAGAGGCAATCTTGGTATATTCTGAAACATAAAGCATCCTTGAACATGGGTCTTCATCCATAGTCAAATACTAAAAAACAAATTATATCCCTGCATGAAAAACAAAATCGATAAATTTAGGGAAAATGGGTTTGAAAGATGATAACCCAACAGTAGAGGATCTAATTCTACAGCTCCAATAAATGCAGGGGTGTTCTCAAATAATAGTTCATAGATGTTTGAAAACCGACAAAGAACAACAAATGTCCACAGTACTGCTTCGTTGGACATTTGTCGGTCTTCAAACATCTAGGAAGCATTATTTGAAAACACACCTGAATTTATCGAAGCTGTAGAATTAGATCCTCCACTATTGCGTTATCACCTTTCAATGACATTTTCCCTAAATTTATCAATTCTGTTTTTCATACCTCGCAAAGCCACCTATCCGCCTGCAAAGAGGTTGAAAAACCTTGAAGTATAACCTATACTTAATTATATGGCACCGAATTCTCACTGATGCAAGAATACATCACCTAACAACAAACAACCAATTTACAACCATATTAATAACAATCCATATTTCAGATTATTAACTTCTGAATGCACTAACCGGTTTTTCCTGAAGAATTGTTGTCCAGTCTGTTTAATGTGGTGTCAATTGTATTGTTATTCCGCTTCTTCGCTGTATTAACACATTAAAATCTTAAAACATAAAAGCAAACAAAATGTTCCAAAAAAAAACAAAACACAAATAGTTAATTATATGCTACCAACCTTGAAGTGTTGCACCGCAGCATCCACATGTGTACACCAATTTGTTGCTTATGAAACTAACCGTCATCGTAATCAGCAAATTGCTGTTATCATTAAAACACGTTTAAGAAAAAAGTAAACTGAATGAAAAACAAAGAACCAACAGTGAATCTATAAACATCTTTCAGATTGCCTTTATTTACTATAAACATCATCTACGTCAAAAAAAAAAAATCATCACCATAAACAAAACGAACCAAAAAAGATGAAACCTTTATGAAAAACAAATTCTTGAAATTACCAATCACGACTAAGAACAAACAGACCTTTCTCCATCTTCAGGCGAAAACCTTTATATACCAAAAAAGATGAAACCTTTAAGAAAAACAAATTCTTGAAAATAGATGAAACCTATATGAAAAACAAATTCTTGAAAAAAGATGAAACCTTCATGAAAAACAAATTCTTGAAAAATTTACCGACATCCTCGAATCCTAACTAATTAGGCATCTCTGACATTTTGCAAAATCCATTTTCTTGTATAGATGTGACAACAATTATACACGTCAATTTATATGACCGATCTACAAACATGTCACACCCCTATTTTTCCACGTGTCACCGGTGGGCCCGGTGGGGAGTATCATGACGTAGTTGATATCATAATGGTCAAACAACACAATTTATATGCACAGCGGAAGCAAAAGATAAATATATTACAATCCGGTATAAAGTAATATCCAAGTATTACAAACGGAAAGTAAAAGATCCACAGGCGGATCGCAAATAAAATATAACATTGTTCAACAGACTATAAGCATCTAAGCTTGCGAGACTTCTATCTGATGCTAGGAGAAACCAGCCTATTACGCGTAGTACCTGCACTTAGTCTTTTTGGGAAAATACGTCAGTTTTCACTGGTAAATACAATTTAACTGACTCATTTTTGAAAATAGTTTAAAAATTGATTTAAGTGCAAACGACACAAAACTTTTTTATTACTTGGGATAATTATTTTCTTATAATCTTGTAAAAGAATTACATGTTTGTTATGCGTTCAGTTGCCCGGGTCGTGCCGGGTTAAAGATTAATAGACACACCACTTAATATAATTCCGCCGCGAGACATCTCTCGACCGACGATTATACTTTATTGAAATGCACTACGGGTGTACGCCTACACCCGTGTGCTAAGGTCGTGGCCATTCTTTGAATGATGCCAAGGATATCCGGGATATGGTCATTAAGCCCCCAAAGGCGTTAAACAAACAAAACAACATTTTCAAACGGGTTAATTTGACAACACTTAACCACCGACCGGTTAAGGTCAATTCCCCGACCAAGCGGTATTTTATATACCGTACCCCAAGCCCGTATAGGGAAAATAAGTTAAACGTATTTACCTGAGCAAATTTATACAATTTATCCCAGCCGTATACCACCAAGCAAGTACAAATAGCTTTTACTGGGCTCCTAAATCTGGAACGAAGGTTTTTAGTAACCTATTAGAATCCTAGCGGGTCTTTTAATTTGGCCTAAGCTAGACCGGTTAGTTCTTAAATGAAGATTACGGTTTAAACGCGCGATAAGGCGGAGACCGTTTTAGAATGTGGTTTTAACCCAACAAGCTTGCATACTTGTTTAATATGGGTAACTTAATCACATTCTGGATTTTGAGACTGAAATGATATGGTTTGACCCGTTTCGGCTAAAATGGGTAAACTAGTTACCTACGCCGATCCGAACGCATAAAGTGCGTAACGAGGAACCATAAGAGTCATATACAAGTTTCCTAAGTTAATATGCCTTAAACATGTTGTGATATCAGAATGATACCTTCCATTATGCCCCAAATGGTTTTAAACCCAATTTATGCCTCATAAGGGCATTTTTGGTCATTTTAAAGGGCGTAAAAGGGTTTAAATAATATTCTAAGTTACAGGTCTGAATAAATCAGTAAGCCTATTCATTTTACCAAGTAATAGCAATAGGCTATTAATCCTATGTGAAATTTATCAATCTTAATCATTCTAGACACCGTAGGGGCGTTTTGGTAATTTCGCTTAGGCCTAAAAGGTCAAACTGGGAATCTAAGTTTAAATTATTTTCCTACTGTTTAAAATATGAAAATTTATTGATTACCTCAGTAAGTTTCAACTGCTTATGCTTAACAAGGTTCTAGAGCATACTTGGTGCTAAAAATGCTTAAAAAGGCGATTTGGAGCCATTTCCGGGTTTTATATAGAAAGCTGATATTTTTAAAATTCCAGAAGGCTCAAAATAATATATTTAATATATTAGATCAGTAGAAAAAGGTTTTGGGTCAATCGGATTTATAAAACTCATTTTATCGCTTAAAAGGGCAAAACCGGCATTAGCCGAATTAAGCTTAGGACACTATGTTATGCTCAGCCTAACATTAAATAAAAATCTTTAAAAATCCCAAAATATTATTTTATATTAGTAGGTAAAAAGTTTGGTATTAAAAATTGGGTTTAGATAGGCTATATGCTAATTATGTCGTTTAATTAACAAAAAACTTTCTAATTACGCTATTGAGCATAACTCCTAATCTAGACCTCAAATTGATGTCAAATTTTAGGGGCAAGTTTATAATTCAGTAGTGAAGATTTCTATCCTTTCACTTTTTCAAAAATCACATTTTAAGGTCAGAAGGGCATAACGGTCAACATTTAGGCATTTAACAGAAACATGCATATGAATCGGATAACTAATGAACCAAGTCGTATAATCACAGAGGGTTATACTTATATGAAACCTGGTCCTAAATAAGCTCTAAGGCATTTCTAAACTATGCTCTAATGGGTCAGAACTGAAAGTCTTGAGCTCCAGGAATCTCCAAAATTTGGGTTATGAAGGTTTCCAAGTGCAAGTCCAAGTGTTGCAACTTAGAACTCCTTATATAGCACTTTAGATGCAACAAGATCATTCCACAATAGTCTATAGATGTTCCTTGATCATTTACAAGTGTCCCTAAGCTTGAAAAACCATCAAATAAGCCCCTAGAATCGAATACAAGGCTTCTAAGTCGGTTTAACCTGCTGAACTTGCAGGTGTACATGATTTCTGCCCAGCTAAGGTCCTCGCGTAGCGCTACGACAAAAGGGTAGTTGCTCGCGCTACGCTAGCAAGTGGGTAACCAGCCAAACAAGTTTCAAACTTTGCATTTTTGGTCCCTGGTCCTTTGTAACGTGGTTTTAAGTTCCCAAATTGCATTTTCAGCCCTCTAACTTTATTTTTAAGGGCTCTAGGACTTTTACCAACTTAGTTAAGTCCTTGACTAACCTTGTAACCACTCATAAGGCCATAGAATTCAATGTTGACACTTTTAACCCCTCGTACACGAATTTGATCATAACTTTCTCATATGATAACAAAACTTTATGAAATTTTTACCACATATTCTAATGAGTATAATTTATCGTTACAAAGCTTCGGGTCTGCCAAAAGGTCACTCAGAGGTATACTTTGCACATGTTGACACAATTAGCCCCTGCAGTTTGTAACTCCTCACTTTCTTTCATATTTAGCTTCGTATGGTCCATGATTTATTCGTTTGAAGGTATAAACATCTTGTAGGGATATTTTCAAATATAATTATCCATCGTTGAAACCTTGGACCCTTATATTCACATAGTTTCCCCGTTTGTCAACATTAGTCCCTCTAAGGTATTCTTGCACACGTTCAGAGCTTATGTCACGTGTTCATACATTATTGGACATAAATTTTCAAGGTGTTACATCCTCACCCCCTTAAAAGAAATCTCTTCCTCGAGATTTATGGGAATAATTGAGGATATTTTTCTTTCATTACGGACTCCAACTCCCATGTATACTCGGGACCTCATTGGGCATCCCATTTCACCTTGACAATAGGCACATGCTTCCTTTGAAGCTTCTTTACCCGTCGGTCCTCAATCAACACAGGCTTCTCCACAAATTTCAAGCTCTCGTCTATATGCACATTTGTGTGTGGTATGACTAGTGATTCATCAGCTAGACATTTCTTCAGATTGCAGACGTGGAATACATTATGGATACCGTTGAGTTCTTCTGGTAAGTTTAACTTATAAGCCACTGATCCTACACATTCGATGATCTCGAACGGTCCTATATATCTTGGGCTTAACTTACCTTTCTTACCAAATCGCATCACCCCCTTCCAAGGTGATACTTTGAGCAAGACCTTATCACCAACTTCGAACATGAGGGGTTTTCGCCTGTCATCCGCATAGCTCTTCTGCCTATCACGGGCAGCTTTTAGGCGGTCGCCAATCTGGACAATCTTGTCCATTGTATCGAAGACTAAATCAGGACCTGATAATTGAGTGTCTCCAACTTCTGCCCAACAGATGGGCGTTCTGCACTTCCTACCATACAATGCCTCAAAAGGCGCAGCCTGAATGCTGGTATGGTAGCTATTATTGTAGGAGAACTCGATCAGAGGTAGGTGCCTATCCCAGCTACCACCTAAATCGATCACACATGCACGCAGCATGTCTTCCAACGTTTGAATAGTACGCTCACTTTGCCCATCCATCTGAGGAAGGTAAGCTGTACTAAAATTCAATTACGTGCCCAGAGACTGTTGGAAACTTTTCCAAAAATAGGACGTGTATCTAGTATCCCTATCAGAGATAATAGATACTGGTACGCCATGTAAGGATACAATCTTGTCCACGTACAGTTGGACTAGCATGTCGGAGCTGAAAGTCTCTTTAATGGGTAGGAAATGTGCTGACTTAGTCAGTCGATCAACTATCACCCAAATAGTGTCATTTCCTATCTGCGTCTTAGGCAACTTGGTGATGAAATCCATCGTCAACATTTCTCATTTCCAAGTGGGAATTTCAGGTTGTTGCAGCAAACCTGACGGCTTCTGATGCTCAGCCTTGACTTGGGCACACGTCAGACATTTAGCCACATGGGTAGCTATAGACTTTTTCAAGCCTATCCACCAATAATTTGCCTTCACATTCTGGTACCTCTTATCCGCTCCAGGATGAACGGAATATCTGGAACTGTGGGCTTCCTGAAGGATGACGTCTCGAAGTCCTCCATATACAGGAACCCATATCCTTCCATTTAATCTCAAGATTCCGTCTTTGCCATAGGATAAATGCTCTTCAGTTACTCCTAGCTTTTCATTAGGATAGTTAGCTTCTGACACAGCTTCCTTCTGTGCAGCTAACAACCTTTCATTCAGACTGTTCTTGACCTCAATGCTCTTGGTGTTGATCCTTATCGGCTTCACCCTTTCCTTTCTGCTCAAGGCATCTGCGACTACATTAGCCTTGCCTGGATGATATCTTATTTCACAATCATAATCGTTCAGAGTTTCCATCCAGCGTCGCTGCCTCATGTTCAAATCCTTCTGGTTGAACAAGTGTTGAAGGCTCTTGTGATCAGAATAGATCACACACTTAGTTCCATATAAATAGTGCCTCCACAGCTTTAGTGCAAATACAACGGCACCCAACTCCAAGTCGTGGGTGGTGTAGTTCTTCTCGTGCACTTTTAGTTGACGTGAAGCATAGCAATGACTTTGCCTTTTTGCATTAACACACAACCCATCCCGATGTGTGATGCATCATAATATACCACAAACTCATCAATTCCTTCAGGCAACGTCAGCACTGGAGCGTTGCTTAGCTTCTGCTTCAAGATATCAATGGATTCTTGTTGCTTAGGCCCCCAATTGAACTTGCTATTCTTGCGAGTCAGCAAAGTCAGGGGTGCTGCAATTCTTGAAAAATTCTCGATAAAGCGTCTGTAGTATCCTGCTAGTCCTAGGAAACTGCGAATCTCCGTAGGCGTCTTCGGCTCTTGCCAGTTCATGATAGCTTCTATCTTAGCGGGATCTACTTGGATACCACGCTCACTGACAACATGTCCAAGGAATTGGACCTCTCGAAGCCAGAACTCACATTTTAAAAAATTTGGCATAGAGCTTTTCTTGATGAAGCAGTTTCAGAATGCAACGGAGATGCTTCTCGACTTATTGATGAAACATATCCTTAAATCATTAGTGTGTAATACATGGCGATCTCCGCCAAGCTCCTTAAATAGGTTTTCGCTTATAAGCTATTTAATCTTGATACATTCGATTCCTTCGAATGATTTTATATTTTCAGAGCTTAACAAACCTGATAATTACAAATTGGCATACCCTTCCAGGGTGATATCTTTTGTTGAACCTTATTCCTTAACAAGAATTTAGGAGGGTTGCTACTTTCATTAATCCTTGATTTTCTGCCAATTACTTGGCAGCTTACAGATGATTATGGATTTGTATGATCTTATTCGTTGTTTCCCAGGCAACTTTTAGATCCTGATAATTGGACTACTAATCTTCTATCTAACAATAGATGTTTAACATTCCATCTATGCAAGGTCTCCAAGGAGCAGCATTGATACTTATATAACAACTATTATAGAAAAGCTTATCTTAAGGTGAAATGGTTATTCCATCCACTGCTTAAACTACTTTTAAGGAATAGCTAATCCTTGCCGTTAGTCGAACCAATCGACGATCCTGGGCAGCTGATGGCAAATTCTTAATTGTTGCCTAATTAGGGTTGCGGTAATCAAATGCATAAGCAAAATGAACCGCCTTTCTTATTTAACTATACCAAATTCTCAGAATATTGAGTTAGGCTATATGAATCCTGTATTTTAAAACTTACTTAATCAGGGTTTCGATTCTTCCAATGATGGTACTAGCCGTCATGGAGATAATAATAATACAGCCCTAAATGGGATATAAATCTTAACTCTACTTGCCTCTCAGGAGTTAACAGGGTAATCTTAGGAGAAGATGATCAAGATACAAGGAGGTTACAGAGATTTTCCAAATCTCATGCTCCAGTTCATCCATCATTGCTGGCGTCAGGTAAGGGACACATTCACATTATGCGTCTATGGATTCCGTTAATCGGGGACATTTATTTGGACAATTCCATTGTGGATATCTTCTTTGAATATCATTAGTTGACTTTTAGCATCATACGATTATTGGGATATCTTTGTGGTTCCATGCATTAAACCTCCATACTGATCAGGCATGGAAGCAATCTATGGAACTCATTAAGATACATCAACCCTCATATGGCGCTTTTGTCATACCATCTGGTATTCTTAATCGATAGAGATTAAAGAGATATCAATTATATATGCTAACGCACTTCCTCTAGAGAGAGGATACTTCTAAAATTCTACGATTAGAAGCTTCTAACAGAAATAGAAGAAATGGTTCTTATGATTCCGCTTGTAAGTTTTACCTTACACTTAATATCTAGGGTTCTTACGGGAAAGATTTTTAAAACTTTGCTAAGCTTAGGGTTTTATGAGAAACTTATCAGCACCCGAAACCAACGAAATTCTTAGTACTAAAATCACAATAAGTGATTTATCTAATGTTATTACTAAGGCGAACTGCCTCTAATCGTTCATCAGGAGGGTTAAGCACCTCCATTCTTAATCCTTTTAACTTAGCTAAAAAAAATTCTTGACAAATTTTTAGGGCAGCCTCAGCTTTGACTGGTTATTTCTTAATCTATATAACGTGAGTAGCTGAGGTAGATCCATAATGGATTTATAATGAGCAGGTTTTGAAACCTTAATGTGCCCTCTTATTTCCGATGCTAACCACCAACAATTGCTTGCATTTAAGCTTAGATTTTGGGTAATTGGAATAGGGTATTATCTCAGCCAATGAATCAACATTTGCAACCTACTGTCGACATCCTAGAACTTTTATGGCGAGAGTCAGAAATTTCTTATTCCATCTTTTTCCATTTCGATGCGAATAATAGGTCTTTCTAATAGGGTCCTAAAAACTTGAACCATCCCATAATGTATAAGAAGAGGATCTTTCTTGTGGACTTCATTGATGTCCTTACTCATTAAGGGTATTGCCATCGGATGACTGTGATGCATACCTCACAGCGTTCTTTTCAGCGTAACCACTGATACGCCTAATGGTTTCTACTTCATCCAACAGTTTCCTGCAATCGATGGTCCCTTTTTATTGAAGTCTCTAGACTTCCCCGAGATGAAGTACTTTTGAGTACATCCAGAAATAATGGGCTCCTTGCCATATATGCCTTTGCTGGGTTTATTCTTCGCATTTGAAGTATGAATATGGCTCTTCTCATGAGCAGCGATATGTGTTCTAACGCGAGCAGCATTTGGCTTCTTGAACCTTTTCATGACTTTTCTTATAGTCTTTCCAACAGCTGCGTTATTTACAGTTTTGGAGATTAACTCCATTAACATCGAGGTTCACATTTGATGCACCATTATCATTCGTTGCATCTTTAACATTGCGACTGTTGTTTTATCTCTTCCGAGTTTTCCATACTCGGAGCTTTGGCATTAAATACCAAATTCGGCAAGAGCTAGGCAATCCATACCCAGTGTCTCCTTGAATTGTCAAAGGCTCCCCATAAGGAGTCTTGATAACTACTTGCTTCTTATCAAGCACAATATGGGCTTGGTTTTAAGAAAACCAATCCATTCCTATTACTAAATTGAGCCCCTCTATTTGAAAGGAAACAAGGACAGTGGAAAAGAATGGTTCCTAATGGATATAAAACATCCATCTAAAATTGCTGAAGCAGTTTCTAAGGTACCATTGGCCAATCCTACTTTATACTTAACGCTTAGAGTTTTAACAGGCAGATTTAAAGATTACAAAATCCATTGTCTACGAAAGACTCATCTGAACCTGAATTAAATAATACTCCAACATGAGCGTTATTGATAAAGAAAGTACCGGTTGTGACATTGTCATCCTGAATAGCCTCTTGAGCATCAATTTGAGAGTCCCCAGCTTTGGTCTTCTTAGCCTCCCCAGGCTTGTTGGTTTAATTTGGGCAATTAGTTTTCGATGCGCCCTATTTCCTTACAACCATAGCAGGTTGCGTCCTTTTTATCTTGGCACTCCAAAAATTTGTGCCTTCCTTTATTATAGATTTCACAAGGCTTAGCTTGTGAATTCCAAGTGCCCTTCTCTTTAGTCGCCTTCTTTGGGCAGCCCCTTCTCTTCTTGCCACAACCATAGCATGTGGCGTCCTTCAAGTCCATGCATTCATGAGTCTTGTGATCTGTCTTCTTACAGATGCCACACCTCGTGATCTGCTTTTGGATACATTTTCCGAAGTGCTTCTTCCCGCAGGTTTTAGATTTGGGTTTTGCCTTCTTTGGCTTGGACTGGTTATAGCTTGAACCGGTCTTACCCTTTTTATAACCCTTATTTGAGTATCATCGCACCTTCGCTTATGATCCTTCAACGCATGGTCCACAGCGTTGTTTACGGCTATATCTATCATAGCCTGCAACTCAGTGCTTGTTGAATTCAGTCTCGCATCATCATTTTGATCAACTGGATGATTGTGAGCTTCAGAGGAGTCAGCCATTGCGAAGTTTTGAAGGCTACTAACTAAGTAGTAATAATTTATTTAATTATATAGAGAATTGTCGAACTTGATAATTAATTAGCCATGGTGCGAACAAACCATTTAGGCCAATAGATAGTATAAGATTTATTTGATTATGTTTTGCCTAGGTTTTTAAATAAACCATCTTTGGCATTCACACAGAATCTAATCCTTCTTATTAGACAGGGGATATAAGTCACAACTTTCAATGTCGTACAGACACTTTATACAGCACAAAGGCTTGTTTCAAAGGATTCTTTAGATGGCACAAAGCCTTGTCACAAGGACAATCTAAAACATAATCAATGATTCCTTTGGATCGGAAAATTTCATAACTCATTACCTTTTGACAGGAAGTTATGAATAACTATCTTTATCATGAATACATCTTTGCCCGTAGGCATACATCTTAAAAGGATGTTTTGACATATACATCATGTTCGACGATTATTAGCCATGATTCATTCTTAATCATTTAAGCTAAATAGGGGGGTTTGGAAAATTCCCAATATAAGGATGACAAATGTGATTTTATCGCATCAGTGTTGTCAGGAGTGTTAACATGTTTATCAAGGAATTGAATCTCTTTTAAACAGGTTTTACCATCATAGCTAGGTCTTTACTGACATTCAAGCTAGGTTATACCTTTTAAGATTCTTTTTAATATATTCACTGGCAGAAAAGGAATGATATTTATTTTCTTCAGGATTCCCATTATAATTATCCTAAATTTATTTTAAAATATAACTATGGCACAAAAGGCCTAGTCACGTAGACAAGTTTAATTTATAACCAGGATTCTCACAGAATCGAGGTATTAGGGTCTGAATCCAAGTTTATTATCTTTTCTAGACAGTGAGTTGCAGACTTCTACTGTCTCTTAGTCTCAGAGGACGTTAATTATTACCCGTAGGCACTTCATCCTCAAAGGATGGTTATATAATTACAGGGAAATTAAATTATCCCAATTTTAAAGATGGCCTATGTGATTTGTACTGCATCACAATTTGCCCAACATGCTAACATACTTACAGATGTTAACAATATTTCGGAATCTTTTGGACAGGTTCTACCGTCTTGGCCATGTCTACAACGACACGTGGCTAGGTTTTACCCCTAAGATTCTCTTTTAATATTAAACGCGGAACAATCCTAAGTTGAGATGTTAATTATGGATCTGAATCTAATTATGGAGATGCCATCTTGGCCTTATCTTCAAATGACACATGGCTAGGTCTTGTCCCTTTTAAGAATAATGGTAGATCTTATAATAGGAACGTTATTTTAAATCTAACCGTTTGATTTAAAATTTAAACAGGTACATGGTTGCCCTAAACGGGACTTCTAACAGCACTGACTTGCCCATGCAGGGGCTAATCAGAAAAATAACAAAGGAAACAATTTAAGGACAAAAACGAATCAGGAGTAGTCCTAAGTTCTTTTTCTAGACTCAAGAATGTGCAACTGTGTAACTGAGATTAAACACAAAAGGCTAGTGTTTAATTCACTCAGTGTTGGCTCTGATACCAACCTGTCACACCCCTATTTTTCCACGTGTCACCGGTGGGCCCGGTGGGGAGTATCGTGACGTAGTTGATATCATCATGGTCAAACAACACAATTTATATGCACAGCGGAAGCAAAAGATAAATATATTAAAATCCGGTATAAAGTAATATCCAAGTATTACAAACGGAAAGTAAAAGATCCACAGGCGGATCGCAAATAAAATATAACATTGTTCAACAGACTTTAAGCATCTAAACTTGCGAGACTTCTATTTGATGCTAGGAGAAACCAGCCTATTACGCGTAGTACCTGCACTTAGTCTTTTTGGGAAAATACGTCAGTTTTCACTGGTAAATACAATTTAACTGATTCATTTTTGAAAATAGTTTAAAAATTGATTTGAGTGCAAACGGCACAAAACTTTTTTATTACTTGGGATAATTATTTGCTTATAATCTTGTAAAAGAATTACATGTTTGTTATGCGTTCAGTTGCCCGGGTCGTGCTGGGTTAAAGATTAATAGACACACCACTTAATATAATTCCGCCGCGAGACTTCTCTCGACCGACGATTATACTTTATTGAAATGCACTACGGGTGTACGCCTACACCCGTGTGCTAAGGTCCTGGCCATTCTTTGAATGATGCCAAGGATATCCGGGACATGGTCATTAAGCCCCCAAAGGCGTTAAACAAACAAAACAACATTTTCAAACGGGTTAATTTGACAACACTTAACCACCGACCGGTTAAGGTCAATTCCCCGACCAAGCGGTATTTTATATACAGTACCCCAAGCCCGTATAGGGAAAATAAGTTTATACTGAGCAAATTTATACAAACAAAACAACATTTTCAAACGGGTTAATTTGACAACACTGAGCAAATTTATACAATTTATCCCAGCCGTATACCACCAAGCAAGTACAGATAGCTTTTACTGGGCTCCTAAATCTGGAACGAAGGTTTTTAATAATCTATTAGAATCCTAACGGGTCTTTTAATTTGGCCTAGGCCTAGACCGGTTAGTTCTTAAATGAAGATTATGGTTTAAACGCGCGATAAGGCGAAGGCCATTTTAGAATGTGGTTTTGGCCCAACAAGCTTGCATACTTGTTTAATATGGGTAACTTAATCACATTCTGGATTTTTGAGACTGAAATGATATGGTTTGACCCGTTTCAGCTAAAATGGGTAAACTAGTTACCGACGCCGATCCGAACGCATAAAGTGCGTAACGAGTAACCATAAGAGTCATATACAAGTTTCCTAAGTTAATATGCCTTAAACACATTGTGATATCAGAATGATACCTTCCATTATGCCCCAAATGGTTTTAAACCCAATTTATGCCTCATAAGGGCATTTTTGGTCATTTTAAAGGGTGTAAAAGGGTTTAAATAATATTCTGAGTTACAGGTCTGAATAAATCAGTAAGCCTATTCATTTTACCAAGTTATAGCAGTAGGGTATTAATCCTATGTGAAATATATCAATCTTAATCATTCTAGACACCGTAGGGGCGTTTTGGTAATTTCGCTTAGGCCTAAAAGGTCAAACTGGGAATCTGAGTTTAAATTATTTTCCTACTGTTTAAAATATGAAAATTTACTGATTACCTTAGTAAGTTTCAACCCCTTATGCTTAACAAGGTTCTAGAGCATACTTGGTGCTAAAAATGCTTAAAAAGGCGATTTGGAGCCATTTCCCGGTTTTATATAGAAAGCTGATATTTTTAAAATTCCAGAAGGCTCCAAATAATATATTTAATATATTAGATCAGTAGAAAAAGGTTTGGGGTCAATCGGATTTATAAAACTCATTTTATCGCTTAAAAGGGCAAAACCGGCATTAGCCGAATTAAGCTTAGGACACTATGTTATGCTCAGCCTAACATTAAATAAAAATATTTAAAAATCCCAAAATATTATTTTATATCAGTAGGTAAAAAGTTTGGTATTAAAAATTGGGTTTAGATAGGCTATATGTTAATTATGTCATTTAATTAACAAAAAGCTTTCTAATTACGCTATTGAGCATAACTCCTAATCTAGACCTCAAATTGATGTCAAATTTTAGGGGCAAGTTTATAATTCAGTAGTGAAGATTTCTATCCTTTTACTTTTTCAAAAATCACATTTTTAGGTCAGAAGGGTATAACGGTCAACATTTAGGCATTTAACGGAAACATGCATATGAATCGGATAACTAATGAACCAAGTCGTATAAGCACAGAGGGTTATACTTATATGAAACCTGGTCCTAAATAAGCTCTAAGGCATTTCTAAACTATGCTCTAATGGGTCAGAACTGAAAGTCAAAGCTAAAGTCTACTTTTGTGACTTTCGGTTCCGAACCGAGCTTAAACTGAAAATTGTCGAGTTGAACATGTTTAGACATGTTCTTACATTAATTACCAAGTTATATTAATGACAAAATAGGTTGCATAGCCTTTACATTGCTAATTATGCATTTATTTGAAAATAGGCTTCCTGTTGACTTTTTATAATTAAGTTTGACTCGACAATTGACCTAGATAGAGTGGGAATCAGGGAATACTCTTATAGGGGTTTATTGCCCACATAATTACCAACTCATAGGTACTTTCAATTTGAAATTTGACTGGACAAATTAAGGTTAATGACGTAGTTAAACCTTAATTACGACGGATTGACTTTAAGCTAATAAACTAAGCTAAACCAAATTAAGGAAGGTTAAGGACACTTACAAAGGTCCTAAGCACGACTAATGATCACTAGGAAGAGGTCTTGAGCTCCAGGAATCTCCAAAATTTGGGTTATGAAGGTTTCCAAGTGCAAGTCCAAGTGTTGCAACTTAGAACTCCGTATATAGCACTTTAGATGCAACAAGATCATTCCACAATAGTCTATAGATGTTCCTTGATCATTTACAAGTGTCCCTAAGCTTGAAAAACCATCAAAACAAGCCCCTAGAATCGAATACAAGGCTTCTAAGTCGGTTTAACCTGCTGAACTTGCAGGTGTACATGATTTCTGCCCAGCTAAGGTCCTCGCGTAGCACTACGACAAAAGGGTAGTTGCTCGCGCTACGCTAGCAAGTGGGTAACCAGCCAAACAAGTTTCAAACTTTGCATTTTTGGTCCCTGGTCCTTTGTAACGTGGTTTTAAGTTCCCAAATTGCATTTTCAGCCCTCTAACTTTATTTTTAAGGGCTCTAGGACTTTTACCAACTTAGTTAAGTCCTTGACTAACCTTGTAACCACTCATAAGGCCATAGAATTCAATGTTGACGCTTTTAACCCCTCGTACACGAATTTGATCATAACTTTCTCATACGATAACGAAACTTTATGAAATTTTTACCTCATATTCTAGTGAGTATAATTTATCGTTACAAAGCTTCGGGTCTGCCTAAAGGTCACTCAGAGGTATACTTTGCACATGTTGACATAATTAGCCCCTGCAGTTTGTAACTCCTCACTTTCTTTCATATTTAGCTTCGTATGGTCCATGATTTATTCGTTTGAAGGTATAAACATCTTGTAGGGCTATTTTTAAATATAATTATCCATCGTTGACACTTTGGACCCTTATATTCACATAGTTTCCTCGTTTGTTAACATTAGTCCCTCTAAGGTATTCTTGCACACGTTCAGAGCTTATGACACGTGTTCATACATTATTGGACATAAATTTTCAAGGTGTTACAAAAAAAAATTGGAAAACTTACCTGCATCATCACATAAAGCTAAATAGGTATCTTACACCAACCAAACTCCATTTTCTTGTATAGATGTAACAACAATTATACACGATCACTTTTCAAAACCTTAATCAACAACACAACGTCAGCGAAGGTAATTGATAGTGAAGTTGCAAAACATTTGCAATTTCAGAATGCAAGGCTCAGATTGTGAATAAAGATGATAACACCATAGCTGCAAGAGAGGTTGCATGAACAACTGCCATCCTACAACCTTGTGATACCATAATGCTATATTCATCCAATTTTTACTCAGATCTACAAAATCATCATAGCCTCATTTTGAAAGGACTTTTGTCAAATGCACTTTGCATTCATTTTTATTCACCATCACAGTCAACACGAAATGATTTACTAAACTATACAAATGATTGCAAAATGTCAGACCTCGTGTATATTCAGGCCGACATTTCCTTCAACGGAAACGCATCTAAGTTACCATAAAGTGCCTGGAAACCTGGCTTACTATCAAAACCCTCTGTATAAGCTTTGTAAACGAAAGAGGAATAGAGAAGAAAGAGAGAAATGTGCGCTATAAGTTTGAATCGAGAAGAAAGAGAGAGTTGAAATGATTACTTCTGATGTGGATTAAATAGCCAAACAACTCCCCATGCATTTTCAAATTTTGCCTCCTAAAAAAAAGAAAACTTCTTCAATTTAATAACAAATAAAAAACAGATTATATATACATAATATTATAAAAAATTTGGAATTATGACATCAGCGGAGTCAATGTGGCATACCTAATATAATGACACGTAAGCAAAGTGAGATCATCATCTAAGCTCCTTTAATAGATAGCAATAGATAGATAGATAGACATATCACCACTCTGGGAACACCGTCAAACATAGAATTCTTGGAAAACACCATAGTTTTAGTCTCAGGTGAGAACCATCTCATCAACATCATTGACTGAATATCGTGTGCTATTAAAAAACGTTGTCTTATGTGACAGCAATGGCATAATCATCGGCCGAACATGGATTATAGCGAACGCTACCTAGCACAGCCGGCAACGGCAGCCGGCAGCAATGCTTTATTTGTTGCAACAGTACGCTAGATCTCACAATCGTAACCTCAGATGACAAATTCATCTTCATCGGTCTGAATAGATACGTTCGTGTTCTTTTGCGCATTAAATGTACCTGTGAGAAGTAATCAAATATCCATCTCTCTCTTTCTTCTTGACATTTTAATCTACAAAATCATCATAGACTCATCTTGAAAGGACACTTTAATATACAAAATCATTATATACAACATTATTTTGTCAAAATGCTAGGCTCAGATTGTGCATAAAGATGACAACACCATGGCTGCAAGAGAGGTTGCATGAACAACTGCCATCCTACAACCTTGCCATACCATAATGCCATCTTCATTCAATTTTTAGTTAGGTCTACAAAATCATCATAGCCTCGTGTTGAAAGGATAATAAAAATGCACTTTGCATTCATTTTTATTCATCATCACAGGCAACACTAAATGATTTGCTAAAGTAATACAAATGATTTGAAAATGTCAGACCTCGTGTATATTTGGGCAGACGTTTCCTTCATCATAGTTTTAGACTCAGCTGAGAAGCATCTCATCAACATCATTGACTGAATAAACCTTAGGTAACATCTGTCACACCCTGACCACGTAAAACATCAAATCATGGTGGAAACGTCGGGGAGTGTTGTGGCAGAATTATTGTTTCACAACCATGGCATTTAAAGTTATATTTTATTTTTCAGCAAAAAGGGGTACATTGTCTTAAAACAACTGAAACATAGAGTACATAACATGTTTTAACTAGTCTAGCTTCATTTTATAGTCACCAAGGCCCAAGTCCACCCTAGCGTATCACGATCAAGCTATGCGTTAGCACCTGAAACACATGTGAAAATAAAGTACGTCAGCATAAAAATGCCTGTGAGTAACATAGGTTTTTGTGAAAATAGGATTCATGACTTAGGTTTTAGAAAAGGGTTGTTTAACAAAGTCAGTCATGATCCTTGTAACATGTTTTGTTTTATAAATCATTTGAAAAGCGATGATAAAGTAGATGAGATGTGAAAGAGTAATGTATGGTTGAATGAATACCTAAGTAAAATGAGTTTGTATATAACAAACAGTTTTGTAAAACAATGTCTTGTGAAAAATATGTTATTTGTAAAAATGTATAAGTCCACATTGAATGATTTAAATAACGCTACGACATGTAATATAATACAAGCACTTATATATATAGGAAGTACCAGCGGCGTATCCACCATGCTTGTATCACATTACACACGTCTCGTTACTTAAATCACTTACCCAAACAACCACCAATGTAAGTTGCCCATGTCTAAACCATTTGTCCAATGTTATTGTGAAAACCATGTCAAAATGTGTATATCAATATCAAAAATGTCTATGTCAAATATCAATCATGTAATGTGTAATCAAAATGTCATGTATGGTTAGCGAAATATGTATCAACTAAACCATAGGCAAAAATGCACAAAACAATGTATTGAAGTAAAACATGGTTTAAATCAATGCTATGTTTTGTGGAAAATGCATGCTATAATGAATACAGACATTTATGCGGTATTGTGAAAATGCATACATCCAAGCCTTGCAATTGTGGTGATAGACCTTTAAACAAATTAAAGGTCTATATGTCTAAATGTTTTAATCGAATTCGGTCATTCCTTCCATCCAAACATACCCAGGATGTCAGGAACGGGAGTTGTCAATTCCTATGGTACCATTACCTACTAACGAGCGGCGTAGCTAATGTTAATGAATGTATATGGTCCCACTTTAACAAACCAAATGTCATACCCAAAATGTAAGCATGTGAAAACAATGCACTAAGTATGATGAACATACATAGCGTGAAATGTCATGTAAAACAAATGCACTAAGTATGATGAACATACATAGCGTGAAAATGTCATGTAAAATAAATGCACTAAGTATGATGAACATACATAGCGTGAAATGTCATGTAAAATAAATGCACTAAGTATGATGAACATACATAGCGTGAAATGTCATGTAAAATAAATGCACTAAGTATGATGAACATACATAGCGTGAAAATGTCATGTAAAATAAATGCACTAAGTATGATGAACATACATAGCGTGAAATGTCATGTAAAATAAATGCACTAAGTATGATGAACATACATAGCGTGAAATGTCATGTAAATCGATGTATTAATGAACATAGCAAGTATATGATATGAAAGCATGAAATCATGAAAGTAACAAGTAGGCACATGTGTTTCACCCCAAAATGTTTGAATAACAGTAAAAGAGGGGTCTATGTACTCACAGTAGTGCGTCTTGAATCGAATCTCAAACCCTGTCCGCTACACGACAACCTACAACGTACTAATGTCTATTAGACGAGCGGGTCGTGCCTTGGCTTAGAGTTTAGTGTTTTGTTTTGCGTTACTTAGGTATTATTTTGTTAAAACAATAATAATTATTTTAACTTAACTATCGATATTAGAAAAATAGTTAGACAACTATTTCGTACCTACTTTCTCTAATATTTTACTAAGTGTTCGGATTCTCGGAAAATTTCGGTAGGGTATCCTCTGTAAATAGAGGTGTCCATGCTTTAATAGCATATCATTTTCTTTTATATAAAACCAATAGTTCATTTTCAATCACCAAATCGACATATCGACAAACAAAACGTTGCATACTTCATTTCAGCTTTATAACTCGAAACCGGACTGTTTTCGAGGATTTTTATAAAATAGTTAACCTTTTCCAAAAATCTCCAAATTTTTACAGAATATGACATATGTTCCAGAATTTATTATGTAAAAATATCAAAGTCCAATTTGTTACCCATATTTTATAAAAAATCATTTTCTCGACTGCAATCAGATTTGTTACCATTCTGATCGCAGTTTACGGAAATATTCACTAAAAATCAACCGTAAGTCCGTTTGACGAAATTCCAGTTGGAGGGTCGTCCTAACAACGGTGTCCATCTACTGTAAAAAGTTCATGGGTTGATTTTTTTCAGGTTTTAAGTTGTGACTCCGAAAATGTCATACTTTTTCTGCAATAAAAATGCAGCTTGAGCTGCTGTCCAGAAATAACCTTTTAAAAATAGTAAACGGTCTCGAAAAATTATGATTCCAGTGCCATTTGCTTAGTTATTCCAAAACACTCATTTTAGACTTTAGAAATTCCGATTTTCGACTTAAAATGACCCCGTTACAGCCTGTTGAAGTTGGCTGGAAATCCAACTCAGCAAGCTGTTTGAGTTTTTGTGTGTGAAAAACAATCAACAATCGAACAAGAATCGAAGTGAGACAAGAGTATGAATGGACTTACTACTAGCACAAGGCTAGGGTAGAAATTCTAGTGAAGATGATGGTGAGAAAGATGATGAACAAGACTAGAACAAAGCTCCTTTGAATGCCCTTCAACTTGCAACCTCCATGGATCACCTTCAAAGCTTTGAATGAAGAACAAGTCTTGAAGATTTGAAGGTAGAGAGAGAGATGGGGGACGATTGAAGGAGGAGAGAGAGAGTTAGGGTTGAGTGTGAATGATCTTGGTTAGATTGTGAAGATATATGTAGGAGATTTTGTAGAGATATGGACATGGCATGCACTAACACATGGCAATACAAAGATCAAAGGAGATATTGCCATATCTTGCAAAATTTGGTGGGTCCCCATGAATATATATAACCGTAAGATGTATGGGGGGGAGGGGGTGAAGTGTAAGTTTTTATATAAACATGCCATACGTAGGCTAAAACGAGTGTTTAACTGGATACCGGGTATTTTATCTAGCGTTTAAATCCCGGTTATGGCGTTCTAAAATATTTTTATTATACTATAAAAATAAACTCGCCAAAATATTACTGGAAATAAATTTCAGTTGCCAAGACTGGCTGCATTGACTGCGTTTTGCAGTATAAGCACTGTGTCGCGCGGAAACACGTGTTACGAGCTTACACTTGAAAAATAACGTTTTTAGGCGTTTCAATTTATTTTTCAACACAGACCTGTTTAAAAAAAATAAATTTCAATCATAACAGAATATCTTCTGGATTTAATTATTATCCGGGCGGTTACCAACGTTCGTTTTGCAGTTTTGTCGTAATTAGTTCTTTAGTTCAAATAGTCATGTTTTTGCCACACCGAATCCTTCAAAACTTATTTCTAAGTTATGTATAGGATATTTAGGGTATGTTTAGCTTATGTCACGGTTCCGGAGTGTACGTTGCGTTAAACTGATTGCATTTAAGCACCAGTTTGCGTATAACCTTCCAGAAGGTGATCTAAAGCTTGAAATCGGAATCGAATCAAATTGTAAAATTGTCAAACACAAATACACATATATTAACACTAAAACACATAATAACACCAAAGCATATTGTTTTATTGATAACGGGCATTGTTTTACATAGTACGATGATTACAGATCACAGTTGTCACAGTCTCCCCTACTTGTGGAAATTTCGTCCCGAAATTTATTTAGAGGAAACTCGTGGGAAAAGATGTGGATACTTCGCTTTCATTTGATCTTCACGTTCCCAAGTAAACTCAGGTCCACGTTTAGATTCCCAGCGAACTTTAACCAACGGAATGCGCTTGCGTTTAAGCCATTTGACTTCACGATCCATAATTTCCACAGGTTTCTCAACAAAATGTAGTGTTTTATCAACATGAATTTCGTCAAGTGGTATGTGGAGGTTCTCATCAGCTAAACACTTTTTGAGGTTGGATACGTGGAAAGTTGGATGAATATTTCCAAGTTCAGGAGGCAATTGAAGTCTGTAGGCTACCTTACCGATTCTTTCGACGATCTGGAATGGTCCAACGTATCTAGGTGCAAGTTTTCCTTTCTTTCCAAATCTGATCACACCTTTCCAAGGTGAGACCTTAAGTAATACACGATCACCGACTTGAAAATCCAAGGGTTTGCGTTTTAGGTCCGCGTAACTCTTTTGACGGCTTCGAGCTGTCTGTAAGTTATCACGAACTTTCTTTACCTTGTCAGTTGTCTCCAGAATGAGGTCAGGTCCAGTAATCTGAGCCTCACCTATCTCATTCCAGCAGACTGGTGAACGACATTTTCGACCATAGAGAGCCTCGAAAGGAGCCATGTTGATGCTGGAGTGATAACTGTTGTTGTAGGAGAATTCAATCAATGGAAGATGTGAATCCCAACTACCACCAAAGTCGATCACACAAGCTCTAAGCATATCCTCCAAAGTCTGGATTGTTCTTTCAGTTTGGCCATCAGATTGTGGATGATAAGCTGTGCTCAGATTGAGTTGGGTCCCCATAGCAGATTGCATGGTTCTCCAAAATCGAGAAGAGAAGCGAGCATCCCTATCAGAAATAATGTTCAAAGGAACACCATGTCTAGATACAATTTCATCCACATAGATTTTAGCCAGATCTTCAGCAGATAGATTCTCACAGATCGGCAAGAAATGCGCTGACTTAGTAAGACGATCAACAACTACCCAGATGGCATCATGACCTTTCTTAGTGCGCGGTAGTTTAGTAATGAGATCCATAGTGATGTTTTCCCATTTCCAAACTGGAATCTCTGGTTGCTCTAAAAGACCAGCAGGATGTTGGTGTTCAGCCTTAACCTTAAGACAAGTTAGGCATTTTGAAACGTATAAGGCAATGTCTTTCTTCATACCAGGCCACCAATACTGAGTACGGAGATCCTTATACATTTTGTCTGAGCCAGGTTGAATAGAATAACGAGACTTATGGGCCTCATCCATAAGCAAGGTGCGAAGATCATCTTGGCTTGGGACCCACAAACGGTCCATGAAATAATACGATCCATCTTCCTTCAGCACAAGATCAGGCTTAATGCGATAGGGTAATTCCTTACCCATCAAGTCTTGTGAAACACAAGCATGCTGAGCCTGAGAAATGCGGGCTTGAATATCGGATCGAGCATGAATAGCAGATTGATCACGAACACAATGAAGCATAGTACGTTCCTTACGACTCAATGCGTCAGCCACAACATTCGCTTTACCAGGATGGTAGCGAATTTCGCAATCATAGTCGTTTAGGAGTTCGACCCAACGTCTTTGCCTCATGTTGAGTTCTTTCTGGTTGAAGATATGCTGGAGACTTTTGTGGTCAGTGAAAACCACGCAATTTGTACCGTACAAATAATGTCTCCAGATTTTGAGAGCGAAAACAACTGCACCTAACTCAAGATCATGAGTGGTGTAGTTTCTCTCATGTACCTTCAATTGTCTAGATGCGTAGGCTATGACTTTGTTCCTTTGCATCAGAACACAGCCAAGACCCAATTTCAATGCATCACAGTAGACAACAAAATCATCATTGCCCTCAGGCAAAGTCAGAATAGGTGCATTACAAAGCTTCTGCTTCAAGGTCTGAAACGCTTCTTCTTGCTTAGAACCCCATTCAAAGGGTTTGTTCTTCTGAGTTAGAGCAGTTAGGGGAACTGCAATCTTCGAGAAGTTTTTAATGAAGCGGCGGTAATAACCCGCAAGACCGAGGAAAGAACGAACCTCAGTAGGAGTAGTTGGCGTATCCCAATCCTTAATCGCACTGATCTTGGAGGGATCTACATGAATACCTTGTTCGTTGACAATATGTCCCAAAAATTGAACTTCCTTTAGCCAAAATTCGCACTTGGAGAATTTGGCAAAAAGTTGCTCTTTCTTTAGGAGTTCCAGAGTAAGACGAAGATGATGCTCATGATCAGCTCGCGTCTTAGAATAAATCAAGATATCATCAATGAAAACGATGATGAACTTATCCAAATAAGGCTTGCAGACCCTATTCATCAAGTCCATGAAAACAGCAGGTGCATTGGTCAAACCGAATGGCATGACTGTGAACTCATAATGCCCGTATCGAGTGCGGAATGCTGTTTTGGGAATATCCTCTTCATGCACACGAAGTTGATGATACCCAGAACGAAGATCAATCTTCGAAAAGCAAGTAGCACCCTGTAACTGGTCAAAGAGGTCATCAATGCGAGGTAGGGGATATCGATTCTTGATGGTGAGCTTATTCAGCTCACGATAATCGATACACATTCTGAAGGATCCATCCTTCTTCTTGACAAAAAGAACGGGAGCACCCCAAGGTGAAAAGCTAGGACAGATAAAACCTTTGTCAGAAAGCTCCTGAAGCTGCTTAGATAGCTCTTGCATCTCAGATGGTGCAAGACGATACGGAGCTCTGGCAATAGGATTTGCACCAGGCAAGAGATCGATACGGAACTCGACTTGGCGTGCTGGGGTAAGTCCAGGTAATTCTTCAGGAAAAAGCTCCTTATAATCCCGAACAACAGGGATATCTTGAATAGACTTACCTTGGTCTTTATCTGCCGTAACATGTGCCAAGAAGGCCACATAGTTCTTTCGCAGATACTTCCGAGCTTTAAAACAAGACATAAGCTTGAGGCTACTAACAGGTTTCTCACCACGAACCTGTAGGATCTCACCTGACGGGAGCGGCACACGAACGATCTTTTCGAAACAAACTACCTTGGCGTGATGTTTGGCTAACCAATCCATACCCACAATAATGTCGAAGCTTCCAAGATGCATAGGGGTGAGGTCAATAGGAAAAAGATGGTCGCTAAGATTCAATTGACAGTTGCGAAGAACGGAATTAAGAACAATGGGTTCACCATTCGCAACTTCAACAGTCAAAGGCTTACCTAGTTTCGTTCTAGACACGCGAAGCAAAGGTTCAAAAGATAACGACACAAAACTCTTATCGGCCCCTGAATCATAAAGAACAGACGCAGGTTGATCATTAACAAAGAACGTACCGTTCACCACCTCGTTGTCTGCTTGCGCCTCGACAGCATTCATATTAAAAAATCGTCCACGAGCCTGAGCCTGAACTGGATTTGCATTAACCAGCCTTGGACACTGGTTTCGATAATGGGTCAGGTCTCCACAATTAAAGCACGAACCAGGAGGATAGTGAGGTCGTGCAGCTTGCTGTTGAACAGGTGGTTGAGCTCCCTGCCGAGCTGGATTTCTAGCAGAACGATAAACCTCTGCAAGATGACCTGATTTTCCATAGATGGTACAGAAACGACACGGGAGTTGTTGTTGATGATGACTATTGCACCTATTGCACAAAGGTGCATTCCCTTCATACCGCTTCTTTGCTGGAGGCTGTGCTGGCTGATTGGGAGCTGCCTGGTTCTGTTGGGCAGTGATGGCAAAATTTTGGGAAGCCTTTCGCTTCCTAGAGCCTTTTGATGAGCCAGTATCCTTCCCCTTCTTACCTTTCTTGCTATCCCCTTTGTCAGACGCCTGTTTCTTGCCCTTGTCACCCTTCCTATGCAATTTACCCTTTCTGATATGCGATTCTGTCAACGTTGCAGATAGTTCGATTGCCTGACGAACAGTGGTAGGTTTACTACCAGTAACGATGTCTTGCACAGAGTCAGGTAGACCATCGATGTATCTCTCGATAGCCTTGTCAAGTGGGGTAACCATCGTTGGGCATAACAAACTCAACTCTTCGAACCTGTCAGTATACGCTCGGTGCTCACCACTTACTTGTTTCAGATCATCGAACTCCCTCTCCAACGCTCGCAGTTCATGACGAGGACATAACTCACTCATCATGAGAGTCCTTAACTCAGCCCATGTTTGTGCTAAAGCGACTTCAGAACCACGATCTCTCATAACCCCGTTCCACCATGTTAACGCCCTCTTCTGAAGAACACTAAAAGCAAACTCGACCTTGCGATTATCAGGACACTGAAGATGACGAAAAGTATTCTCAATGCTCTCAAACCATTGAAGGAGCCCAGTTGCCCCCTCAGTACCACTGAACTTGAGTGGTTTAGCCGAATTGAAGCTCTTGAAGTTACAAGGAGCGTTCTGATTGATGTTGGCTTGGTTAAACTGAGCAATAAGATTTGGGAACGCCGCAGCCATATGTTGTGCGATGATTTCTGCCAGTTCGGCATTCGGTAGCTGATTTTCGCTTCGAGGAGGCATGCTAAAAAGAGGAAACATGAGAGGAAACGAGTGAGATGATTAGATGAAAAGAACGAGATGAAACAAAATCAACAAAGCAAGGATGGTGGTCATTCGTCCGTATCACAAAGCAAACAAATGACGCACAGTGACTAATCAAAGTAAATGGGTCCATAAACAATGCTTAGCGAAGACATGCTCGCCTATAAGTGAACACTCACCCCAAGAGTTCCCAGGTAAGAGTGACTGGTCCGATTATGTGGATTTGTACGAACACTCTAGCCTTAAACAGAAAACCCAGGGTACATGCATTCACTCTTCCAGTTTGCACGTGTTCACATCATTTAGACCCAAACTTTGACGGGATTTTGAAAACTCGAAAGGCACTAAGCCAAATATGAGTTAAACTGGAAGGGTTCAAAACAATAAAATAAATCATTTGAAAAATAGAGGATTGTTTTTCAAAAATCGTTTTAGAAAACTGAGTTCTTGTTTTGATGATCACCTAAGGATAGTGAAGTGCATGTTTTAAAATCTAAACACCAGACAACTTGTGTTGGGGTCCTAGAAAGGTTATAGTCTAGGTCAAAGCATTACTAATAACCTAATTCCCTATAACCATTGGCTCTGATACCAACTCTTCTGTCACACCCCGACCACGTAAAACATCAAATCGTGGCGGAAACGTCGGGGAGTGTTGTGGCAGAATTATTGTTTCACAACCATGGCATTTAAAGTTATATTTTATTTTTCAGCAAAAAGGGGTACATTGTCTTAAAACAACTGAAACATAGAGTACATAACATGTTTTAACTAGTCTAGCTTCATTTTATAGTCACTAAGGCCCAAGTCCACCCTAGCTATCACGATCAAGCTATGCGTTAGCACCTGAAACACATGTGAAAATAAAGTACGTCAGCATAAAAATGCCTGTGAGTAACATAGGTTTTTGTGAAAATAGGATTCATGACTTAGGTTTTAGAAAAGGGTTGTTTAACAAAGTCAGTCATGATCCTTGTAACATGTTTTGTTTTATAAATCATTTGAAAAGCGATGATAAAGTAGATGATATGTGAAAGAGTAATGTATGGTTGAATGAATAACTAAGTAAAATGAGTTTGTATATAACAAACAGTTTTGTAAAACAATGTCTTGTGAAAAATATGTTATTTGTAAAAATGTATAAGTCCACATTGAATGATTTAAATAACGCTACGACATGTAATATAATACAAGCACTTATATATATAGGAAGTACCAGCGGCGTATCCACCATGCTTGTATCACATTACACACGTCTCGTTACTTAAATCACTTACCCAAACAACCACCAATGTAAGTTGCCCATGTCTAAACCATTTGTCCAATGTTATTGTGAAAACCATGTCAAAATGTGTACATCAATATCAAAAATGTCTATGTCAAATATCAATCATGTAATGTGTAATCAAAATGTCATGTATGGTTAGCCAAATATGTATCAACTAAACCATAGGCAAAAATGCACAAAACAATGTATTGAAGTAAAACATGGTTTAAATCAATGCTATGTTTTGTGGAAAATGCATGCTATAATGAATACAGACATTTATGCGGTATTGTGAAAATGCATACATCCAAGCCTTGCAACTGTGGTGATAGACCTTTAAACAAATTAAAGGTCTATCTGTCTAAATGTTTTAATCGAATTCGGTTATTCCTTCCATCCAAACATACCCAGGATGTCAGGAACGGGAGTTGTCAATTCCTATGGTACCATTACCTACTAACGAGCGGCGTAGCTAATGTTAATGAATGTATATGGTCCCACTTTAACAAACCAAATGTCATACCCAAAATGTAAGCATGTGAAAACAATGCACTAAGTATGATGAACATACATAGCGTGAAATGTCATGTAAAACAAATGCACTAAGTATGATGAACATACATAGCGTGAAAATGTCATGTAAAATAAATGCACTAAGTATGATGAACATACATAGCGTGAAATGTCATGTAAAATAAATGCACTAAGTATGATGAACATACATAGCGTGAAATATCATGTAAAATAAATGCACTAAGTATGATGAACATACATAGCGTGAAAATGTCATGTAAAATAAATGCACTAAGTATGATGAACATACATAGCGTGAAATGTCATGTAAAATAAATGCACTAAGTATGATGAACATACATAGCGTGAATTGTCATGTAAATCGATGTATTAATGAACATAGCAAGTATATGATATGAAAGCATGAAATCATGAAAGTAACAAGTAGGCACATGTGTTTCACCCCAAAATGTTTGAATAACAGTAAAAGCGGGGTCTATGTACTCACAGTAGTGCGTCTTGAATCGAATCTCAAACCCTGTCCGCTACACGACAACCTACAACGTACTAATGTCTATTAGACGAGCGGGTCGTGCCTTGGCTTAGAGTTTAGTGTTTTGTTTTGCGTTACTTAGGTATTATTTTGTTAAAACAATAATAATTATTTTAACTTAACTATCGATATTAGAAAAATAGTTAGACAACCATTTCGTACCTACTTTCTCTAATATTTTACTAAGTGTTCGGATTCTCGGAAAATTTCGGTAGGGTATCCTCTGTAAATAGAGGTGTCCATGCTTTAATAGCATATCATTTTCTTTTATATAAAACCAATAGTTCATTTTCAATCACCAAATCGACATATCGACAAACAAAACGTTGCATACTTCATTTCAGCTTTATAACTCGAAACCGGACTGTTTTCGAGGATTTTTATAAAATAGTTTACCTTTTCTAAAAATCTCCAAATTTTTACAGAATATGACATATGTTCCAGAATTTATTGTGTAAAAATATCAAAGTCCAATTTGTTACCCATATTTTATAAAAAATCATTTTCTCGACTGCAATCAGATTTGTTACCATTCTGATCGCAGTTTACGGAAATATTCACTAAAAATCAACCGTAAGTCCGTTTGACGAAATTCCAGTTGGAGGGTCGTCTTAACAACGGTGTCCATCTACTGTAAAAATTTCATGGGTTGATTTTATTCAGGTTTTAAGTTGTGACTCCGAAAATGTCATACTTTTTCTGCAATAAAAATGCAGCTTGAGCTGCTGTCCAAAAATAACCTTTTAAAAATAGTAAACGGTCTCGAAAAATTATGATTCCAGTGCCATTTGCTTAGTTATTCCAAAACACTCATTTTAGGCTTTAGAAATTCCGATTTTCGACTTAAAATGACCCCGTTACTGCCTGTTGAAGTTGGCTGGAAATCCAACTCAGCAAGCTGTTTGAGTTTTTGTGTGTGAAAAACAATCAACAATCGAACAAGAATCGAAGTGAGACAAGAGTATGAATGGACTTACTACTAGCACAAGGCTAGTGTAGAAATTCTAGTGAAGATGATGGTGAGAAAGATGATGAACAAGACTAGAACAAAGCTCCTTTGAATGCCCTTCAACTTGCAACCTCCATGGATCACCTTCAAAGCTTTGAATGAAGAACAAGTCTTGAAGATTTGAAGGTAGAGAGAGAGATGGGGGACGATTGAAGGAGGAGAGAGAGAGTTAGGGTTGAGTGTGAATGATCTTGGTTAGATTGTGAAGATATATGTAGGAGATTTTGTAGAGATATGGACATGGCATGCACTAACACTTGGCAATACAAAGATCAAAGGAGATATTGCCATATCTTGCAAAATTTGGTGGGTCCCCATGAATATATATAACCGTAAGATGTATGGGGGGAGGGGGTGAAGTGTAAGTTTTTATATAAACATGCCATACGTAGGCTAAAACGAGTGTTTAACTGGATACCGGGTATTTTATCTAGCGTTTAAATCCCGGTTATGGCGTTCTAAAATATTTTTATTATACTATAAAAATAAACTCGCCAAAATATTACTGGAAATAAATTTCAGTTGCCAAGACTGGCTGCATTGACTGCGTTTTGCAGTATAAGCACTGTGTCGCGCGGAAACACGTGTTACGAGCTTACACTTGAAAAATAACGTTTTTAGGCGTTTCAATTTATTTTTTAACACAGACCTGTTTAAAAAAAATAAATTTCAATCATAACAGAATATCTTCTGGATTTAATTATTATCCGGGCGGTTACCAACGTTCGTTTCGCAGTTTTGTCGTAATTAGTTCTTTAGTTCAAATAGTCATGTTTTTGCCACACCGAATCCTTCAAAACTTATTTCTAAGTTATGTATAGGATATTTAGGGTATGTTTAGCTTATGTCACGGTTCCGGAGTGTACGTTGCGTTAAACTGATTGCATTTAAGCACCAGTTTGCGTATAACCTTCCAGAAGGTGATCTAAAGCTTGAAATCGGAATCGAATCAAATTGTAAAATTGTCAAACACAAATACACATATATTAACACTAACACACATAATAACACCAAAGCATATTGTTTTATTGATAACGGGCATTGTTTTACATAGTACGATGATTACAGATCACAGTTGTCACAACATCGATCTAATTATCATCAACCAAACATCGATTACACCTAAAACTACCTAGAACAGCCGCGAACGACAGCCGACAATGATTTGGGCATATTGCAACAACACGCCAGATCTCGCCATCATAGTCTCAAATGACAAAAGCATCTAAGGTGAACAAAACTGAACCGATCAATTTTCAAAACAGTTCAAAATTGAATCTTAATTTAACAACACAAACAGGTTCAATCAAAACAGTTCAAAATTCAGATGATACAACTTTAGGTAATAATCTGTTTTTTAGGAGGCAAATTTTGAAATGCATAGGGAGTTGTTTTGGCCATTTAATGAACTTAGAACTAATCATATCTCCTTCCAACTCTCTCTTTCTTCTCTATTCATGGTGAAGTTGCAAAACATTTATATTGTCAGACTGTCAGGCTCACATTGTGCATAAAGATGACAACACCATAGCTGCAAGAGAGGTTGCATAAACAACTGCCATCCTACAACCTTGCCATACCATAATGCTATCTTCATTCAATTTTCACACAGTTTGCAAAATCATTATAGCCTCATGTTGAAAGCACAAGAAAAGTGCACTTTGAATTCATTTTTATTCATCAACACAGTCAACACTAAATGATTTGCTAAAGTAATACAAATGATTTGAAAATGTCAGACCTCGCTTATATTCGGGCAGACGTTTGCTTCATCATAGTTTTAGTCTCAGGTGAGAAGCATCTTATCAACATCATTGACTGAATATGTCTTAGGTGACATCGATCTAATTATAATCAACCAAACATCAATTACACCCTACGCTACCAAGAACAGCCGCGAACGGCAGCCGGCAACGATTAGGACATGTTGCAACAACACGCCAGATCTCGGCATCATAGCCTGAGATGGCAAAAGCACATAAGGTGATTAAAACTGAACCGATCAATTTTCACCATAAAAAAAATCCTAATTGAATCTTAATGTAACAACACATATAGGGTCAGTCAACACAATTGAGATGATACAGGTTCAGGTAGTAAAAAGAAACCCTCTGTTGTAGAAGCTACCGGTGAGAGTGTTTTGATGGAATTTTTAGGAGGGGTCGATGACATTGTCGAGGGTTGTCAGGAAATGCTATCACTTAGGATTTCCTGACAACCCTCGACAACGTCACCGACCCCTCCAAGTTTTCAACCAAAACACTCTCACTGGTTGCTTCTTCAACAGAGGTCATCCTCTAATCTCCCTTAATAGCTAAGAACGTGACACGTATGTAAATCGAGCTCATCCTCTAATCTCCCTTCATCACCCTAAACCATAACAAACACTCAACCACACCCAAAATCAAACACACAAATCAAAAGATATACACAAAATACAAAAACCCTAAACAATATGAGACATAAATTATTACCTGCACGACAACTGCTGTAGAAGATAATGCCAACCCATTACCGATGACAATTGCAGCAGGTCCTTGTAGTCCGCATACAATATCAGCAACTAATCCCCCACAATAGCTGTCACCAACACCTGTATCAGTGTTTCACCAACAAAAATTAAAAAAAAATAACAGTAGCACAACACAAAATGTATAGAGCAGATTATTTGTAGTTACCTGAGCAGAACCCTATCCAAAAACGTATTTCTTCATGGAACTCAGCCTTTCAATAGAAAGCTGTGAACAATAACAATACACAGTTTCAAGTTTCAACTCATGTAGTACAAAAGAATAATGAAATTAGACTTATTTTCACACTCAAATTCGGTAAAAACATCTGCTAACAAACACTCTTCGATAAACACACAAATCAATCACTTAACCCATACCTTAACATGCGGATCTACAGAAGTTTCCAATCCTGTAACTTCCTTGCATGAAACCAACAGGCGAAACGTTTTTGGAATGGAACCGAGATAACCTAGGGTTTGAAAGAGAACTCATCTTGTTATCTCTTGCTGCATTTCCAGCCAGCTCCTATTAGGCCACCAGACATCTCCACACCAGAAACAGAGGCATAGCGATAGTCACCACAGCGATAGTCAACAGTCGCAGACATGCAGACGAATGGGGTTTCAGTCACCACAGCGATAGTCAACAGTCACACCCCAAGTGGTGGCCAGGGTTTGCCGTTTCAGGTATTATCAGCAGAAACCTATGGTGACGGCGGTTAGGGTTTCACTACAGTGATGAATATGGATTCAAGAAAGCCAAGACTCGAAAAGTACAACAAAACGATGTGGCTCAGATCTACCAGAAATCACGGCTGCAAGGTGGATTGCAGGTCAAACCCTACCATCCGCCATCATTGCCATGCCAAAATCAACTGGTAAAAGACTTTTGAGATCATCATAGCCGAGTGACAGAACCATCGGACTTCTTTGGCGAATACATTCTTCAACTTGAAGCTTTTTGAATACAGAAGAAAGAGAAACCCTAGAAATCGCCAGAAGTGAGAAGAGAGAAGTCAGTTTGAAGAGAGAAGAAAGAGAGAAATGAACTCTTAATTTGAATTGAGAAGAAAGAGAGTTGATTTGGTTATCTGATGATGTGCATTAAATAGCCATACAACTCCCCATGCAATTCAAATTTGCCTCCTTAAAAATTTAGTTTGTATATATTAATAAAATCCGATTTTAATATTTATATATAATAAATAAATCGTAATTATGACATCAACGAGGACTACGTGGCATACCTAAGAAGTTGACACGTAAGCAAAGTAAGGTCATCATCTAAACTCCTTTAATAGAAAGTATAGATGGCAATACTCGTGTCAAAGAGTAGCAAGTGAAAGACCACTGACCATATAATGTTTTTGTTAGAATTCACCATAAAAATATCAAAATCTTTTTGATTTTCAGATACCTCTTTGAGCTTTGACCCTTCCCGAAAACCACAAGCTTGAACCCCTACATGTTTCTTTTCATCATTATTTACTATTTAAACAAGTGTAATTGCTTTTCAATTGCATTTAAATAATATTTCTACAATGTTTTACATGTTTTCTTAAGTTTTTAATAATATTGTAAGAACATATCATGATAGACAACGCAAGTTGTGCCCTAAATGTGGAGATGGTCGATACAAATTGACAAAAATGCTTTTAGCTGACATGTTATTGAATATTCATTTTTTTAACCCGTTATTCAACCTGTTTAAATCATCTTATAGTCTCTACCAGCTACCCTACCAGTTAACCAACTCAGCCTAGGTTATAAATTTTCTTTAGCAAAAGGTTTTGTTATCTTAATCTGATTTAAAATCTAAAAAGTTGACCCCATGTATAACCAATAAGTTTAATATCCATGTCCCACTTCCTTGACTTGGTTAATCATGTGTATTTTGTTGCACGTATTTGTTATCCTTCAAATTAGTTTTTCCGACTATAAAAGGACACCCCTTTTGTGTTTCTCATCACCAATCATAGTGATATACTTCACAAATTATATATCGTGTTTTCAAGATAATAAGTTCAAAAAATGGGCTTCATGACTAGAGCATTTATCTTGATCGCTATGGTTGCATGTCTTACATCAGTAGCTCATGCCATTGCTGGCCAAGCAACCTTCTACACTCCTCCCTACGTTCGTAAGTATAGGGACATAAATGAAACATGGACTATATTCTTATAACTTGTTTTGATCTTTTTTTCCTTTCCGTGTATGTGTAGCATCGTCATGTTATGGCTACGAAAACCGCGGTGTTATGATTCTAGCGGCAAATCGTGGTTTGTTTAACAACCGAGCTGCGTGTGGGACTAGGTACCGTGTCAGGTGCACCAGCGGAACCAACCTTGGTGTTCCGCAACCTTGCACAGGTAGGAGCGTTGATGTTACAGTTGTTGATCTTTGTCCCGGATGTAATCCAAATCAAGTTGATCTTTCCCGTGAGGCGTTTCAAGTGATTGCTAATCCTGATGCCGGGAGAATTAACATAGAGTATAACCGGTAATGAAACATTAAACCCAAATTTCATATGTGAAACTAATACAGTCTTTGTTGAAGTTCTGACTAATTTTTTTACTTCTTTGTGATATTCTTATTTTCAGGATCTAACTGACATATGCATGCGAGATGCCAATAATAAACTCTCTTTAAGAGTTTAGTAGGAAATAAAAGACTCAAGGGCATTGTAGCCATGTTTCTATGTGTCTCTCTGAGCAATTTATCTACTTTGAAATATTGTGCCTCCACCTGTTTAATTCCCTCATATATGCTACTATTTCGGAAAGCTTCTTCTTTTTTGGTTGTTTGCTTGACGCATGCAACTACGAAACATCGAATAAATAATTCTAACACATTTGAATTAATTTTCTAGGGAAAAGATCAAATAGCAAGTTAATTTTCGCTAGGAATGATAGGAAGCCATAGGATTATAACATGTGGCAAATTTTAAAATAAAGAGAAAGGGTATTTTAGTCAATCCAACTCCTTCTTCTTTCTTTTTCAAAACCCAGTAAATTCAAAAACCCACCATTTTCAAAACCCACCATCTTCAACTATTTCTTCACTTTTTATCTCGATAATCACTACATTATAGTGCGATTTTCATCACCAATCAATGATTCAGAACCCGATCAACGTGTTCTTCAGCTTTTTTTTGAAGAAAACCCAGTTTAATTTCATAAAAAAATCTCGTTTTTTCCGGTGATTTTGGAGATAATCACTCGATTCGTTCGATTCGAGCGTTAATAAGTGTTTCTACCATTCAAATTTTGTCAATTGATGAAGAAATCGGCTTCGATCCATGTAAGAAATTCTTTAATTTCATTTTCATGATCTGGGTTTTTGATTTAGTCATTGCGTTTTACGATCTTTGCGAGGTCCCAGGGGCGGCAGCCCCTGGCGGGGTCCAAGGGGCAGAGCCCCTGGCTGGGGTTGAGCACATTTTTTTAAGTATACTAAAAACGCATCAGAAAAATTAATTTTTCATAAATTGGCTCATTTAGGTAAAACACATTTTTTAGGTGTTTTCAGTCCATTGCGTTTTAGAATGAGTCATTTTTAAGTGTTTTCTGGTCATTGCGTTTTAAATATAAGACATTTCTTTGTGTTTTTGGTGCATTGCGTTTTAGGTAAAAAAAACACTTTTTAATGTGTTTTCAGTGCATTGCGTTTTAGAAAACAGACATTTTAAGTGTATTCTGGCCATTGCGTTTTACAAATAAGTCATTTCTTTGTATTTTTGGTGCATTGCGTTTTAGGTAAAACACATTTTTATGTGTTTTCTGGCCATTGCATTTTACAAATAAGACATTTCTGTGTGTTTTCTGGCCATTGCGTTTTACAAATAAGTCATTTCTTTGTGTTTTTTGGTGCATTGCGTTTTAGAAAAAATGTCATTTTTTAGGTTTTTTTTTCATTGCGTTTTACGTAACTGATGGTTTTTCTATTGCGTTTTACGCAACTGGGTTTTAATTTTTTTTTTTAAATATAGCAATAGTATACTCGTTTTAAAGATAAAAAAACGCTCGTTTTTTTGGTGCAATTTTTATAAAAAAATAATGTCGTATGAAAGAGTTATTAACGTTTAAAAAATGGGGGAGAATTGGAGGAGAGAGAAACTATTGGCTTGGATTGACTAGAATGCCCTTGAACAAACTCACGCGTCTCTTTTCTTACTTTCAATTTCCCTGATTTAATCTTAGCCCTTGATTAACTTAATGGATGGTGAAGATCACTTCCTATCCTCCTAGCCAAATAAACTTTCTATTGTATCTCCACCCTAATTATCTATACTATGTTGTTATTCTTATTATTCTTATTATTATTATTATTATTATTATTATTATTATTATTATTATTATTATTATTATTATTATAAGGTGAAAAGAAAAATTAATTTTACATTTGAATTGATTATCTACACATTACACATGCAACTTTAAAAGATATATACTATTGACTTTCAAATCAATCACTTCCACGTTTTTTTTTATAGACATAACCTTTTTAACACATAAATAGCTTTTTAATAAAATAAACCATAAAAACTAGCAATTTTTTAATTTAAATTTAGTATGTTACGTAATTAGCAACAAGAAAGCACTTATACATAATAATGAAATCAAGCTTATTAGGACCTCCTTCAATACCCACTGGTATTGGATGGCGGGGGTGCGAATGGCTTGATCCCCTCATATGTAAGCTACTATTAATACATTAACCCGGCTATTTGGGATTGTATCCGTACTAACTCAAACCACTTAGCCGAGGGTAACGTCACCTTCAAAAGAGAGGCCTACCACATTACGAATTAATAACTTAATTAATTATCTTTCAATATTCCGACCCTTTAGGATTGTATCATTGCTGACTCAAACTACTGGGTTGAGGGTAACGTCATCTTCAAAAAATGGGCCAACTACTATAACTGAAATAATCTCTTAAAAAGTGCAAAAGTGCGGAAATCATCAAAGGTTACACTAAAGGCGAGTCGGATTCAAGTGATTCATCTTGTCTATCTGTTTTTACTTTATTTTTATTTTCAGCATTTTTAATTTTTATTTTCTTGTATAAAACCTTTTTCTAAAATTTTGATTTGATTAGACGTTGAGGATAAACCGGTACTTAAAGCTCTTGTGTCCTTGGACAACCTCGGTATCTTACCAACGCTATACTACGCTCACTGTAGGACCGAGAAACGATCTAAACAAGTCTATCAGAAGAGTTCTTGGTCTAATCAGAGGCGGAATTCATTGATTAGACTTTTTCTCTTACCATTATCCGTTTCTTCCGTCTTTTTATCTTGAAAAGCTTCAAGACCTGCAACAGTAGGATACACTCGATCAATCAAATAATCACAAGTTGTATAACTTAACAACAATCGTTTGATTCTTTCACTTTCAATCTTTTCGACTTCTAAATCCTGCTTCAGCTTTGCACAATCTTCAATATACTCATTGATGGCCTTTTGCTTTGTCATTAATGTTGAACTCATCATCGTCTGAGCAGCTCCCATTTCCAGATTTGTTTTGTTCAAATTATCAACCGTTCTGTTCAACACATCATACGACTCTTTCACATACTTCACATTAAACAACATTTTTTCTTTCAACTCTTCAAATTCATGAATCTTCTTGTCTTTCTCCTCATAATCTTTGCATGATTCCAGGCATTTTAGACAAGGTTTCATGACCTCAACTCTCTTTTCAACCTCAATCATCTTCTCAACTTCAACGATTTTTTCAACTTCGACTATTTCTCAACTACTTTCTCCACTTCAACAATTTTCTCTATTACCTTTTCAATCACCTTTTCAGTCTTCATTGATTCTTCATCGAATTTTATTTCTTCTTCCCACCCTTCAACTTCAACCTTTTCCGTCGAATTTTCTTCAACTTCTGCTTTCTCAGCTTCCATTTTCTCTTTTTCTTCAGCAATCTTTCTTGCTTCCAATTCTTCCAATTCTTTCTTCAGACGAGCAGCCCTTTTTTCTTTCAACATCTCAATTTTATCTGCAAAAAAACAAATTAAAACTAAATGAATCTAAACTTTTTCTAGCATTATTAATATATTCTTCTTCATCATCGGTATCTTCATCAATTTCTGATGATCGGAAAATCTTTGTTCTTTTTGGCTTGGATTTGACTGCTTCTTCTTCCAAAATTTGAGCAACAAATGCTGATTTTTTTAAGAATTCTTTATCTGGAACATAATTATCCCAGCTAAATCCCTCTGCCACTTTTTCATCATCTTGATTAACGAGATAAGCTTTCTTCTTTCCGTCTTCAATAGCACGGGATGATGACGGTTGTTGTTGTTCAATTTGATGAAAAATTGATTTTTGATAATAATAGTTCTTTCCAGATGAATCTTGTCTTCCTGTTGCTTCTTTATTTTTACATTCACGTTTAAAATGTCCCTTTTCTTTGCAACGAAAACAAGTAACCTTTGATTTGTCAAACCCTATTGGAGATGTACTAATCTCACGAAAATCATCTCTTCCAGTAATTTGTGTGAATTTTTCTGCTCTTCTTACAGCACTGGCCAAACACCACTTGACATCTATCAACTCAAGCTCTTCAGAATCAATCTGGTCATAATCCTCTTTGGTGGGCATCGGGTTTCCAATTCGTCCAGCAACTAAACTTTTATATGACTCTAACATAGCAACAAGTGATGCCATGTGTTGTTTAGCTATTTCTGGAGAGAGAATTTGACCATTTTGAATGTTCAACATAACATTGCATTGCATTGCATTGTAGATTTGTTGAATTCTTTTGTTGAGGGCTTGGTGTTGTGAAATTCGGATCAAAACTTGAATATGATGAAGAATATCCACCACTCTGAGTCACAGTACTAGCAGTTGTTCCAGAAGAACTATCAGCACTGAAAGCAGTCTTAATCTTTGGACTCGGAGTAACCTCAAATTTGTTTCCTCTATAGTATAAACTAACATCTTGTTGAGCATTTGGATTAGTCATGATATCAGTTTTTTGAATATCCAACTCATGTTCTTCAATTTTCTGAATGAACTTTGCCAAATTCATACTTTCAGATTTTCTCATATGCTTTAAGATCAGCAAATATGTAGGATCGAATCGCGACCTGAATGAGTCGTTCCGAAGAGTTCTTAGACTATACGAAAGGCGGAAACAGACGTATAGACTCGAAACAGCTTGAATATCACTTTAATCTTCTTGTATATTGAAATAACAACGATTACAGTCACAAGAAATACCGGCAGCACTTCGGTACAATATCCTGATTTCCCCACAAATGACATGATCACTAGCCTATTTATAGAGTTTCTGATTCCCCACGAAAGTGCAATGTTCAATTCGTGGGAAATCAACATTTCGTCATTTCGTGGGAAATCACCATTTCGTCATTTCGTGGGAAATCAACATTAAAACTCTATTTTCCTGAACTACGTGACTCGATCTAACATATCAAGTGTAAGACTCGATACAAGACGAAGTCGACAGATGTATGCACTAACAGACTCCCCCTCAGATGTTGACGAGTCTTCAGTGTCGAGTCTTTTCATCTTCAGTCTTTATCAGTCTTTAGGCTTTTCTTTCCAATCAACATCAACAGACTCCCCTTAACAATGTGCTGGCATTCCTTAAGTTCATCAGCATCATCTGCTTCAGGATCGTAGTCTGGCAATTTACAGATTCAATCAACACAACCTGGCTCACCTGCAAATTCTTTACCCAAAACATAAGTTTCATAAAAGATAAGATATAACAAATTTAGAAACTTTGCTAATCACTTGAAGACACAATCTGAACAAAAAGATTTATCATGTAAGTCACTGATGAACCACTTGAATGAATATCATTTTCATTTCAAACATCTTCAAACAAGCTTTCCCAAACCTGTTCATCATGTTCAGCACTCAGAATTTTGAAAATCAGCTTTTCAATATCAGTTGTCAAAAATTTTTTTGGATTTTTCAAAATTTATGCTAAAACACACCAAAAACTTTTTGGAATTTTGTTTTGAAAGAAATACAGTAAAGAAATATTTATATATAATATTTTTGTGAGTTTGTGTAAGAGGATCATATCAGTTTCTGAGACAAATCACCAATACCGTTAAGCTTTAAACATTTTAAGTTCTAAACAATTAACTTAGATTGTCAGTATCCTGATCCACTTAAATTTCCACACAAAGTTCAACTGTTTCGAGATACGAAATTAGTGTTTTAGAGACTTAAACTTATTCGCGTGTCCCACCTCATAATATACTCCCATATCCAGATCCCAATATTCAGTCTTACAGGTGAGTATACCTAGATGATATCTGTAAGGGGTTAAATTACGAAGGCCGTGAGAGCTCAGGTCAGAACTTCCATTCAGCAAAGAGATGGCGGCTTCGACTTTTGGTGGGTCCCCTTTAGAGGATCTTTTTTTTTACAACAGCATAGATTAGCAATTTTATTGTCTCATCATTTATGCTGAGGGCGGCGATATTTTTCAAGCAAGCGTAAAGTATTCTCCGGGGACTAGGCCATTGCTTCCGCAAAATCAGAAGTCCCGGGATAATATCCCAGATATCACTAAGCATAAAGACGTAGTATCTCAGAAAGAGGGGTCCTTCAAACAAGATTTCGTGGGTTACCCATATATCCGAGAGATGTTACACACGAGTTAAGCAAGTTTGAAATTTAGGTTTATATCTCGTCACAATCTATTAAATGTGCAAAGACCTACTGACACATCATCAGTGAGACCGTTTATCACTATTTAACTTTCCAATTCTTTAGCATGTCGTGATCGTCCACTGATGTACTATCATTTCCTCTTTTATACAACAAAACTCATTTTTTAAATTTTATCATGTTTTTGGATTTTTCAAATTTTCTAATGTTTTTTTGGATTTTCTGTGAAATTTTTTACTCCCCCTAAAATGCAAACACATTTTAGGAAATTTGAAAATAAACTGTACAAACAAATTGACAACTGATATCAAATCACTTCAAATCGCCATCCACTTGGCATAAACAATCAGAACTCCCCCTCACAACAAACTATTTTCCCATTGTGATTTCAAAACACTTAAGTTTGTTTTCATCAAATGGTTTTTTCCAGAAAATTAGTTTTGTTGATTTTCAAACCACTTGTAGGTTAGGGGATAAACTCATCATTTGTTATCCAAAATACCACTTGTAAGTATGGTCCAATCAAGTTCAACTTAATGACCTTGATTAACCACTTGTCAATGAAAACCTCTTTCAACCACTTACAGGTTCACTCACCAACCATAATCACTTGTAAATCAAAATATAACAATTTAAAGATATTACCTGTACCAAACAAACATTTCAAGAATGATGTCGATTCCTGCTCCACTCTTACCAACCTGGGAGCTCCGGCAAGTCAGGTGTTTAATCAAACATAATGTCCACCCAAGCCTGACCAGCCTTGGGTGATTTTGGAACACATTTATCCCACCAACATTTTGATTTGTAAAATTCTTTAGCACCCTTTACTTTTCTATCAACCATCTTCCCAAAAATATGTTTGACTTTCCCATTGAAAGCCTTCTCAACATCAAATTCTCATTTATCAGTGAAGAATTGATTTGAGATCTCAACCTTTCCCACTTTCAACTTCAATTTTTCCTTTGTCAATGGAGGAAAATTTTCATCGTTCACAACTGGAACGGAATCTACAATCTTTTTCTCAACCAAAGACTCCTCTGATTTTATTGAATCAGATTCATTGTCAGAACTGTTTTCAGCTTTTACCACCCACTTTTGCTTGTTCAAATCACCTCTTCTTTGTAAAAACGTTTTGAATTTTTACTGTTTTCAGAAGTTGAATTCATTTTAAGTTTCTCAGTTGGTTGTTTCTTTTCATTAACATTAATTTTCATTTTTGAATATGAAGAAACTCCCTGTTTTGTATAGTTAGACTTGGGACAATTCCAAGCAATATGTCCAACTTCTTGACATTTGAAACATGTTCTTCGATCAACTCTTTGACCAAACTTTTTCACATTCTTCTTTACTTCAGCAAGAAACTCTTGATTCGACTGCTTCCAGAATGGTTTCTTCTGTTCATCCTCTGAACTTCCACCTGCAACAAATTTTGTTTTTGGTTTATAAGTTTTCTGATTTTTATAACTTTCTGGTGAAGTAAAACGAAGACCTTTCTTTTTGAGATTACCATTATGGTTTGGTTTCTTTTGAAAACCATAACCACAAGCACAACCCATTTTCTTGTTTATTCTTTGTTGAATTCTTGAAGAAGTGTATTTGTTAGGTTTTCCATCAAGATTTAAATCTTTTATTTCAGAAATATTAATTTCTGTTAATTTGAAAACCTTTTTGATCTTTTCAGTTTTAACACTTCTGGTAATTTGTGAGAATCATTCAAAATATAAGCTATTTTGATTGATTCATCATTCAAATTAGATTTTGATAGTAAAAATTCCTTATTATAAACCCTCTTGACCGGCGAACTCGGACTCTTCTCAGACGAACTCGAACTATCTGACTTAGACTCCGACTTTGACCCTTCATCCATATCCAACACCTGATCGACAACTTTCTTAATTAACTCAGACTCATGATCAGTGTCAGACGCTGTGAATGTTACATCAATATTGTCTGGTAATTCATCAATGATTTCAGACTTTAACTTGATGTTGAGAGCCTTATTAACACGTTCCTCGTTAGGATTTTTGGGAGAATAACTTTCAAAAATCGGGGGCGGACATCTGTTATACTTGACACTTTGTGTCTTACTAGTATCCTCTTCTTTTTCTTTCTTCATGAAAGCTTCAAGACCTGCAACAGTAGGATAAACACGATCAATCAAATAATCACACGTAGTGTAACTCAACAGTAATTGTTTAATCCTTTCACTCTCAATCTTCTCAAGTTCCAATTCCTGTTTCAACTTAGCGCAGTCTTCAATATACTCATTGATGACGCTCTGCTTTGTCATTAGTGTTGCGTTCATTTTGCAATTTGCTTTCTCAATTTCTGAATATGTCTTTTTCAGACTATCAACTGTTCTGTTCAGCACATCGTATGACTCCTTCACATACTTCGCATCAGACAGTAAATCTTCTTTCATCCTCTCTAATTCAGCAATCTTTTTGTCTTTTTCATCACAAGTTTTGCAAAATTCTGAACATTTCAAACATGGTTTTTCAACTTCAACCACTTTTTCAACTATCTTCTCAACCTCGACAATCTTTTCAATTTCAACAGTTTTCTGAATTTCAACAACTTTCTCTATCTCTACAATCTTCTCAACATCGTATAACAATGGAGCTACGTGTGGGCGTAGGTACCGTGTCACTTGCACTGGTAGAACTAATGATGGCATTTTGCAACTTTGCATAGGCAGGAGCGTTGATGTTACAGTTGCTGATCTTTGTCCAACTTGTGCTACAAGACAAATTGATCTTTCCCGTGAAGCGTTTGCAGTGATTGCTAATCCTGATGCCGGGCTGATTAACGTTGAGTATACCCGGTAATGAAACATTAAAACCAAATTTCTTAAGTGATTATTATTGTTTTTGATGAAACTTTTGACTAATGTTTTTACTTCTTTGTGATATTCATATTCTGATTTTCAGGATTTGATTGAAATCTGCAAGCGAGCTGACAATAATAAACTCTCTTTTAAGACTTTTCTGCGGAATAAATGAGACTCAAGGGCATTGTAACCATGTTTAAACTATCTACATGAATAAAATTAAGTGTTTTTTTTTTTTTTTTTGCATTGTCTTTACCTGTTTAATTTTCTCGTATTTCTTCTTTAATTCAAAGGGAGTTAACATGGAATTAATAGTACAAGACATTTCATATTGATGAATATTATTGTTAATATTATTCAATCCTACTTAAATTATTTAAAATATTTAAAGGTTACTTAGTTAAAACTATAACAGGACTATTTATATTTAAAGTTTTCTTGCTTGTCATACACCAAGAGGTGCATCAAAGGCCACGAATATAGATGTTTTTTTCTATATACCATCTATACAACGGAAACCCGAGTGATCTATAGTTTTTTTATTAAAGAATGTTGTAATCAACGAGTGGTGATGGATCTAGTATTTAACTTTAACATGAGCAAAAAACGAGTGTATTAAATCGGGTAGGTTAAAAGTTATTAAGGTGGATTAATGTATAATCACCGAATAAAAAATATATGGCATCAAGAATTTAGATGGATAAAATATGAACAAAAAATAACTTTATATATACCATAATCACATATTTGCAACGTCACATTAGCTTTTTTGAACAATTTTTTTACATAAAATATGAAATTTGCACTCACCGACAAAGTTGAGAGCTGGTTACCCCTACTTCCTTCGTAGATCCGCCCATGCCACTAAACTACTAGATAATGGGTTTCAAGGCGTTAGTTGATATCTTAAATCCTTCTCTTTAGCATGATTGCAAATTTGCTATTTCAGATATTCTTGTATAATTGCAGAACCCAAAGGTCTGTTTGATGTTTAATCGTAGAATAACAAAAGTCAAAAGTTTCTTTAATATTTGTGACTAATTAAAGAAAACTAATAATTGAGAATTGCAAACAACTCATTGTAGAAGGCTTGGAAGCTAACTGGTTTTAGAGTAAATTACATTTTTCATTCTTTATGTTTATATTAGATTGCAATGAATATCATTTAACTTCAATAATTACAAGTCACTGTTGATACATTTTGTGTGGATGTGGCTCGGTTCGGTTTGGTTCGGCTCAAGACCAATGTTGCGACATTCCTCCGTCGTGTGTCCCAGACATCGACACGCGAAGCACGAAGAGCCGCGAACCAACATCACCATGACATCACCATGATGATGTCATGTCTTTAGCCATGCATGCAACTATGAAGTGTTAAAGAAACACCATACAATGTCAATGAAAAACCAATATTTCGTTGGGCCTAGTACGTAACTGGGCCTGGTTATTTGTGAGTTATAATATGCCATATATCAACGAAGAACCCAGCATGCTTGTTTGACGAAGAATGATATATGGTTACTGTATGGATTTGGACGAAACACTGCTATGTCTTTCGTGGGTTTTAATCATTCGTGGGCTTTATTGCTGAGCCCAGTACATGTTTCGTAAGATGCTGGGTCCTGGCCTATTTAAACAGAACTTGCAGAACAGTCAGGGATGAGAGCACACCAGAAGTGTTTGAGTGAACTTTCTTGTATTATCTATTGTACTTATACTCTTCTGGATCTATACACTTTGAGTTTAAACGTTGAATTTTTTTATGTATTTGTGTTCTTTGGCTTGGTTGCAAACCCACTTGGAATCCGCACTTGCGGGTGTGTTTCGGTAACAAGTAAGTAGGTTAACTTGATCCTCCGAGTGGACCTACAAGTGGTATCAGAACTTTGGCTCTCTTCCTTGTTTAAAACCAAGCATAGTGTTGTGTTTGAGCAAGTCGTGAAGCTTCTTGGAAGTGTTCTTGAGCTTAAAAACAAGAAACTTGAGTTTTTACACGTAAAATGGTTTAAAACTTAGGAAATCTTGTTGTTTTGCTAAAAGTTTTTACCGAAACCTTGTTAAAATACATGGAGACATGTTAAAATACGGGTTTTCTTGAAATTTGTTGCAAAATTTAAGTTCGACAACTTTTCCGGTGAGGTGTTTGGCCGGAAAAGTGACCGGAATATTCCTTTTGTTGAAGGATATTCTTGTACCTTGTCTGAAAATTCAATTTTCGAATGTTTGTCTGGATACTATATCTCGTCATTCACCAAACATCTTTATTGTTTTCAGAAAACAGATTCTGACTTTTCAGGAAACTTTCTCACCTAACTTTTGGCGAAAAACCACCAGGAAAGACTCACATCGACGAAGAACTGAAGTAGACGAAAAACCCAGTTCTTCGTTGATTTGGTCATCCACGAAAAACATCTTCTGCGAAAGACTAGAGTCAACGAAGAACCTAGTTTTTCATTGACCAAGGTAGTTCGTGGACTATATTCTTCATGGCCTAGTGTTTCGTGGTTTCAAAGTTGCAAGTTTTTCACAGAAAGCTTTTATTTCAATCATAGTTGTTTAATTTGATTTTTCAAGTAGTTCTTCAAAAACAACAATAAAAAATGAGTACAAATCCTTGGGATTGGAGTGATAGCTCGAGTAAAGCCAAGATCCTTCACAATGGATCAAGTCGTTAATGCCTAAACAATTGATGACCGCTAGTCAATGGGCATGTGTTGTTAATCAAAATTAGAGTATTCAAAATCTTCTCATGAGCGAGAGTGAAACTGGAAGCAACAATCGTCCACCAAAGTTAAATCATATGAACGATTATCCATCATGGAAAAGTCGCTTTCATACGTATGTTCTAGGTCAAAATACAGAGTTGTGGACATACTTTACTACACCATACAATGAGGCTCTCGAAGAAGCAGGTTCCAATCCACTTACTTTGGCAGGAACGGGCGAAAGTGATAAGAAGGCTTATGATCTTGAGAAAAAGGCCTTTGCTATCCTTACTCAAGCACTTCATAAGGATATTTATCATCAATTCGCGTATTGTACCACTACAAAGAATTTGTGGGACGTTTTGGAAGCTAAAGGAGAAGGAAATGCAGCAACAAGAAAGATCCGTCATGATCTTTTAAAGAAGGAGTTTGAGAGATTTTTTTCATGGAAAATGAAACACTAAACGACATGGCTACTCGGTTCTATTATTTGCTTAGTGAGATGCACTCATACAAGTTTAAAGAGACTGCAAAAGTGTGTTGCTTTGTCTACTACAGAGGCTGAGTATAAGGCAGCAACAGAAGCATGCAAAGAACTTTTGTGTTTAAAGAGATTTACGCAAGAGCTTGGCTTTATACAACAACGCTACATGGTCTTTTGTGATAATGAAAGCACTATTCACCTTGCAAAGAATTCTATGTTTTACAAAAGAACAAAACATATTTATGTTAGGTATCATTGGATTAGAGATGCTATTGAAGACATGCTATTTCAACTTGATAAAGTCCATACCGATGATAATGGTTCCGATATGTTGACTAAAGCTTTAGCAAGGGAAAAGTTGAAAGTATGTTGCTCCATCATCGGGATGGCGAACTCTTTCTCATAAACAAAAAAGGGGAGATTTGTCAGGTTATTTTTTGCCTATGAGAAAGCTCAATCCATCTCTAAATAACATGGGTTATATTACTAGTTTATTTTATAGTATATAAAAAGAAAAAAAAAAGATAAATTGGTTTTGGTTATTCTGGATGCACTTGACGAAAAGGATCAAAATAATCTTGTGGTGAATAAATTGTTTTGTGGGCCTTGGGCTTCTGATGGGCTTCTGACATCAAGGTGCAACAAAAAGAAAACAAATTATTTAGTTTTGTTGGTGAACAATTTTGACGGACGAAAACAACAAATATAAAAATAGGGTTTTATTTGGATGTTGGTGAGTTTTCTGTTGTCACATGCTATAGAGTATAGACGAAGGAAAAGAAGAATACAACTCTCATACTTTGAGTGTTTTGGTGAAGATAAGAGACGTACGAGAGATTGTTAATTTTTAGTGATGATACCTCTTGCTTGCTTACTCGTTTTGATTTTATTCTATATATTTGAAGTTAGTTTGTGCCAAGTATATAATGATTTTGTATGCCTCTAGTTTTATCTATCGAAGACTTTGTATTACTATTATTGGTGATAGTGGATTTGAAGCGGCTTTAGTACTCCCGTGGTTTTTACTCTCATTTTCGTGAGGTTTCACGCTAAAATTTGGTGTCTCTTTATTGTTACTTTTATACCTTTTTGTTTGCATCCTCACAGGTTCATTCGAGTTGAGAAAACTTTTGGTCAAACGAAGTTTGCTTCCTCATTTTTATTTACCGTTTGTCACCGGGTTGCGCGTTTTTTCCCTATAGTGTGGGGGGTTGATGCTACAATGTACAACAGTTGATACGGAGCCAGGTGTACATTACTGTGAATCAGCCAACTTTGTTTATCATTCTTGGCTAAACCTCAGATGCATATGTATGTTTGGACTGTTTTATGTGAGAAAACCATAAATGAAGCTGAATGTGTTTACAGCGACTATGCAAGTGATGTGGAAGATAGAAAGTGCACTTCTGGATACGTATACCTGTTCACTAATGCGGCTACCTGTTGAATTTTAAGAAAACAGCAAAGTGACACTTAATCATCTACGGAGGCAGGATACGAGGCAGCAAGAACATGTGTTTGTCACTGCACGTAGTTTAAAGGATTAATAGAAATCTGAGTGAAAAACAAGATGAAATTCTTAAAGTCTTAAGTGACAATCCTTCAACAATCAAGCTGCCAAAGAATCCGGTTATTCATAGGAGAACTAAGCACATTGATGCTAGGTTCCATTATCTAAGGGATCTTGTAAGCCAAGAAGAAGTAAAACTGGTGTTTTGTAGGATGGAGGAACATATAGCTGACATCATGACCAAACCACTCAAAGTTGATGTGTTTCTTAAGATTCAAGAGATGCTTGGAGTGTTGGAATTAAACTCTTGACCAAAATTAGCCGCATGTTTAAGTTGTTTTTCGTTTTCGAATGAGTCCCGAGTCAGTAGTTTGTCTTTTTTCTTTTATTTATTTACTTTTTTTTTTTTTTTTGTTGTTGTTGTTGAGCTTTTATTGTTCCCAGGCTATGTAAGCCAGTGGTTGTTGATGGATAAGATATCACAAAATTCACATGAAATCTTTCGCAAAAAAACTTAAGATATTTGGAAACAACAAAATCAACCCCTTGGATTGATTCACCGTCTTTGTATGGATAAAATCTAGATGTTCGAACTAAATAATATTCAATGGTCAAGCTGGGCTGCCAGTTAATATGTACTTTGTATTCGTGTTGTTTGATTTTCTCCTAATGTACTCGAGGGCATTGCCACTTTTTTCTAGACCTCGCAATAAAAACCCATTTGAGTATTTTGAGCTATTTTGTGTCATTTTAAAAATAAGGATGAATCAGAATGGGTAGAAAATAATTAACAATGAGTCAAGATAGATTGTAATATATCTAGCTATTTAAAATAAATCGTGTGTCATGATGGGTTTTTACCAAAGAAAAAGTAGAAAATTAAAAAAAAAATCATTAAAATAAAAAAAAACAGATAAAAAAATCAGAAAAACAAAGAAAATAAGAAAAAATAAAAAAATGTTAAAAAATCAGAAACATAAAAAAAGGTTGAAAAATCAAAATATCCAAAAAAAATTTATTTTTTTCATTTTTTTTGTTTTTCGTTGTTTTTTATTATTTGTTTTTTTTTTAATTTTCGGGATTTTTTAATTTTTCTGAATTTTTGGTATTTTTAAATTTTTTTCTTTTTTTTTGATTTTTTTCAATTTTTTACTTTTTTGTTGTTTTTTTTATTTTTCAACATTTTTTTTATTTGTTTACAGTTTTAAAAAAAAAATATTTATTTTTCTGATTTTTTACTTTTTTTATTTTTTCTTATTTTTGGATTTTTTATATTTTTTTTTACCCAAACCCATTCTAACCCATACCCACACTAACTTTTTTTTTTCTTAAAAAACTAATCTTAACCCAAACTCATCCTAAGTTATACCCATCCTAACCCATAACCCAAAGCTGCCCACAGGGCCGGCCCAAGGGTAAACCGAATGAGGCTTGGGCCTTGAGCCACCAAAACTATAGGGTCTCCACAATTTGATGAAACCACAGTTCATTTATAAAAGATTTAGGGTGTGGGTTATCAACAAATTAGTTATTGGTAGTGTAGTGGTTTTGTGTATGTATGGATGTTGGTGAGACTCGGATTCGAATCCCTGGTTCACCATTTTTTTTCTTGTTTTTAAGTTTTAAACACAATCTTTCAAATAATTATACTTGGGCCCTTCAAGTTTAACTTTCAATTACATACATTTTTTTGGGAAAAAGACCACAAGATTTTACTTCGCTTTAGACCACCAAAATGGTTGAGCCGGCACTGCCTCCCAATCCATCACTTTTATCATTTTTGTCTCTTTATTATAAGTTTTGTTGTTCAAAATAATATATAAATTTCAATATTTATCAACTATGAAAATTCATCTATTCATAAAAGTAATTATAAAAATTACGTTTAAAAAATTGTAATTTTCGTATAAAGACTTTTCAAAATAACATAGTAATCTTTTAGATGGTTGAAATTGTATTTTCTAAAACTGTAAGTGACCAAAAACAACACATCCTTCCCTTCCCACCTCCATGACTTGGTAAAACATTTATACTCAAGTGAACACACAAGAAGATCGTTTGTACATTTTTGAACACCTATTATTCAGTTATAAAAGCACAGCTTTTCATGCTTATTTTCACCAAATAACATTAACAATTTCACATATCATATTTAGAGTTTTCAAAACGACTCATACAAAAATGGGTTTGTTGATCAGAGCCTTTTCCTTGATTGCCATGGTTGCATGTCTTACCTCAGTTGCTCATGCAATTGCAGGCCAAGCAACTTTCTACAATCCTCCTTACTTTCGTAAGTACACCCACATGAAGATTGACTAAATCCATTCATCTTCATATATATTGTTATCTGGATCTCTATACTATACATGAAAATAAAAGTTTTTGGAGACAAGGGACTCATTGGTTGTAGTTTCTCGGATAGAGGAAACGTATGCCCTTTTTCCACCCCAGGGGCGGACCTTGCTTTATAATAGGGGTAGCTCCCGCTATCACTTGTAGCTCCTACGGTAATGTAAATTTTATTAAAAAATGACATTTTTCCGATTTCGTTACCCCATTTTTTTTGAAACGTTGCCCCCATAATGATATTCTAAATCCGCCACCGTTCCACCCTCCCCACAGGCCACACCATACAAATAATTTACTATTTGTGACATTTTCTTGAGCTAGACTTTTTTTATCGATTAACATGAACAAAAATCGGGTTTGAATACCAGGCTGGTAATTGACCTCTTAATTACTCAAATATAACTCGACATATTAACCATACATTATTATATATATATCCAATGCTATCATCGCTAATGTATTTTTGGGAGTTTTTAGTTTCACCTACTGGGTTTTACTTTTTTCTTCTTTTACCACTCAATTTAAGAAAAATAAAACCTTTGACACAACCACACAACTTCTCACAACATCTTCATTGAGTCGGGGTCTTACTGTAAACAACTTTTTAGTTTACAGAAGTTTTAGTTAACGACTTATAGGTGTACGTTCAAATTTATCCCACCATATATTAATTCTAAAGAATAAATAATAAAATATTTTTAATAAATTAATATATTTGTGCTTCTTTCTTAAGTTTTATAAATTATCAAACCAAAAGTTTTATAAAAGATATAATTCGTTTACGTTAAATTTATTTTAGAGTAAACTGCCATTTTAGTCCCTGTGGTTTGGTCACTTTTGCCACTTTAATCCAAAACTCAAATTTTTTGCATCTAGGTCCCTGTGGTTTCAGTTTTATTGCCATTTTGGTCCAAAAATAAAATCAGGTCATATTTGTCTTATAAAATCCTACTATTTTGTCATTTTTCGCAGGGGCAAAATGATCATTTCTCTTTTATAAATAAATACCATATTTTATGAGACAAATATGACCTGATTTATCCATGAGGAAAATGACAAAATTGCAGGATTTTATAAGAAAAATATGATCTGATTTTATTTTTGGACCAAAATGGCAATAAAACTGAAACCACAGGGACTCAAATGCAAAAAGTTTAAGTTTTGAACTAAAGTGGCAAAAGTGACTAAACTACAAGGACCAAAATGGCAGTTTACTCATTATTTTAGGTACAAATTCGTACGTAAATCTCAATATTTTTCTGAAATTATTATTTTTAATTAATTTCTATTTAACATTTAAAGATTTTTTCTGTTGTAAATGTGAACGAGTTTGTTTTTTTACATTTCCTTTTTATTATATTTTTTTGCCTTCTTTGAATTCAAAAGTATTGTAACATTGTTTTTTTTTTTTTTTTTTTTAATTTCTATAGCGATTAGTTATCATAGAGAAGCGAAACGTTATCAACCGAATTCACGCCGCGAAGCGCATGATAATTTTCTAGTTTATACTCAACGCATACTATCTATAAACATATAACTCTAACCGATAAACCAAAACGATTTCTAATTATAAAATAAACAATTTTGTTCAACCTTTAAACTATCTAATCTTTGGTTTATCCTTTTGTCCTTCTTTCTTTGATCTTTGTCTTCTTGTTTTCACAATGGATCCAAATTATGACAATAGATTTTGTGTGTAAGTTTATTTGTTTCATTTATCTTCATATACCTTGTTTTGAGTCTTTTTTTTTTTTTTTTTTTGTCTGTAATGTAGCGTCTGCATGTTTTGTAACCGAAGTCCCTGGTAATATGCTTATAGCAGCAAACAGTGGTTTATTTGCCAGTGCAGCTGCTTGTGGGACTAGGTACCGGGTCACTTGTACCAGCGGAACCAACGAGGGTGGTCCGCAACCTTGCACAGGCAATAGCGTTGTTGCTACCATTGTTGATCTTTGTCCCGGGTGTGCAGCAAATGAAATTGATCTTTCTCGTGATGCATTTGCAGTGATTGCTAATCTTGATGCTGGGAGAATTAACGTTGAATATAATCAGTAAGTATACGATAGAAAATTCCAATTGGTCAAGTCAAACTTATATGGTTTAGATGAACTTTTGATTGATTTTCACTTATTCGCGATTTTCAGGATATGATTTAGCAAAAGACGTATGCAGGATGCCAATAATAAACTCTCTGTGTGATTTTTCTTCCAAATAAATTGTGTGATGGACTGGACATTATGTAAATCGCATAATAAACTCTTTAGTTTGTATCTTTATATCTTAATAAAAAAGAATTTGAATTATTATTTCCTTTAGTTAATTGGATTTCGTATATTATTTAGTCAGCCGATTGTTGTATCAGATCAGAAATCAGTAGTATAATGACTATGTGATATGATGTCCATGCATGATTAATTTGAAAATGAAAATGTTATAGAGGTTATCAAGCTTACTATGAATATTACCAATTTCTATAAAATCTTATAACTAGGAGGAGACGTTATTCACTTTGTTATAGGTAAGTAAATAAATTTTAATAGAACACGAAAAGGGTTAAAAAACCAAATCTTTCTTGCTTACCTTGGGTCGTTGAATTTTTTTTCATTTTGAACAGCTTAAATCACACAAAAAACGCCTTCTACGGGGTAAAAACCCCTGACCTCAGGAGGAGCAACATTTACAATGGCTTAGCCAATGGACTCAACCCTACCGGGTCGTTGAGTTTTGATTGCAATATTAAAAAATAAAATATGTTGTCCTGATATGCTAATTAGAACCAACATCCCAAGAAGCTTCAAATGCAACAACCATGTTGTAGTACTAACAAGGTATGAAGAGTACATACGTTGTAAGAACACGGGCATTGAAGTAATATTAATTTCACGCATCGTTTGTTGGTTTCAAGTTGTCAATCCCCATTCCCTAAGGACGACAAATCCTAGATCAGCCACTGCGATAACTCAAAGTCACTGACGACAATTACCGAGGGATTTATGTCAAATACCACGAATACAAACATAGGTATGTTTAACCAATTGAACCTTCATCTACATATTACTGACGAGAGTTTCACTGGCGGATAACTACAAATAGATTAGCAACAACTCGCTTGGTCATGTGTTTCACAAATATGTCCCTAATGAAGTTTTAACGACAACATTTCAAATTCATCAGTATGACTCAACATTTAACATACTTTACCGCCTACAAACAAAATACCAATATCACGGAATATTACCGATTCGCTTTATCACGTGTTTGTTGATCAATTTTGTTAATTTGTAATGGAAAACATGTAAAAGCAATGTTAAAAATAACCTGTTGATGTGGCCTTACGGATCATTTGAGTAACATAACCAATATGACATAACTAGTCCCCTAATTACTTGATGGTAGTAATTGTAAATATTGAATAGTTTAAGGGGTCAATTAAGATTTCCCTTTAGGTACCTTTTAATAAGAGAATATATAGAGTTTTCCATAACCTAACATCATTTATGATCATTATATATTGATTATTGGTATTGATAAACATGTATGAAAAACTCCTTAAGAACACCAATACTAAGAATTCTCTCTAGTGTGAGACAAGGTACCATAACGGGAATCATGACTTCATCTTTATCCTCAAAGATAATCATCCCTACAAGTAAGTATCTCTAATTTGGCATCTATATTTACTTTGTGATTGAATAAACATGATCAGGTTTTTTTTACTCATGTTTATAGATATAATCAACATGTGGTATCAAAGCAATGTTGATTATATCTAGCCAATCATGTTAATCGATATGTTGCCTTGTCCTCGCTCAAACGATTATCTGTTTTGCATTCACGTGATCTGCAAAAATATTCCTTATGGAATTGGAAGTTAAAATCAGTAAAATTGATTTAATCAAATTGGTAGATGAATCGTTTTTTTTTTTGGAAATCATCAGGCTTTCCAAATTATTATTATTATTATTATTATTATTATTATTATTATTATTATTATTATTATTATTATTATTATTATTATTATTATTATTATTATTATTATTATTATTTTGACAGTTGAATATAAGTTGCAGATGAATTAATTCATTAAATACTCATGAATGATTATGCTGAATTTTTCATATGAATAAAACATTCATAAAATCTAGTTTTCACACATGTACCATAATTGGTAATTAGATAAGCCCATCTAATTCTTTTATCTCTTAATTGGTGGGTTTAGATTGCTATGATGTGTTTTATATACCGTTAATTGTTCAGTCATTATATTTAAAATTTAGTGCCTTGCCTTATGTCGATCGCTATCAAAACTAAATTGTCTATATTTGTTGGTGTGAATCCTACCATCAATTTCGCATGGCTCTTTTAATTTATGAAACTAATTAATTGATGTTTCCGTATGATCTACATGAATTATATATTAAGGTTTCGCATGTGATATTTTGTATAAATTATTTCTGTATAAATTTTCGCATAACGTTTATACGAATTCGCATGCCTTATGTTAACTTTTGGAAGCCTTATTTTATTTGGTTTCGTATAACCATAACTTGCAAATGGCCCAATTTTAATTATGCTATTTTATGTTATTATGTGTATTGTTGGATAACGAACCCAACAACTAATTGTTTGATGATACACATAATAATTATAAGCCTAATTTACATAAATATTTCATTTCTGGCCCAAAGGTGTTATGTTATATTTATGTGCTTTACCTTATGTACGTTCATCATGGTACATGAATTTTGGTAAAAGCCAAAGCGAAGCCAAAGTTCATGTAGAACATTGAGACAGTCTTTATTTATGTGTGTTCAGAATTCATGAATTTTAGTCAAAGCCAAAGTTCATGTAGAGCATCAAACATAATCTATTATTTATATAGTTCATAATGGTTGTATTTTGGTCAAAGCCAAAGCGAAGCCAAAATTCAGGTAGGACATCAATCCGATTTATTATTTATTCGTTCATAGTGCTTGAATTTTGGTCAAAGCCAAAGCGAAGCGAAAATTCATGAAGAACATTAAGTTGGTTTTATTTACGTACGTTCATAGTACATGAAATTTGGTCAAAGCCAAAGCGAAGCCAATTTTATGTAGAACATCAAGACAAACTGTTATTCATGTACGTTCATAACATCTGAATTTTGGTCAAAGTCAAAGCGAAGCCATAATTCAGGTAGAACATTAAGTTAGTCTGTTATTTTGGTGTTATAGTAGACTATATCTTCAATATAATAATTTGTATTTGCTTTACTTGATTACCCTATAATGTAAATCACTCCAAGTTTTTTTCTTTAATCTGTATCTCATCTATTCAATCCCCTCTAATTAAGATGGGTTTGCTTACTAAAGAGTTTCTATATTGGATTGTTGATTATCTCTTAAGATATGACAATCCTACTGCTCTTTTCCGATAAAAGTATTACAGAAGAAAATTAGAGCATGAGTAGTGGGATAAGTCAAACATTATATCTCTTATGATAATCAAGAACCCACTTAATTATTGCTATCATGTGACTTATTCTAGATTCTAAATTTCCTAAGACTAATTTAATTTCTTTGGAAGAATCAAAATAACTCCTAAGACGCATGCATTACTCTAGATTCTTACTATAAAGATTAATGGCATATGTGAATACATCATGATGTACAATACATGACCCATAATTTAAAGGTTTACACATGAAAATCAATACACTTTTCCGATGCATTACATATAACTTTTCCACTAATACCTTAAGTTGCCTTAAGAATCAACTATATCACTCAAGAGTACCAAAGGAAAATGAGTGTGTTGATTAGCAGCATATTTCTAGGAAAAGGAATGCATGAAACTGGAAAATTAGATGTTGTTCATCTCACCACCACTAGACTTAACAGGAGGATACTTTTAAGATTCAGAGATAGTGTACAAGTACTACTTCCAGCAACAAGTTTCTTCAAAGGAAAGTCTCACTGCAAATTTATGTCATTAAACTAGGCATGAGCATTGAGACTATCCATAATTCAATGGAACAGCTGGCTAAGATAAGTAGTTAGATATTTATGATATTTAAGTCTGCTAATAATAATATTCCAATTAACACATGATGGGTTGAGTCTAGTTCTATATGTCTACTTACCAGAAATCAACAAATAATTAATATGAGAGTTAGTATAAAAATTTTATGTTAAGACTATAAGAACCATAATAAACTATTTTATAATTGGGCTTCATAATACTTTATATATTCTGTAGATTCTTCAGAATTTAGTATCAATATAAAAGCTACATAATCACAATTGTGAGGTTTGTATGGTTAAAACAGAGTCACTCTTACCTTAAACTCTCATATTATTTCTCATCTCAATCTTGATAGAAACCTTATAACATAGAACTAGATGATGCTACACTTTTTCACAACCTTTTGTTATCATGAAAATGAAAATTTAACAAAAAAAATGAGACCTACAAATTTCATACACTGAGACCAAATTTCATGAGAAATCATGACAAGGTTAATGAATGATGAAATATCATCAAATCTCATTCTTAGTGACTTATGAGCATGTGTTATAAGCCTTAATAATTAAATGGCTAAGGGAATAAATCAAGTTCAATCAGAAATTATATCATTGGAACTTATCCCAAAATGGAATATTCAGACATTATTCATTTATCATAATAGTTACTTGTGTCTAATATGTCCCTTATGGATCAAGGTATTGAAGGGGTATGGTCCCAGATCTCGCACCAGCATGGCCGCGAGTGACCATCACCCTTATCAAAAACCCCCACCGGCAAGAAATTAGTTGTGTCCGTGCGGGCACGCGCGAACACAACAGTCGAATCCAATCAGTCAAGGGATGAGAAGACTTACCTTGTGTATGAAAATGGGTGTTACATATAGCGATGCGGCTGGCACCGCATCCTATGAACATTTTCGTCACGACAAGGGATCTGGACAACAGCAACAGTTACCACAAGTGGCGATGCGGCCTAGCACCGCATCCCGCACATGTCTTGGCTAGAGCAAGAACGCGGAAACAACAGCAGTTACCGCGAGCAGCGATGCGGCACCGCATCCTACCCACGAGGCAAGTGGGACTGACGCCACAGAGCAAGTGGGACTGACGCCACAGAGCAAGTGGCACAAATGGCAGTCGACTGTCAGCCCATATGTAAGCAACAGACTGACACCGCAGTAGGACGTGGCTTCACCTCCACAACCGACAAGCCTGACACCCCTATATAAGGGCGGCGAGTTGTCAGTCTAGCCACTCAAATACCCTCCTTCACTCCTCGGTTATAAATACCCATCCCGGACCAGGTTTGAGGTATCGCTTATCAACTCCCTCACTACTACTACTATCACATACTTTGCTTCCCAAGCAAATTACTGATTCTCACGCCGGAGAGTGGTAACAAGGAGCACCCTCACCCCTTCCTCCTTGTTACGAGTCACGATGTGTTTTCCTTGTGCAGGAGACAGATCAGTGGACGATCCAGCCACCGATCCTCGAAAAGAAGGGATTAACCCTACTTGACGAGACCAGTGAATTAACCTCTCTTGGTTAACCACTGTTTTCATCATTGGTGCCCACCGGTACTCTTAGCACTTTTTTTGACATCTTTTTCTTTCTTGAAGATCATGTCTGATCGTCAAGACAATGCCACTGGGGAAAACCTCAACCCCACAAACTTGGTACCTTCGAGGAACACCACCCCAGCACAACCAATCGGCCACATAGGCACATCCGCACAGGGGGGCTCTCCCCCAGTGTTCATGCCAGATTTTTCACTGTACGGTTCTGTGATACCCCCAGGAATGGATCTCCATACCTGGTTTTACCAACAATAGACTGCCCTTGCGGCAGCCTACAACAAAGGTTGCGCAGAAGCGCAAATACCTGGAGGACCCACCCCCGCACTATACACACCTGCGACTCATATGTTGCAATACGAGTGTAGGGCACCCGCAAACCCGGCCTCCCGGGATAGGGTAGAGGAACGCGGATCCTCCTACTGTAGCGTCCGCACGCTCGAAGAGGACGACTCCACATATGGGTCCCGTCGTAGGGGCCCAATACAAAGCCGCCTAGGCCTACATGGCGACAATCAACAACCCACCGCGGCTTCGGCATCCATAGCCGTCTGGGACCAGAATCCCACAACGAGGGGTATGATCGCACCGACCCGGACGACCGTACATATTGCGGGGAATCCCATTCGGCTAATAGCCGACCAGGAGGTTACATTTATATTCCCCCCCACTGAACCCCGCACTACATACCTCTGCGCTGCAAAGCGCAACTAAACCCAACCCTATAGGCCAAGATCCGCGTGCGAAAACTCCAAATTCATACCGGAGATCGCCCACGCCGAAGTCACTACAACCAAACTCCCATTGACGATTGGGAAATACAGTGGTTCATCTGATCCGGACGACCACATGAACGTTTTTACCGGCGTTGGGTGCATGGGCAAGTGGGACGAGGCCACATGGTGCCATTTTTTCCCCCAGACCCTCACTGGATTAGCGAGGGCCTGGTTCGATTCTTTGCCAGTTGGATCGCTGGCTTCATTTGAACAAATGCAAGCAAAATTTCTAGCACATTTCAGCCAGCAGCGACGTCACAAACGTGATTCAATGGACGTCATTAACATCTGGCGCGGAGATAGCGAAAGCCTGGAGTCTTTCCTCATCCGCTACAATAAAGAATGCCTCGAGATCGGCGGGATAGCAGATCAAATGGACCGCAACCATTTCATCCGTGCCGTCAAGTACGATGAAATGGTCATGACCATCTCAGGCAAGGAAGGCTTGCCAGAAAAGTGGGACGGCGTCATGGCCGCGGTGAAGACGTACGCCCAAACCCAACGGTCTCTCAAACCGCACACTGGCAAGACGGAACCCCAGGTGGAAGGTCAATCCTCCTGCCAAGACACCAAGCATAACAACAAGTGCAACCGGGACACTTGGAATCGCGACAACGATTCCAAACCATATGTCCCGCGCAGTTACCAGCCCGACGCAAGGGTAACGATCAATACACAACGTGACCAGCGGGCATCTAAGAAGAACCAAGATCAACAAGCCGCCAAGAGACGTCCTCCTTATGGACGCACAATTCTTGCGACCGGCCCAGCCAATGAAGTCTAAAAAGAACAAAGACTTAACTCTTTACTGTGAGTATTATAAGGACTCGGGCCACTCAACCAACAACTGCGTCAGTCTCCGATTAGAGATTGAGCGAGCCCTGGAAGTGGGAAAGCTGCAACATCTGTTGACAGCCGCGCAGAAACAAACCAAGCGCATCACCCCCAGCGACGAGGGCACTTCCACAGGCAAAAAGACCATGTACATGGCCTCAACCCACATGATCCATGGGGGCCGTGGAAGGCCGCGCAAAGCAGCACGAAGATGGGACAACGACTGGAAAGACGAACAGGCCGCTTTCCCCAAAGTCCGAGGCGGACCGCGCGATAGGTGCGCCGTCGTATCACCGGCTACCTAGCTCATTACTACACGGAGCGGTTGTTCATCGACCCGGGCAGTACTTCTGACATTATCTATGAGCAGTGCTTCAACCAATTTGATTAGGAAGAAAAAGATCGGTTGCAGCCGGTAGACTACCCTTTGGCCGGATTCACGGGGGAAACAGTGTTCCCCTGGGCCAAATTACTTTCCCCGTGCGTCTTACCAACGGTAAGCACACGCGGATTGAGGAGGTAAACTTCATGGTTTTACCCCACACCTCCTGATACGAAGTACTCCTCAGACGAGAATCCTAATGAGATTTCAACATGATTAAGTCCGTCCCCCACTCCGCCATCCGTTTCCCAACCGAGACGGGGTCCGCGATAATTTATGCCCGCAGAGAGGTTATGTCTACGGACAAACTGCGTCCGACCAAGATGGCAAGGCTTACCCATAACACTCAACCAGAGAAATGGGTACTTAACGCAAGATACCCAGAACAGACGGTGACACTGGGTCATGCCTTATCTAACATTGCAAGAACGCGCCTGAAGCAACTCCTTTTCAGGAATCAAGACATATTCACATGGACACCCGCAGACATGACAGGTGTACCACGCGAAGTCGCGCAACATTTCTTGAATACCTTAGCAGGTATCAAGCCGGTGATCGAAGGCCAACACCACCTTGGATCCGCAAAGAACGAGGCGATGAACGAGCAGGTCAAAGAATTACTCTCCATAGGTATCCTGCGGGAGGTCAAATACCAGACTTGGTTGTCCAACCCAGTCATGGTAGAAAAAGCAACCGGGGGCTGGCGCATGTGCGTCGATTACAAAGATCTCAACAAAGCATGCCACAAAGATTGTTACGCACTTCCAGAGATCGATGAGAAAGTCGATAACCTCGCCCCATTCCAATGGAAGTGCTTCCTCGATTGTTATAAAGGCTATCACCAAGTGAAGATGACAATCGAGGACGAAGACAAAACGACATTCCGCACCGCTACGGGGAATTACTGTTACACAAAAATGTCGTTCGGGTTGCGCAACGCAGGCGCAACCTACAAAAAATTGATGAACACTTTTGGAAATCAAATCAGCTAGAGTGTCGAAATCTACATGGACGACTTAGTTATCATTAGCATGGAGGAAGATACCATGCTCACAGATATCGAAAGAACATTCCAAACTCTACGAAGCGTTAACATGAAGCACAATCTAGGGAAATGCTCGTTTGGAATGGAAGAAGGCAAGTTCCTTGGATTCATCGTCACAAAAGATGGATTCAAGGTCAACCCAGAAAAAGTTCAGGCGATCGAGCGCATACCATCGCCTTCTACGATGAATGAAATGCAACGACTAGCCGGTCGGCTAGCCGCGTTAAACAGATTCGTAGCTAACCACGCGGCTAAATCTTACCCCTTCATCAGTACTCTGCGGAACTGCTTAAAAAAACAACAGTTCCAATGGACCAAAGAGGCAGAAAACGCTTTCCGGGAGATGAAAGAGTGTTTGATCCAACTCCCAACTCTCACCACACCACGCAAGAAAGAACCACTCATCCTATACCTGTCTGCCACAGACAACGCGGTAGGTGCGGTACTCATAGTGGAACGAGAGGGAGTTCAAACAACGGTCTATTACATCAGCAAAAATGCTCAATGATCCAAAGACAAGATACTCCATCGTGGGGAAGTTGGTACTCGCACTGGTACACGCATCCAGACAGCTACGCCGTTACTTTGCAGATCACGTCATCACTGTGTTAACCAACTACAGGATTGGGCAAATCCTCTCTAAGCCCAAAATCTCTGGGAGACTAGCAAAATGGGCAATTGAACTGGGCGCACACACATTGATCTACAAACCTCGCCGCGTAATCAAAGGCCAGGTTTTAGCTTACTTCGCCACGGAAGTACCGGCGAATCGCATTCAAGAATGCGAAGACGAACAAACCCCTACACCTCCACCGTCCTCATCAGACATCTGGGCACTATACACCGATGGTGCGTCCAACAAATACAGTGCGGGTGCAGGTCTGCGACTCGTAAGCCCTGATGGTCAAGAGCTTACTTACGCCATCCGCCTCGATTTCAAAAGTACCAATAACGAGGCAGAATACGAGGCTTTACTAGCAGGGCTACGCTTGGCAGTCAAGCTCGGCGTCCAACACTTGGAAACACACGTCGACTCATTATTAGTTGCGCGGCAGGTCCGCGGCAACTATGCCGCGAAAGGAGATATGATGATCCTCTACATCGATTAAGCCAAGCAACTAAAATCACGATTTACCTCCTTCAATATTCTTCATATCAATAGGAGTGAAAACAAACCCGCGAATGCACTTTCAAAACCCGCGTCCACCAGCTTCCAGCATATGGCCAAGGAAATACGTATTGAGATTCTGCAAAACCACTCAGTACCCCTACGCCAAATTAACGTCATCCAATACGGTACAACGTCCTGGATGACGCCAATCATCGCATACCTACAATCAGGTATTACCCCCGAGCAAAGCAGAGGAACGCAAATTACAATACAAGGCATGTCGCTATCAGATGGGGAATGGTATTTTATACCGCAAATCATACCTGGGGCCACTCCTACGATGCGTCGACCCTTAAGATGCCACGTATCTTATCAGAGAGATACACGGCGGAATATGTGGCATACACGCGGGCCCGCGCATGGTAGTGGCCAAAATCATGAACGCTGGGTATTACTGGCCCAACATGCAACGCGGTTAAAGTCTTGCGCAAGTGTTTTAATTGTCAACGACACGCACCAAAGACATTGCGCCCAAAGAACAACCTCGTCCTTGTCACCACCGCATGGCCTTTTCAAAAATGGGCCATCGACGTGGTGGGACCATTCCCAGACGCACCAGGTGCGGTAAAGTTTGTCATAGTAGCTGTTGACTATTTTACCAAATGGGTAAAAGCAAAACCGTTAGCCTCTACCAACGCTATGATAACAAGGAAGTTTGTCTGGGAACACATCATCTGCCGTTTTGGTCTACTAATGTGCATCTTAACCGACAACGGCACCAACTTCGCTGCCGAAAATTTCCAAAACTGGTTAAAAGAACTAAACATCGAACATGTCTTCTCTTCAGCGGCTCATCCGCAAGGGAACGACCAAGTTGAGAAAATCAATAAAAGTTTAGTTGAAGGCATAAAGGCACGGTTGGGAACAGCCAGACACGGCTGGGTCGATGAACTCCCAAGTGTCCTATGGGCCCACAGGACTAACCCGAAGACATGTCACAGGGAAACACCCTTCAGCCTAGTCTATGGCTCTGAGGCGGTGATCCCCGCTGAGATAGGTCTCCATTCACCTCGAATGTTAGCTGTCAACAAAATTGACAATAGTGACGACCGCAGGCTTGACTTGGACCTCTTGAAAGAATGGCGTGAAAATGCAGCAATCAACGAGGCCAAGTACAAAACAAAACTGGAAAAATACTACAACGCGCGCGCGTCCTCATCTGCACATTCAACCCGGGAGACTATGTCATTCGCGACAATGAGGCCTCTAACGCAGAACGCCCAGGGAAACTTGCCCCCAAATGGGAAGGACCATACCTCATCCAAGAGGTCTTGGGCAAAGGCGCGTAAAAACTACAAACGTTAGAAGGAGAACCTATCGCAAGAACATGGAATGCACAGCAACTTCGACGTTGCTACATGTAAGCTACGTTTACATTTTCTATGTAACCTACTGGCCCGCAGGCCATTTCTCAATAATAAATGAACAATTCAATGCAATATTGTTTATCCTTTCTATTACAAATGCATGTTCCACTTTGCGGTATCTGCAAAAACAGATTGGCAAAATCTTCATTCGTTATATCCACACAAAGTGGTGACCACACACAAATATTGTAATAGGCCAGCAAAGGCAAAACATCAATGTCTATCTGGCCGGATACGCACATACGGTTTTTACAAAGCCTACACAATTCCTAAACCATAATGGGATAAAAACGGGAATTGACTACTACTCGCACGACAAAGGTGCAGAGTATACTCAACCGCGCTTTACAGCCAACAGAGTCATTCATATACTGGCATGTCACCTAGACATGCAAATGGCAAATAATGACTTAGTATTATTTACATGCGCCTGAAACATTGGCCTTAAATAAACACTATTTCACCCGCGCTCACTCAAAGACAAAGTAATTGTTTTTTACTTACACACTTTGAGCCACGTGTACTTGCATAACACCTAGACATGCAAATGGCAAATTCGGACTTAATGTTATTTACAAAGGCCTTAAACATTGGCCTTACAAAACATTATCTCGCACATGTTCAAAAAAGCAAGAAGTAAATACACTTTTATAAATTAAGCAAAAGGATAAAACTTTATAGTCCAAAAGATTTCAACACCGATGCGGTGCATAAGAAATTTTACATAAGTTTTCTCCTCTAAACATTTACATCAAAAAGGAAGTCACAAAGGGCACGCAGGCCAACCTAGTCTTCTTTTGTACCACTGGTGCCCGCATCCTCCTTTGCACCACCATCGGCTTCCTCCTCCTCAGGACGTTCATACAATAACCGCAAACGGTCCACGTAATCTTCCGCCTCCAAGCATTTCTTAATATATTCAATGGCGGAAAGGGACAAGTTGTTGTATACGTCAACAGCTGCGGCATACAAACCTTTAGTATCTATGCCATGGAACCCAGATCTTTCATCAGTAAATCTGCTCTGGAAAAAGGGGTTCACATGGGCAATGCACTCGTTGTAACCAGCCTTAAACCCAACCCGCGTGCACATTCCTTAAGCTAATTAATAGCAGCTGTGTTCTCAGGCGAATCCAGAATGGTTCCAACAATCTGCAAAAATACAAGTGACAAGGTTAACAAAAGCAAATCTAAGGATGGGAAAGACACCAGGTACTTACATGCCCAATACCATGATCACGCATCCAATCAGGATCCACCTTAAGCTGATTTAGAGAGGTGGTCAACCCATCTCTAGCCTCTTCAGCTTGCCTAGCCAGCGTTTCAACCTCAGTAACGCGGGCAGTCACCTCCTCAAGGATGGCCGCACGGCTTTGCACATCCGCCTGTTGACAATCGACAGAAAGAAGTATAAACAGGCAACATCTTACATACAAGAAACAAAGTAACAACTCATGTTTAATCAGAGTTCATACCTGGAGTTCCTCAACAGTTTTGTTCAACTTACTGCGGTCAGCATCCGCCTCTTCAAGCGCCTTGGCACCGCGTGCCTCCGCCTCCTTCGCCTCTTTTGCGTCCGCTTCGGCTGCGGCCTTTTCCTTCAACAAAGTAGCATTCTTGGCCTTGAGATTGTTCAACTCCTGGCAAATAAGAAAAAGTTTTTCATTCTCTCGAGCACAAGCTTCATTCCAACCCTTGTGCTAATTAGAAAGCAATTTTGCAAGAGTACGAACCTGTTTAAGGCCAGCAGTTGTAGCCCAAGTCTCAGTCTGCTTCAGCTTCTCAAAAGCAGCCTTATCTTTTTCTAGCTGCTATGCACCTTTCCGAGCAGCCTTCACCAATGCCTCAGCTTTCAGCTCGTAGGCGAACAGTTTCCTCCTCCTTGCGACCGAACACTTTGTAGTCTTCCATAATTGCATTCGCAATTATAGAACTTCAAACAAGCATGGAGGAGAGCTGGTTTATCCGGTTCTCACGAGGCAAACCACGGGCACGAAGAACCTCAAAAGGAGTGCCCAAACCGCTTAAGATATCCCTGCAAGTGGAGGGATCGTTGGAAACATCATCCCCTTGCATAACAGTCCAAGGAGGGCGATGATAATCCAAACCCCGGTCTACCGTATAAGAATGGTAATAAAACTCCAATTCAGTCTCACCAGGCTGAATTGAAGGTTGATCTTCAAAACCCGTACCGGCGGCAGTCGAACCAGAAACCTTCTTGGCAACGAGGGATTTTGGCTTCTCAGCATCAGGGGACTTCAGTTTCTCGCCCCCCTGAACTTCACTATCATGCGGGTCAATTAAGTTATCAGACGAATCCAACGTATCAGCAATGGTTTGACCCGCAGACTTCTTCGCGATGTCCTCCGCATGCACAGACGGCGGGGTAACCACTTCAATCGAAGGACTTCTTTTATCCTCCTTCTGGGTTTCCACACCCACCGCTTTCGGAGAAGACGGAGGAGTGGCAAAAACATTGACCGGTTCTTCCCGGGGTTCTACAACAAAACACAAAACATCCATCAGTTACAACTGTCACAACACTTATACTATGTATACTACCAACTTACCAATTGTGACCGCAGGTGTTGGCTTCGAGATCGCAACCCCCCGGGTTCTTCTCAACTTAGGACCTTTTTTCCCACCAGCAGCATGGACATCTACTTTCCTTTTCTTATCATCAGCGGGTTTAGAACCCGCAGATGATCCACCCGCAGCCGCACCACCACCCGGAACACCCAAACCCTCAAGGGTGTCAGACACTACCACGTAATCGTTGTATTTACGTAAACGAACACGAGAGATACCTGCCACCTCCGGCACCAAAGGAGGAACAACAACCGGCTCATGCGGTTTCTTCGGTCTGCGAAACCGTTTATCACCATGTTTCTCTACGTGCTGTTTGGGAACACCCGTGGCATTAAGGTCTCCCAAGGCCCCAAGATCCCCTGCGTTTCGTTCATCAACAAACATTTATAAAGAACAACTCGTTTACAAAAAACACTAAGGGAAGAATGCACTATTATACCTTTGCCTTGCGGCAAAACCGCCTCCATTGCGTCCCGTTCAGGCAACCGAAAGTTGTTACGGATGGTTATGTTGAACCCTTCCTCACCATCCTCACAAGGCAATACTACAACTTTGCCTTTGAAGTCCGGGCAAAACATCTTCCAAAGTGGAGCATCCTCTGATAGCACATTTATAAAAACTCAGTGACAAAAACAAGGAAGCAAAAAACCGCACAGGGAAAAAGGACACTTACCACCACTTTTCTCCCACACCACGGGCCTTGCCTTCCTGCTCATCCTCCCTAACATCATCCGCAGTACCCATAAATGCGTATTATCCAGCTTAAACCACCCAATGAGCCGCAAGTTTGGGAACCAGTCCACCGTATCTGCTCTAGGAACACTTATGTTCTCCGTGATGACCGAGTCCGTCAAATTTCTAAACTGCAACTTTGCAGTAATAGCAACAACTTTAATGTAGAAGAATTTTGTCTTCCACTTCGTCATGCCCTTGGGAGGTACCATCAACTTAGGGGTGTCGTCCCGTTGACGGAAGGAGTAAAAACCCATCGACACAGACAACTGGTAGAACCGCCAAAAATCTCCGACAGTGGGTTCTATACCAACAGCATGAAACGTGTACTCAAAGCTTCGAACTCGAATCATCCCAACAGGACTGAGTTGCGAAATGTGGAGTTTATACCACTCCAAACCTCAGCCACAAACACAGTCAACGGCAAATGGAGATTACAGACGCCGAAAAATTCAGACCACATGGTGACATACCCCGCCGGAGCATCAGTGGCGGTGTCCCCCTCTTATGGATAGATAGCCCCATACTCCGGTGGCATCTGAATATCTCTCATAAGCAAGTCGAACGACTATTTCGACCATTTAAGCACCGGCAAATTCTCCCCAGGAGCATTGCCTTCATCCTCCTCCGCCGCCACCGGCGACGAGGGTTTAGGGTTTTCACCTAGAGTAGAATGTGGATTCGATGGTTCAGCCATCAAAAAGAAGAAGAAAGGAAATATAAGATGAGTTCAGAAACTTCGAAGAAACCTCAACGGAAAATCAAAGGGTTGATCGGAGAAGACGAAGGTTTTTCACTTTCTCTCACCGGAAATTTTTTGAAATAAACGGTTTCCCCTTTTATACTCATTGCAATTAATGCATTACAATAACCGAAACGTTGTGCAAGAAAAGAACGAATTATGCATCGCCACGTGTACAGCGACGGTTCCGCTGACAGTTACCACGCGTGCGTGGCCGCCCACGCACCTAACAAAAGAGACTTTTGCACTTCTGCTACAATGCACTGATTACCTTGGGCAGTGCAAACGTCCTTTCATTTCAGCACATGCCAGGTAAATCCCACCAACTTCTACCAAGTCACACATGCGGTCTACAACGTCTACAAAAAGAGACAAGTGAAGACAACTCTCATGTACGCGGCATGCGGTTTTTTTATGGTTCCTTAAACCATAACCTAGACCGCATGTCATTTTTTACATAGCCCTCAAAAAATGGAAAAATATACATTTACACAATGTAAAGGGGAATAACCAACACCTTCACATATCCACGACCACACGTGGAATATGCGGAGATGACACACACGAGCCCGCACAGGTGTGTCAGATACTCAGAACCAGCATTGTTCTTTGGAGTGCGAAAACCGCTTCTCAGGAATATGCAAACCGCATTCCCTTAAAGCTTCTTCAAGCTTCAAATCCCTCGTGTCCGGTTCACAACCACAGAGGGAACGCGAACAATTTCTCCATAGGGAAAAGGACAAGTATGATGCGCGACCACACATCAGAAACCCTGACTCCTGATCCTTCAAGAGCTACATCAAAGCGTAACACTCTTTTAAAGCGAGTCTTCTGTTACAAACCGCAGACACTCATGAGTCACTGCGGCGAAACGTAACTACGCGAACGGTAGCTACGGAAGAGCCATGACTAAGGTATCACACGGATGAGCAAAGCTACTTCCAGAAAAACTGCTTTCCAACTAACCGTGAAGGAAAGTGGCTACAGAACGAATGCGGACGAGTTTAACCTAGATTCCTAACTATCTAAGATGACCTCCTTGAGCAACAAGCCAAGCAACAGTGGTAACAAGTCTGTTATGACTTTGTTTGCCCACCTATGGACTGCAGAGAATAAACAATGGTGGGCACTACCAGGCCTATGTCCATGTTTATTTGCCCATAGTTCAAGTGAACGATTCACATTGTTCGACCAAACATGGCCAACAATGACGCAAGTCCCTAACATTGTTCGATCAAACATAGCCAACAATGTAAGGGAACGAGGTAACCGCAAAGGACGTGCAGTTACTTGAGAGCTAAACTGGGAGAACACGAATACTCGACAAAATAGGGATCATCATTCCATGTCCAGTTGATAAACATAAAGCGATATCAAGGCACTTATAGCATTGCATCCGCATCCGCAGAGGTTACAACTAGAGTTGCGGCCACTGACATCTTCAGTCACCGTCTCAAAGGTTGGTTCGGCACACCAACAGGTGGCAACCAACCCTGATGACATTAGAAAAAGGTAGACCATACTACCGGATCAAAATTCTCGGCTGAGAATTCCGCATCAGACGGAACACACTCACCGGTACGGAAGAGACGTTACACGACTCTACCAGATCCCCAGCTTGATTTACTTGAAGCAGGAGCCCTCGATCTGGCCTAGAATCTTCCCCAACTTCCAAAATACCCACTTGACCTCATAGTCTAGTATTCCTCCCACATGCAACTTGCATGAGGAAACAACACTAGACTGGGGGGACTTGAAGGGGTATGGTCCCAGATCTCGCACCAGCATGGCCGCGAGTGACCATCACCCTTATAAAAAACCCCCACCGGCAAGAACTTATCTGTGTCCGTGCGGGCACGCGCGAACACAGCAGTCGAATCCAATCGGTCAAGCTATGAGAAGACTTACCTTGTGTATGAAAATGGGTGTTACACATAGCGATGCGGCTGGCACCGCATCCTATGAATATTTTCGTCATGACAAGGGATCTGGACAACAGCATCAGTCACCACAAGTGGCGATGCGGCCAAGCATCGCATCCCGCACATGTCTTGGCCAGAGCAAGAACGCGGAAACAACAGCAGTTACCGCGAGCAGCGATGCGGCGCGGCACCGCATCCTGCCCATGAGGCAAGTGGGACTGACACCACAGAGCAAGTGGCACAAATGACAGTGGCCTGTCAGCCTATACGTAAGCAATAGACTGACAACGCAGTAGGACGTGGCTTCACCTCCACAACCGACAAGCCTGACACACCTGCATAAGGGCGGCGCGTTGTTAGTCTAGCCACTCAAATACCCTCCTTCACTCCTCGGCTATAAATAACCATCCCTGACCAGGTTTGAGGTATCGCTTATCAACTCCCTCACTACTACTACTATCACACACTTTGCTTCCCAAGCAAATTACTAATTCTCACGCCGGAGAGTGGTAACAAGGAGCACCCCCCACCCCTTCCTCCTTGTTACGAGTCATGGTGTGTTTTCCTTGTGAAGGAGACAGATCAGCGGACGATCCAGCCACTGATCCTCGGAAAGAAGGGATTAACCCTACTTGACGAGACCAGTGAATTAACCTCTCTTGGTTAACCACTGTTTCATCAGGTATTAAAGAAATTAATTCATATATACTATGATTCCTTCTAAATATGTCCCTCAAATTTTTTCTAACATCTAGACATTAAGGAAATCAAGTCTAACATATATGACATGTTCCCACAGCACGTACATCATTGAAACTTATCTTGTAGCATTCCTAGAGATCTAAAAGGTTAGTGGGAGCATTAAGTGTCTTAATCTTAACTTGCGAAAGTTGCAAGAGGTAGGAGAGTGAAAACTTTTTGTTACCTCAATTTGTACCTCTTGTACAAGACATTGCTCCTTCACAAATTTTCTCTTTAAGAATCTACTGATACTCTAACAAAAGTTTCATTGTTGCTTAAACGTGGGCACACTCAGATTTCTTACCAAATTATAATCCTCAAACAGAGACACTACAATGAGTTATATCATTAACTTTTTTCTCTATTAGAATCTGTTGGTCTTCTAATGTTGACCATAAGCATGCTAAATTTCAAATGATTTCTAAAATTAGTGGGAGTAGTAAAAGTCCTTATCATGATTTGCAAGAAGTACAAGAGGCACGGGGAAGATATTTATTAAATTTTACTCGATTACACCTCTGGTACACCATACTCCACCAACTCTTACACACATAGAATCTTGAACGTGATAACAACTTAATCAAGAGTTAATCCATAAAACTGAAAGTCATAATACAATCCAATAATCAACTACGGAGGTCATCTAGGTTTAATTTTGATGATTATGTATCCTCCTTGACTGAAGTTGAAATGGATATTGGAAAGTTTACTGGTTCTACCTCCTCTAATTAAGCCATTAGCATCAATCAATTTTCCAAATGGAATAAGAATTGTTATTTGCAAATTTGATTTTATTTGTTAGTATAACGTTTGGGATTTGGTTGAATTACCTAAGGGTGTTCATCACTAAACAAAATCTGAATGCAAAGTTAAGATATTGAAAGCATGATTGATTCCTAAAGGTTACACTTAGAAGAGAATAAGTTATCAAAGAATCATCTTACCTTTCTTACAAAAGGTTTCTTTGAGGATTATTGCTGTTCTGGTAGCTTATAATCTTTTGTAGCTACATTAAATGAATATTAAAATACTTTCTCTAAACAAAGACTTACATGTTCAAAACAACCCGAAAGTTCTAAACTGAAAGGTTAAAACCACTTAGTTTGTAAGTCGATGAAATCCATATATGGGATGAAGCAAAAATCAAAATGTGATGAAATCTTAATGAAATTCTTTTCAGCAAGAGCTAAGTGGATTTATGTGTATCTACCTCAAGATGAGTGAGAGCAACTAATGTAAACTTGTCCTTATATAGATGACACTCTTTTGATAAGTATACGTTACATAAGTCAAAGAATTTTTCACACATATATTGATATAATGAATCTCGGATATACCACTTACGTGGGAGATAACAAAATATACCGAGATAGACCCAACGGGACATTAGTTTCGTGCCATAAACTATACTCTAAAGTGGGTCATTACATATGTAACAAACAATATTGCTCTCATTAAGAGGATAAAATGATAAATGAGATTACTTCCTTATGCTTCGTTAATTAGAATCCTTACGAAGGTTTAAGTCTATACTCGTTTAGATATTGCTCACATTGATGAACATTAGACCACTCTAGATTATTGTGAAGCATCTTACAATATCTTTAAGAAACAAAAAAAGACTATAAGAAGAGGTTGATTATTCTTACCTTGGTTTTATAATGTTCAAAAGAAACTAAAAGTCTATTTGGGGTAATCCTTATGTTTCCGGATAAATCTATCTCATGGAGGAGTCATAAGAAACTGTTAATAACAACCTAAATTATAATGACATAATATGTTGTTTATTAACAATGCAATTGTCACTAAATGTTGTTGAAATTTTATCATTAGACTCATAAACTTATTACCTCCATATAAATACTATATTGAAGACTTACTGTGAAAAGTCAGCTATCTTATTTACTTGAACAGTAACAGTTCAAGAGGTGCTTGATGTGTGCAAAATGCAACATATAAACTACATCAAATGAGGCATAAAACTAACCTGTTTTTAGTACTAATGTTGGAAAAAGTGTGCTTTTGTCTTCCTTTTGAATTTACAGGACCGAATGAGCTTAAACGAGCAAAAGTAGCAAATAAACATCAAAAGCCAACATAAATACAAAGAAAATGAATAAACGTGACATGCCCGACCCCTCGACAGCATCCCCAAGAGCAAAAACATGAAACAGAAGACTGACCACGGTCTGTGCCCATTGGACATGGGAGCGTGGTCAGGTGTCTGCAGAAAGGACAAAGTTGTGGAAGCTTCTACGCCCACCACATGGGCGTGCCCAACTCAGCACGGGGCGTGGTCAATGCTAAGGTACGCAGAATCTTGCAAACTCTTGGTAGTACAGATACGCTTCTGCCCACGGGTCCGTGCCCAACGAACACGGGCCGTGTGGAGCCTTATGCTTACAAAAGCAACTAATGTAGGAAGAGAAAGAGATGGCCACGGGGCCGTGTCCACTGGACACGGGGCCATGGCGGGGCTTCTATTCAGGCTATAAATAGGGGTGCTTGGCTCACTTCAAAGGCATCCATTAGCAAACCACTACTCTCCCACTTTGCCACCACTCCACCACCACTGCACCACCAACACCCACCATCATCATCCATCATCCACCTTTAGAGTGTCTAGTAGTCTTGGGATCCAAGATTGATAGTAAGAGTTCTTATCAACCAAAGGGCGTGTTTGGCTAAGTCTCTTACATCACTTGGTGAAGACAAGTCTTTTATGTACTACTTTTGATTTTTAATCTTTCGGCACTTTTTATTTGGTTTTGTATTAATGACTTTAATAACTAGTTTCTTATGTTGAAGGTGAATTTTTTTATCATTTGTCCGTGGTGTCTTGCCATTACTATAATGTCTATATAAAGTAAAAGATTGAGACCATTCATATCTCTACGGTCTATATAGAGGTATGTTGGCTACCTGGTCGGGGGTTAAGGAAATGGTTTCGTAACGTTCTTGCCTTGTTCAATGTATAGATCATCCAAGGACCTGGGTCAAGCTTACTAGGACCTCCTTCAATACCCACTGGTATTGGATCGCGGGGGTGCGAATGGCTTGACCCCCTCATATGTAAACTACTATTAATACATTAAACCGGCTACTTGGGATTGTATCCCTGCTGACTCAAACCACTTAGCCGAGGGTAACGTCACCTTCAAAAGAGGAGCCTACCACTTTTCGCATTGATAACTTAATTAATTATCTTTCAATATTCCGACTCTTTGGGATTGTATCCTTGCTGACTCAAACCACTGGGTTGAGGGTAACGTTACCTTCATAAGAGGGGCCTACTACTATAACTAAGATAATCACTTAAAAAGTCCGAAAGTGCAAAAATCATCAAAGGATACTTAAAAGGCGAGTCGGATCCAAATGATTCATCTAGTCTATCTGTTTATTTATTTTATTTTTATTTCTGCATTTTTAGTCTTATTTTTCTTGTTTAAAACCTTTTCTCAAAAAAATTTAGCTTGATTAGACGTTGAGGATAAACCGGTACTAAAAGCTCTTGTGTCCTTGGACGACCTCGGTATCTTAACAATGCTATACTACGATCACGATGGGTGCACTTGCCCAAGTGTGTATTTAGTATTAGTAGAACATCATGTTTTATAAATTTAAAACTTGACTAATATGTAAAATGAGCTTAAAATATCAATAAAAACATATAACACCTTGCACACAGCAAGTTTTTGGCGCCGTTGCCGGGGACACAAGGTTTTAAGAAAGTTAGGAATCAACGGCCTAATCATTTTTTCTTATTTTTCTACTTTTTAAGGATTTTTTCTTAATTTTTCATCTTCTGCAGACTTCAGCACGGGGCCGTGCCCACTGAACACGCCCCGTGCCCAATCTTTGTTACTTGCAATCCTGTTTTAAGTCAGACAATAGCTGAACACAGGGCCATGCCCACCGAACAGGCCCTCATGTCCAAACCCTAGTTACTGAAAACAGAACCGTAAGATCCCGACGGTTGGTAATTTCTGACACAAATATGAGTGATATTGATTATTTTTACTTTCGCTCCTCTTATGGTCGTGGTGTCAAATATGTGGTGGAGCTCATAAAGATTTAGAGTTACTTTCTGAATTACACTCCCCACTATATAGACCCAGCGTTTCCCTGTAACCTTAAGATGGGCAAAAGTAAAAACGATCCATATCTCTCCCCCTAGTGCCCTCAACCATTTCTTTTGAATGGCATAATTTTCGAAGAATTATGTCAGCTCGAAGAAATAATTCTCCAATTAATAAAAGAAATTGAGATGGATACATGTTATTTATCACAATATGATAATCAAGGAGAATTAGTGGGGACACATTCGGAATCTAACAACATCGTCAATACTGAAAGCACCTCCAACCCTTGTGAGGACTTGAGCGATAGTCGTCCCTGTGTCGCAATGGCTATTCTAGACAAATCTTGGAGAAAACGTCTATAATATCCTGCCAGTCCAAGAAAACTTCTTACTTCCGTTGGTGATTCAGGGACTTTCCATTTGGTAATCTCCTCGATCTTTGTGGGATCCACATGAATTCCTTCATGATTAACCAGATGTTTATGGAATTGCACTTCTTGTAACCAGAATTCGCATTTTGAGAATTTAGCATAAAGCTTTTCTTTTCTCAATAATGTCAGAAGTGTATGCAAATGTTCTGCATGATCTTCCTTGATCTTAGAGTAAATTAGAATATCATCTATAAAGACAATTATGAATTTATCTAGGTATGGTTTACATATCCAATTCATCATGTCCACAAATGCGGTTGGGGCATTGGTTAAACCAATGGCATGATTGTAAATTCATAATGACCGTACCTTGTTCTGAAAGCAGGTTTAGGAATGTCCTCTTCCTGTACTTTCAATTGATGATATCCTGAGCGTAAGTCTATCTTAGAAAAGAATGGAGCTCCTTGAAGTTGATCGAACAGGTCATCGATTCTCGGTAGTGGGTACCGAGTTTTAATCGTAACCTTATTCAATTCTCGGTAATCAATGCACATACGCATCGATCCATCCTTCTTCTTGACAAATAGCACCAGTGCTCCCCATGGTGATGAACTAGGTTGTATAAAACCTTTTTCAAGTAGTTCGTCCAACTGTTTCTTCAGTTCCTGCATCTCCGTTGGGGCTAGTCGATATGGTGTTTTGGCAATCGGGGCCGTTCCTTGTATTAGGTGAATTCTAAATTCAACCTCTCGATCTGGCGGTAATCCGGGTAACTCTTCTGGAAAAATGTCTTAGAATTTAGATACTACTGGAATATTTTTTAATTCTTTTCCTTTAGTGTTAATGACTATGGAAATCATATACACCATTCCTCCTTTCCTTTCATAGCTTGCAGCTTTCATCACAGAGATGAATTTTGTTGACCTGGTTGGCTTGTCTCCTTTAATGGTGATCTTTTCACCATTTGGTGTACTTACTTGTACAGACTTTTGATCACATAAAATACTGGCATGATTGGCTACCAACCAATCCATTCCTCGTACGACATCAAATCCGGCTAGATTTATTGGAAAGAGATTAGCAGTAAAGTTATGGTTTAGAATTTCTATCCTGGTTCCTTGCAGGATTTCGCTTATTTTGATAGAATCCCCATTTGCCGTCTCCACCAGACAGTCTTGTTGAAGGTTAGTTAATGGTTGATTGAGAAGTCTGTAGAAAGAAGTATTGATAAAACTTTGGTTTGCACTGAAGTCAAATAATACTTTAGCAAAAATATCATTATCTAAAACCGTATCGGCAATCACATCCGGAATCATTTTGCCTTCTTCAGCTATCAGAATGAATGCTCTGGCATTCTTCTTGGGTCCTTCGGTTGCCTTAGCTTTGGTGGTTGTCGCTAGAGCTAGTTTCGGACAGTTCGGTTTGATATGACCAGCTTCTCCACAATTGTAGCATAATCTATTGCTAGCTTTTTTCCTGCAGAAGTTACAGTATATTGAGCACCTTCTTGAGTGCTTCCTTTTGGAATAATTGTAGTTTGGTGAAGAGGAAGAACCTGTTCATTTCCCACAATAGGAATTACCATAACATAATTCTTGGGTAAGATTTTGAGCTTGGTTCTTTCTCTGGTTTTCGTCTTGCGTACGTACCAACTCATCAGTCAGAGTGTTGGCTAGTTGTACTGCTTCTTCTATGGTATGTGGTCTAGCTGCCTTGACTATATGTCTGATCTCACTAATTAATCCCCAGATGTAACAGGAGATTAACACTGGCTCTAGTGATGCTAAGGTTGGTACTATCCTAGCATATTGAAAGAATATGGTAGTGTACTCCCTGCAATCTACTCCAACCATTCTATGATTTAGGAACTTATTAGCAATCTACTCTTTTTCATGAGGAGGATAGAATTTTCTTTCAACTATTTCCTTAAATTTGGTCCACTCCATGTTATAAACTTTGTCACTTCCTCTGGATTGAAGAATGGTATTCCACCACTCTAAGGCTGCATTCTTAAAAAGATTAGAAGCAAACATGATCTTATCTTCATCTGCACATTTACTTATTTTTAAGACTGCTTCTGTCTTTTCTATCAAGCGCAAGGCTGAAATGGCTCCTTCATTTCCTGGGAATTATATTGGTTTACAGGCCAAGAATTCTTTATAAGAACAACCATATGAGATGATTCTACTTCTTTTTGGAATTGGAGCTTGAATAAGTGGTCCGTGATTTCCATTCAGGATATGACTTGGTTCAGTGGTTGCACGTTTACTTCCAATTACAGAATTATTATTTTCTTGTTTCTTTAATAGTCTTGATAATATATGGCATAGCATCTATGACTCCTTGTGCTACCATATGTTCAATGGCACTTTTATTAACTTGGTTCCTGTTATTATCGTTATTTTGGTTTTCCTGATTTACTTCGTTTTCCATCTGAATTGTAAACAGTTATCAGGTATTAATATCATAGAATAAAACTAAAACAAACAACCACTCAAGCCGATTGAATCAAAAACGTCGAGCATTGCGACTTACTCTTTTTATATATATATATATGCATCGATTACAAATTACAACTGGAATTTAAATATTAGTAACTATGCATCGATATATATATATATATATATATATATATATAGGTGATATATCTATTTTAGTTGATATACATGTTTTTATCAAACTACAAAATACACATATATATATTATATTAGGTTTTGGCTTGGCTAGAACTGCATCTCACGCACGTCATACTGCCAGACGAGTTTCTCTCCTATCTGACGGATCCGATTTCCCTCTTCAACTAACTCTTCACCATATTGGCGAAGTTCCTCCACATTCTCTTGCTTCATGGGTGGTAATGGGGCTTGCACTGGTTTAGGGTAACATGGTATGGGTTCTCCGTAAGGGTATGGGGTATTCAATATATCCCGAATTGACCTGTTTTCATACAACCACATGTCTAAAGGGTTTAGTGTTGTATACTGCTCTATAGGGTTTGGTGTGGGAATTCTAGGGATCTCATTGGGGTCAAAAGTTGGGATTGGGAATTGGTCCTCCTGATTATGTTCTATTTCCATGGGTTGGTTAAGTAATAAGGGTAGAAGTTGTGGTTCAGCTATTTGGTTAAGATTAGGTTCTGCTGATGTGTTTGCTAATGTGTGGAAATCAGCTTGTTACCTTTCTAACTCTTCTTCCCATAAGGGTCTGGTTTCGTGGTTTGGGTATTTCTCTCTCTATTTGCTATTGCTCGTTGTTGTTGGAGTTTTTTTCATTCTTTTCCTCATATCATGAGCTCCTCTACTAAACCAACCTCTCTTTTTAGGGAGAAATGGTTCCTTAGATTGGGCTTTAAAAATAAAGATTCCTTCCTCCGAATAAGCGGTGTATCCTGGGGTTGGCTGGGATGAGGTTCCTTCATTCTTTGGAGAATGAGGTAATTGACGACTACCGTCAGAAGTACCCTGGTCGCTCATACTGTAAACTAAAAATTGTCAAATAACACAAAATAATAATATACATATTTACACACAAGTTATTTCCTAACACAATTGGTTAAAATTTAGGTAATAAGAGAACACCTAAATGGCTTAAACCAGTGGCTTTGGTTCTGATACCACCATCTGTCGCAGCCACCGACCCCTACCCAGGGAGCGGGCGCCGCGAGACCAACAGCTGGTGGTATCGGTATTTATTAATTTGGCAGCGGAAATAAGACATCAAAATCGTAGTTAGGAAATAATTTCAGAGTTTCAAAACACCAAACTTTTATAATTAACAAATGAGATAAAACCCATGTTCCATTGACAATACATTTATAGGGATAAACCCTAGTTGCTAAAAACATAAACTTTTATTTAGGTAACTTTTATAGCAACTTCTTTAAGCCTTCAGTGCTCCATAGCTGGCTTCTTATAGCTTCAAATTAAGTTACCTGAAACGCGTTTTAAAAAGATTTTATCAACAAGAAATACTAGCGAGTGAATCCCAGTTTAATCAAAACAAGCTTTTATAACTTTACAGTATCGAGAGCGATTACAATGTTTATATCTACCAATATACTCATTAAGTATTTGTCATGTTGGCAGTTCCATGACCGTGGTCATATTACTATTGGCTAACTCGTTGTCCAATAGTAACACTTTACTAGTAGTGTATACAAAACCCCACATACTGGCAGCAATTGTAGAATACAAAGACTCAAATCACTGTAAGTATAATTGAAAATAATTGAGGTTTTTAAAACAGTTTGGTAGAAAAAGAGAATGACTCACTTTGTAGACATAGGTAATTCTACAGCTTCCTGATGGTGTTCCTGATTATTTTCTATTAAAAACCAACAATGCACACGTGTTAGTAAGATAACCCAAGTCACTTAGCCATACAACACGAGTCAGAACTCCAACGAACTTAGTCAAGCAGAGCCTCGACATGCGTAACGGAGCACTATATCAATCGGGTAGGGTAACGAATTAGTTATCGGGGGTTAAAATACTTACAATGAGGCAGAGCTTCGTTTTTTAGGGGTATAGTAACTGATAATTTCCGCACTATAGCTTGAGAGAAGAAAGAAATGTGAGCGGAGGTGAACTGTGCCACCCCTGCCCTATTTATACGAATTCAGTAGGTATATCGCCCCCCCCCCTTTTCTCCTTTCGCGGCCCGTGAGGGCAACCCTAGCTATGGCTAGGGTGGCCGGGTGACCCCATAGCTTCAACATGTGGTGGACACATGGCGTTTTTGCGTGTCCGGCAAGGTAAGGCCTCTCGCGCCCCGCGAGGCATATGGCCAAGATGCTCGTGGCCCTGCGAGCGAGTTAAAATGTTTACTTTATTTGATTTTTATAAAAACTAAGGTTATACGGGTTAAGTTTCGTATACGGGGTATATTTAGGGTGTTTTTCAAGGGTTGTTATAATTTCGGACTCTTAACTGGTGATAGCTCGATCTCAGATCAATTTTGGAATAGAAACTCAACCCTTGCAGCTGTTGAAAAGGTTGCCGATGCGTGGGATTGGGTGGCGTTTCTTAACGGTCACTTTGTGCAATTCACGACAGTCGATACACATACGAAAGGTGCCGTCCTTTTTCTTGACAAAAAGTACGGGGGCTCCCCAGGGTGACGAGCTAGGACGGATAAAGCTCTTATCTAGTAGCTCATGTAGTTGGGTAGATAGTTCTTCCAGTTCGGCTGACGCTAATCTGTAAGGTGCACGAGCTATAGGCGCCGCTCCAGGAGTTAGCTCGATTTGAAATTCGACTTGACCGTGAGGTGGGAGACCAGGTAATTATTTAGGAAATACCTCGGGAAAGACGAGAACGATGGGAAAATCTTCAATCTTCTTTTTCCTTAGTTTGGGCATCGGTGACGAGAGCTAGAATAGCGGTATGGCCTTTTCACAAACACATCTGGCCTTTAAGATTGAGATGATGCCTACAACAACACCACTCTTTTCGCCTTGAATAACAAGAGATTCGCCGACCGAACGAGGAATGCGGACAATTTTCTCTTGAGAGAGTATTTCCGCTCGATGTTGGGATAACCAATCCATTCCGATGACAACATCTAAGCTTCCAAGAACGATGAGAAGGAGATTTATAATAAGCATCTAGCCAGATAACACAAGTTTACAACCGTGGATGACATGAGTGGCCTCGATGTTTCTACCACTGGCTAATTCGACAACATGTTTAAGGTTCAAAGGAGTTGGTGTAGACTTAAGCATCTTACTTACATGTACGGATATATAACTAGCATCGGCTCCAGAATCAAAAAGTACGGAAACAAAATGATCATCAAGTAGGAACTTACCCGTTACAACATTGGGGTCATTCCTTGCTTCACCAGCACCGATCACGAACACTCATCCTCTTGCTCTGTTGTCACCATTGTTGTTGTTCCTGTTGTTGTTGTTGTTCCCAACGCCTTGATTGTTCTTGTTATGGTTTTGATTCAGTTCGGGGCAATCCCTCTTAAAATGCCACTCCTCCCCACATTAGAAACAAACCTTAGTGTTACCCTGATGCTGTTGTTGTGGTTGGCTTTGTCTTGCTGGATGCGGGCTTATACAATCTTTAGCCACATGCCCTAACTGGTTGCAGCGCTGACAACAGATTTTCTCACACTGGCTGTTGTGATGCCGGTTGCACTTGTTGCACTTGGGTCGGTTCCCTTGATTACCACCCTGGTTTTGGTTAGCTTGAGCTTGTTGGTGGGGATCTTTGTTGCTCTCAAACTTCCTCTGCTGAACTGGTGTTTGTGTGGGGTTAGGATCCTTGCCCTTGTTACCATCCCATTTTCGCTTGTTATCGCGAGAGGCATCAGTAACAGCGCTATCCTTGCCCTGCTCAACTACTTCATCAGTAAGACGGTGTGCTAGACCGACAACTTGCTGGATTGTGGGAAGATTAGCTGAAGTCACCAAACTTTGGATTTCAGGAACTAAACCCTTGAGATAAAGTTCAATCCTTTCGTAAGCAGACTGAGATAGATTGGGACATAGAACATCCAGATCGTTGGTGTGACAACCGGTGATTTACGGCTCTTAATTACGTGATTAACAGACGATTAACGCGACTACGATGAATACCGACATTATTTTTACGCGTTTTTAACTTTGAAATATTATTTTACTAGGCTACGGTGTTTTAGGTATTAAAACGTGTCTCGTAGGAATTACGGGCCATTTACATATGAGATGGGCTTGTGGGCCCTGGGCCCAAGCCCAAAACCACAAGCCTAAACCTGCACATAATATATTAGATCTCTTTCTTATAAATCTATACAAAATCTTGCAAAATCTATAGAAAATCTCTATAAAATCTTTCCCAAGATTCACAAAATCCTTACAAGATTTACACAAGATTTCATAAACAACTATAAAAGGGGTCTACCCCTTGATTTTTGAGCAGACACAACAATCAAACAAACACACACAAAGAAAACTGATGCCTGGCTCCTTTCACTCCACTCTCTCTCTCGATATGTACATAAGACACTCTCAAATTTCCTCTCATCTCTCTCTATCTATACACTTTATCATACACATTCAAAAGCCAAAACCAAACATAGACAAAAGCTTATAAATCCTCAGCTCCTCCCCCATCTAAATCCTCAGCTGACGACCGGAGCCGATTTACCGGCCGAGTGCTGGCGGTGTTCCATGCCGCCACACTTAATAACCCCTCCCCCTTCTCGGTTTCTCGGTGAACCCACACCCGAGCCGGCGCCAATAACAGGTTAACCGGTCGGCGAATCATAGCAGAGAGAGAGAAAGTGATGAAGGAGGAGAGGAATCGGGAAGAAATCAGAGAATCGGAGACGGCGGAGCAGCGCCGCCGCTCATGGCGGCGGCGGTGGAGTTGATCGGCGGTGGCAAGAAGCAGAGACAGAGAGAGGGACTTGAGAGAGAAAGAGAAACGGCGGTGCCGATTCCGGTGACGAACCGCCGTTGGCGGCGGTGGCGCCTTGTTCCGACAATTTCACGGTAAACACCCCCATTCACGTTTCTCTGTTCGTCTCCTTTTCTTCTTTGATGACCAATTATGATGATAGTTGCTGAAATTTATTGAAGATGATGATTAATGGCTGAGAGTGATAAAGGAGATGATGCACTTCAGATTTGTTCCGGGTTTCAATCTCGGGTCACTCGCGGGTGTTCGGGTCGTCATCGGGTTCGAGTTTTAGTTCAGTTTGGGTCGGTTCGGGTCGCAGGTTTGGGCCAACAGGTCAGCGGATCAGACCCGGTGTGGCTTTGGTTCGGTCAACGGGTTCGAACAAGGCAGCCAACGAGACTAGACAGTTCAGTTCAGTTGACTCGGTCAAACCGAGTCAACTCGGTCAAGGTCAGCCGGTCAACTCAGTTGACGCAGTCAACTCAGCGAGTTGACTCGGTCAGCTCAGCTTCTCGACGCAAGGATTGGTAAAGATTTATAGCGGCACGCGTTAATAACGTTATTTTATATAGTTTTCGTTACTTACATAAACTCTGCCGTTTTTCGAGAAAATTCGTAAAAATAAAACGTGTTTTATTATAAAACGAACTATCCTATTCCAGTAATTTTTTTTATAAAAACAAATACAAATATCGACCACACTTCACAACATCACGAAAATGACAATTTGGATATTATTTCGACAATGCTTTTATAAAATAAAATGTGAAATAATATTCTCAATTCTTTTATTACTTTCAACAATCCTTTCAAGTATCAATCAATACGAAATCTTTTCGTAAAAATAAATATACTTTTTATTTATTTCAAAAATCGAACAATACGAAATTGTTTGATAAAGCAAATATAGCTATATATTTGTTTCAAATAGCATACAACACGACCTCTTTTTATAAAAATTAATATAGTTTATATATTTATTTCAAATATCACACGACTCGAATTCGTTTTATAAAAATAAATATAGATTTTATATTTATTTAAAATATCGTATCACACGAAGATTCCTATATACACAAAGGACTTCTCGGGACGACAGGCGATCTTAACGACATATTTATATATTTTGATATAAATATTTATTTATTTTTAAATATCTCGAGAATCAAGTCTTTTCAAGACTTACTAGTTATATTTGACGATAAACGATACTTATCAATTATGACCTAATCGTTTCCATTAACTCAACAACTTAACCGTCGAGTCGTTCGGTCAACGATTCGGTAAGAGCTCGGTGACACGTAGTTTAGTTACCGTGTTTATTTAGAAACTTATTAGATGTTCCGTGTTGGGAATATTGTAGAATGCACACTAGCAAGTCAAGTCTTGGAAACGACATCACGAAGTCGTAATTAGCTAGCTTTGCACAATAATAATCAGGTGAGTTCATAACCCCACATTTTCACTATTTTACATTTTATAAATGTTTTTGGGGTGGAAAGACTTGCAAGTTTTGCAAAAATAAACAATTTATCGATAAACGAAAACTCATATTTCTAAACCATGATACGAATGGATTACAAAGAACTCAAATGGTTTACGAATGATTTGTACTAAAGATACCGGTTTTACAAAACAAATGCGTATTTTCGAAACGTGAATGATCTTAATGATTAGGGACGAGATTGTCCTAGTTATAATAATGGGATTGGGTAGGTCTGCGTACGTAAAACGAGACAACCCAGTGAGTTCATGTCCCCACTTTTAAACTTTTACATACTTTTAAACTTGGGGAAAATACATGTGTTATGGTATGCTAGATACAAAGACTAAGGAATGATACTTTAAATCGTGTCACGAATAGGGTACCAGAAGCACCATTAATCAACAATATACCTAGACCGTAGAACAAAAGGTTAGATCTAATGGGTTTTCGGGCAGCCACACTCTTGGTGAAAACTAGTACCAAGAAGTGCTTTTGTGTCTCAGTCGTGAATCGACAACTAGAAAAATGCCTATGGTTTGGATGCTTCCTATGTCGTGTCACATGTTAATGGCCTTGCAACCCATAAACAATCTCGATAATTACAGAAATACTTGATTTATACAAATTACATACCATGTTTTATACAAATTCAAAGCATAGGATTATGCGGGTATGATGTCAAAGTCAGGGTGGGAATTGACGGTTATACAAACTTTACAATTAGAAAGTTTCCATATAACTTGACAAGAAAATGATTTTTAAATTCGTTTTCTCAATAATATTTCACAAACCGGTTATCAAAAAGATTTATTTCAAATCTTTTACAAACAAACTATGAACTCGCTCAACTTTATGTTGACTTTTTCGCATGTTTCTTTCTCAGGTTGCATTTCTAAGATAAGGCACGGTTGGAATAGGAGAACCATTGGAGATACGAGTCCTTAGTGGCGTTCAATTTCAAGAAGTCTTAGATTATATCTGCTTCCGCTGTGCAATGAAGATACCAGTCCAGTCACGCCGGCTCAGATAATTTCGGGGTGTGACAGATTGGTATCAGAGCTATAGGTTACAGCGAATAAGGTTTCTGTAGAGATACCTAGGCTCTAACCTCATATTTCTCTGGGAACTTAGATTATTAGGACTTTGAATACATACAGAACGCCTAAGACTCGAATATGGTCTCCAACCGTTGCCGAAAAACAAACAGTCAAAATTTTGTTTTCAAACATACGCTATTGTGGTGTTTTATATACGGTACACAAAAACAATTACATACAGTACATAAAACTCTGAGAGTATAGGAAACATGCATTTAAGACCTTCGGAAACTTATGTTGAAGTTCATTAAAGGTCATCACGTAGGAACCACGTTTATTAACTCGGGAAAACGCCATTATTGTGTCGTCTATGCTATTTTTTAACCGAGCATGTAACCTACGCAAAACAAAGCACGAGCGTGCAAGATTTCACGAAACTCAATCTACATGTCGACAGAGGTTGAAGTACGTTACATACGACTTTCGAGGAAGCGGCGGTTTGGCACGCGGTCCTGCGAACGACACGAGTCATGCTAAGGGGAAGATGTATGTCTCCGCATTTCCCCTAACTCATTAGTGACGAATACGCTATGTTCGACATTCCATGGTAATGTCACCTAACAACCGGTCATCACATGAAACCCCAGGTAAAGTCCTCAAATTCCTTTTATTGAAATTTCGACTTTCACATGTACGGAGTAGATTTTCGTATCCCTACTCCTCTTGATGGTCATTATATCATGATCATTTCTTTTAGTATAGCGAATATTCAATTACTTCATTTCTTGAGGAATTCATATGTTACGCATGCATCGTTTGTTACGCATGTGGTTTCGTTCAAATAAGCGTTTCATTTGTTCCGAGTCGTAGTGGACTTGTTTGGTCTACGACTCCATTAAGTTGTTTGTTGATTTCGACACCTTGTGATGGTGTTTTCACTAATTGAAGCTTGCGCTAAACTTGTTTACGCATCTCATGCACGGATTTAATTATTTATTTATTGATTTACTTTAATCCGCTTCGATTTATCACATTTAAGCGGTCTTAACACAATTATGTGTTAAGGCAATGGTACACAAATTCATTCTACATTCCGGTGTACCTACTAACGGTTCTTTCAACATCGATCGAATATTTTATGATATTTATTGTTTCTTCATCTTCGATCGAAAACAATAATTCTTTGATGTTCCATCTTCAATTGAAAATCTTGTGATAACGTTTGAATCAAATTTTCAAATTTGCTTCATTGTACTTTCGCTTGACTTCAAACACGGTGAATTTGTTAGATCACCGCTATTATTGAATTATTCTGATCACTACGACACCTTGTGGCGTCGGTATAACTTGCAGCTTGGACTGATCATGATCAGCGTTTCATGCAAAGCTATTTCATTGAACTTGTTGATTCTAAGTTCCATTTAGTGGATGTTATCGTTTCTAGAATTCATTTGCATATTGTAAACGTCCACTTGGGATTCTATTGGTTGAAATTCCTCTTTTGTTGGACCCCTGTTAACTTGGTCACATTTGTAATTGTATCAGTATATCTCGTTTCCTTTGACATTATTCGTATTTACTTACGCTTAACGAAACTCAAAGGAGTTAACGTAGTCTAAATTTCGAGGACGAAATTTTATTAACAGGGGGAGAATGTGACAACCGGTGATTTACGGCTCTTAATTACGTGATTAACAGACGACTAACGCGACTACGACGAATACCGACATTATTTTTACGCGTTTTTAACTCTAAAATATTATTTTACTAGGCTACGGTGATTTCGGTATTAAAACGTGTCTCGCAGGAATTACGGGCCACTTACATATGAGATGGGTTTGTGGGCCCTAGGCCCAAGCTCAAAACCCATAAGCCTAATCCTGCACATAATATATTAGATCTCTTCCTTATAAATCTATACAAAATCTTGCAAAATCTATAGAAAATCTCTATAAAATCTTTCCCAAGATTCAAAAATCCTTACAAGATTTACACAAGATTTCATAAACAACTATAAAAGGGGTCTACCCCTTGATTTTTGAGCAGACACAACAATCACACAAACACACACAAAGAAAACTAATGCCTGGCTCCTTTCACTCCACACTCTCTCTCGATATGTACATCAGACACACTCAAATTTCCTCCCATCTCTCTCTATCTATACACTTTAACATACACGTTCAAAACCTAAAACCAAACACAGACAAAACCTTATAAATTCTCAGCTCCTCCCCCATCTAAAACACATACACACACACACCATGAATCACCTCTGCTATCTCTTTCGATGCTCACGGCTGACGAACGGAGCCGATTTACGCCGAGTGCCGGCGGTGTTCCATGCCGCCACACATAATAACCCCCCCCCCTTCTCGATTTCTCAGTGAACCCACACCCGAGCCAGCTCCAATAATAGGTTAACCGGCCGGCGAATCATAGCAGAGAGAGAGAAAGTGATGAGGAGGAGAGTAATCGGGAAGACATCAGAGAATCGAAGACGGCGGAGCAGCGCCGCCGCTCACGGCGGCGGCGGTGGAGTTGATCGGCGGCGGCAAGAAGCAGAGACAGAGAGAGAGACTGGAGAGAGAAAGAGAAACGGCGGTGCCGATTTCGGTGATGAACCGCCGTTGGCTGCGGAGCTGCGGCGGCGGTGGCGCCTTGTTCCGACAATTTCACGGTAAACACCCCCCCCCCCTCACGTTTCTCTGTTCGTCTCCTTTTCTGTTTTGATGACCAATTATGATGATAGTTGCTGAAATTTATTGAAACTGATGATTAATGGCTGAGAGTGATAAAGGAGATGATGCACTTTAGATTTGTTCCGGGTTTCAATCTCGGGTCAGTCGCGGGTGTTCGGGTCGGCATCAGGTTCGAGTTTTGGTTCAGTTCGGGTCGGGTCACAGGTTTGGGTCAACAGGTCAGCGGGTCAGACCCGGTGTGGTTTTGGTTCGGTCAACGGGTTCGAGCAAGGCAGGGAATGAGACTAGACAGTTCGGTTCAGTTGACTCGGTCAAACCGAGTCAACTCGGCCAAGCTCAGCCGGTCAACTCAGTTGACTCAGTCAACTCAGCGAGTTAACTCGGTCAGCTCAGCTTCTCGACGCAAGGATTGGTAAAGATTTATAGCGGCACACGTTAATAACGTTATTTTATATAGTTTTCGTTACTTACATAAACTCGAGCGCGAACAGAATTATTTAGTGACTATTTATTTTATTGGTACAATTGACGTAATTTGACATTTGGTGATTGAATTGTGTTGGTTGTCAAGTGTTTTCGCTCGACGATTTCATTCTTGGGTGGTTGATTTGGCCCTTGTTCCTGTAACTCGAATCCTAGCCCGGTATATCCCATTTTAATTTTACCCCTTTGTGAACCTTACACCTTTTTTACTCTCTGATCGAGGTTCTCGGCATTGAAAAATCTTCGTAAACTAAATCGCACGTGTATATGTTGACATTTAAGAGATATACAGTCAAGAAAATCAAGGGCAATGGTGATATATATGCAGATTAGACACCAAAAAAAATCACTCAACAAATGGCTACAATTTAAGGAATGTGTTTAGTGACGGCACGATGGAGAAAGGTCTGGTGACAAGAAAAGCTGCTTCTAGGAGGTTGTCAAGTGTTTTCGCTCGACGATTCCATACTTGGGTGGTTGGTTTGGCCCTTGTTCCTGTAACTCGAATCCTAGCCCGGTATATCCCATTTTAATTTTTCACCATTGTGAACCTTACGCCTTTTTTACACTCTGATCGAGGTTCTCGGCATTGAAAAATCTTCGTAAACTAAATCACACATGGATATGTTGACATTTAAGAGATATAAAGTCAAGAAAATCAAGGGCAATGGTGATATGTATGCGGATTAGACACAAAAAAAAACACTCAACAAATGCATACAATTTAAGGAATGTGTTTAGTGACGGCATCAGATTCCTAATTGATGGAGAAAGCTCTGGTGGCAAGAATAGTTGCTTCTAGGAGGTTGTCAAGTGTTTTCGCTCGGCATCCGAAAACAGAGGAAACTCTGCTCGTTTTTCGAGAAAATTCGTAAAAATAAAACGTGTTTTATTATAAAACGAACTATCCTATTCCAGTAATTTTTTTTATAAAAACAAATACAAATATCCACGACACTTCACAACATCATGAAAACGACAATTTGGATATTATTTCGACAATGCTTTTATAAAATAAAACGTGAAATAATATTTTCAATTCTTTTATTAATACGAAATCTTTTCGTAAAAATAAATATAGTTTATATTTATTTCAAAAATCGAACAATACGAAATTGTTTCATAAAACAAATATAGCTATATATTTGTTTCAAATAGCATACAACACGACCTCTTTTTATAAAAATAAATAAATCTATATATATATATATATATATATATATATATATATATATATATATATATATATATATATATATATATATATATATATATATATATATATATATATATATATAAATGAGATGGATTTGGGCCATGTGGCATGTGATTTTGAAGCTTTTTGATGATGTGGTGTCACACCCCTATTTTCCACGTGTCACCGGTGGGCCCGGTGGGAAGTATCGTGACGTCATTGATATCATCATAGTCAAACAACACAACATATAAAATGCACAGCGGAAGCAAAAGATATAGATTTATTTCAACTGAACAAAAATGTAATGTTTAAGTATTACAACACCGTTGAAACAGATCCACAGGCGGATCAAATAAAAAGGAAAATTGTTCAACAGACTTTGACATCTAAAGCTTGCGAGACTTGAGTAATGATGCCTGGAGTAGCCAGCCTATTTCGTCTAGTACCTGCACTTAGCCTTTTTGGAAAATACGCCAGTTTGCACTGGTAAATACAACTTAACTGACTCATTTTGAAAAGAGTTTGAAAAGTGATTTAAATGCACTTCGGCAAAAATATTTTATAACTTGGGACAATTATTCAAAATAATCTTGTATACAGTTTTACACATTTGTTGTCCATTAGGGCCGGTTTGTAGGGCCGGACTTAAGTTAACTGACACGCCACATGTATAATGCCCACAAGGTCGATTCCTTATAGTGGGATACCAGTTTTTACATAATGCAGCTGTCAGGTGTACGCCTACAACCCGTGCTTAGGTCGTTGCCATTTCATGAATGATGCCAAGGATATCCGGGACATGGTCATTTAACCCCCAAGGGCCATACACCAAATAATACATATCAAACAGGTTATGTAAATACATCAATCACAATACGATTTAAATGACTACATACACCCGACCAAGCGGTACTTTTATAGCACCGTATCCCAAGCCCGTATAGGGAAAATAAGTTAAGAGTATTTACCTGAGCAATAGTATAATTCAAATACAGCAAGCGCACATAGCTTTTACTGGGCTCCTAATCTGGAACGAAGGTTTTAATAATCTATTAGAATCCTAACGGGTCTTTAATTTAGCCTAAGCTTTAGACCGGTTAGTTTTCAAAGGAAGGCACGATTCAAACGCATGATAAAGCGAAGACCGGCTTAGAATGTGGTTTTGACCCAACAAGCTTGTATACTTGTTTAATATGGGTAACTTAACACATTCTGAATTTTGAGACAAAAACGATATGGTTTGACCCATTTCGGCTAATATATGTAAACTAGTTACATAGACCGATCCAAACGCGAAACATGCGTAACGGGTAACCATAAGAGTCATGAACATGTTCCATAGGTTAATATGCCTTTGATATGTTGTGATATCAATAGGATATCTTCCATTATGCCCAAAACGAGTTTAAAACCAATTTATGCCCCGTAGGGGTATTTTGGTCATTTTAAAGGTTATAAAAGAGGTTAAATAGTAATCTGAGTTTCGGGTCTGATTATATCAGTAAAAATACTTAATTTACTAAGTTACATCAGTAGGGTATAACCTATACGTGAAATTTATCACTTATAACCAAACTATGGATCTTAAGGGCATTTTGGTAATTTCACATAGGCTTAAAAGGTCAAAACTGGGATTCTGAGCTTAAGACTTTTGCATACGGCTAAAGTATGAAAATTTACTTAAAACATCAGTAGGTATCAAGTCTTATAGATTTAAAATGGTTTCAATATATACTATGCGTTAAAAACGCTTAAATAGGTGATTTTGAGCTATTTCCGGGTTCAAAAAGGGAAGCGGATATTTTTATTTTTCTAGAAGGCTCAAAATACTTTATTTATCATATTAGATCTGTATAAAAAGGTTTGGGGTCAAAAGGTTTTGTAAAACTCATTTTATAGCCTAAAAGGGCAAAACCGGCAATTACCGAATCAAGCTTAGAACTCTAGGTTACGATCAGCCTAAAAATAAATAAAAATATTCAAAAATCTCAAAATATTATATTACATCAGTGGGTAATAAGTTTGGTATTAAAAATTGGGTTTAGATAGGCTATATGCTAATCGTACGGTTTATTTACCGAAAAGCTTCTTAATTACGCTAACGAGCATATCTCCTAATCTAGACCTCAAACTGATGTGAAACTTTACGGACATGCTTATAGATCAGTAATAAAGGTTTTAGTCCTTTCACATCTTCAAAAATATTGTTTTAACATTAAAGGGCATTATGGTCACATTTAAGCATTATGGAAACAAGCGATGGTCTTTAATTCTAAAGAACCAAGTAGTATAACTTTGGGGGGTTATACTATCATATAACATGATCACAAAGGACCCTAAGGAATAAATAACTCAAGCTAATTCGGGTCAGAACTGAAAGTCAAAGCAAAGGTCAAACCTTGCGACTTTCGGTTGCGAACCGAGCCTATACTTAGAATTGTCGGGTTGAATCATGCTTAGACATGTTCAACTAATATTTACCAAGTCATTAAGTGACAAAACTGATTTTTATAACTTTTATATCATTAGTTATGAATTTTATTTAAAACAAACCCGATTAACTTTAATTTGACCCGACAATTAAACTAAGTAAACGTGGTAATTATGAGGTGCTCTTTTGAGAGTTAAATACCTACCTAATTACGATCACGTAGCCACGTTCCACGCGAACAATGGCTCAACCGATTAAAAGTCAAAGTGTTTATCGATAACGCTTGACTTTTCGGTTTAAACGCTAAACAAATAACTAAGCAAGAAAGGAATCACTTACAAGAGTCCAAAGGACTTGATAGAGGTTCTCCAGAAGCTCAAGACCCTCAAGGAATGCAGAGAAATCAGGGAGCAATCCAGAAATGAGAAGAGGTGCAAGTGAAACCCAAAACAAGGGGGGTATTTATAGGATTTTGAGAGCCGTTAGGATCGTTCCTCGGTAAACGGGATTCGATCTCAGCCCTACAAGTATACCCACTGATTTAGAAAACCATGGGTGTCCCTAATTCAGCCCATAGAATCAAGAATTGTGAGAGGGAAGCAAAACCACAGTTGGTTTTTAAAATTCTGGAACTGGGCAAGCTATACGGACCGTATGGTCCTGTATACGGTCCGTAAGGGACCTGTACATCACATGCAATCTTTCAAAACTTGACAGTTTTGACCCCTGTACCTCCAAAAGTCATTTCCGACACTTCTAAGGCCCGATAAACCATTTTTAAGGCTCTAAAATGATGCCTAAGCATAGGGAACATGAAACATGCTCAAAAATATGCCGGATGTCGGTTCGTTCGGTCGTACGGTCCCGTTGTTCGGCTAATTACGACGAAACACGAACGGACGCTAAAAACGATCCAAATTACGCGACGAATGGAATTTTATCAATCCAAACACTAAAATAAAATATTTTAGTGCTTACATAAATTTTTGGGTGTCCGGGGATATTCAGAATGCAAGATACGCGCGAAAATGCAAACTTGTGCACTTTTTGACACTTTTAGTCCCTGCATGACATAAAAGTTTATTTTTGCGCACCAAACACCTCTAAGCCTATATCTAAGCTATATTAAGGTTAAATTGAGTATTCTAAACTCATGGTCATATTCCGGAAGGTACGATACCTTACGAATTGACATACTTTTGCGGTTTGACGCTTTTAACCCCTCGCATATGAATATTGTCATAACTTTCTCATACTTCATCGAAACCTTGTGAAATTTTTATCACACATTCTTGTGAGTATAATTAACCATTACAAAGCTTTGGGTTTGCTAAAAGATCACTCAGAGGTATACTTTAAACACGTTGACACATTTAGCCCCTGTAGTTTGTAATTCCTCACTTTCTTTCACAACTAGCTTCGTATTATCCATGATTTATTCGTTTAAGGGTATAAACATCATGTAGGGTTATTGAAAGATATATTTACTCATTGTTGACACTTTGAATCCTTTTACGCACATAGATTTCTTGTTTGTCAACTTTAGTCCTTCTAAATCAATCCTTTGCACGTTTTAAGTCCATGACACGTGTCGATACATTATTGGACATAAATTTTCGAGGTGTTACATCCTCACCCCCTTAAAAGAAATCTCGACCTCGAGATTTACTGAAATAAATGAGGGTACTTTTCCTTCATTGTGGATTCTACCTCCCACGTGTACTCGGGACCTCTACGGGCATCCCATTTAACCTTTACAATAGGCACATGCTTCCTCCGAAGCTTCTTAGCCTGTCTATCCTCAATCGACAAAGGTTTCTCCACAAATTTCAAGCTCTCATCTATATGCACATCTGTATGTGGGATGACTAGTGATTCATCAGCTAGGCATTTCTTCAGATTGCAGATGTGGAATACATTATGAATACCACTGAGCTCCTCAGGTAAGTTTAACTTGTAAGCCACTGATCCAACACATTCGATGATCTCGAATGGTCCTATATACCTTGGGCTTAGCTTACCTTTCTTACCAAATCGCATCACTCCCTTCCAGGGTGACACTTTAAGTAGGACCTTATCACCAACCTCAAACTTGAGAGGTTTTCGCCTCTTATCAGCATAACTTTTCTGCCTATCCCTGGCAGCTTTAAGGCGATCACGAATCTGGACAATCTTGTCTGTCATCTCGAAAACTATTTCAGGTCCTGATAATTGATTGTCTCCTATTTCTGCCCAACAGATGGGCGTTCTGCATTTCCTACCATATAATGCCTCAAAAGGCGCAGCCTGAATGCTTGTATGGTAGCTATTATTGTAGGAGAACTCGACCAATGGCAGGTGCTTATCCCAGCTACCGCCTAAATCAATCACACACGCACGTAGCATGTCTTCCAGGGTTTGAATGATACGCTCACTTTGCCCATCCGTCTGAGGATGGTAAGCCGTACTGAAATTTAAATGCGTGCCCAAAGACTGTTGGAAACTTTTCCAAAAATGTGACGTGTATCTGGTATCTCTGTCAGAGATAATAGCCACTGGTACTCCATGCAGAGATACAATCTTATCAACATACAACTGGGCTAACATGTCAGAACTGTAGGTTTCCTTAATGGGTAGGAAATGTGCTGACTTAGTCAGTCTATCTATTATCACCCAAATAGTATCATTTCCTTTATTAGTCTTTGGCAACTTGGTGATGAAATCCATTGTCACCATTTCCCATTTCCAAGTGGGAATTTCAGGCTGTTGTAGCAAACCTGACGGTTTCTGATGTTCAGCTTTGACTTGAGCACACGTCAAGCATTTAGCTACATAGGCAGCTATAGACTTCTTCAAGCCTATCCACCAATAATTCGCCTTTAAATCCTGGTACATCTTATCAGCTCCAGGATGAACGGAATATTTGGAACTGTGGGCTTCCTGGAGGATAACATCCCGAAGTCCTCCATAAATTGGAATCCATATTTGCCCATTCAACCTTAGGATTCCGTCCTTGCTGTAGGATAACTGCTCCTCAGTTACTCCTAGCTTCTCATCAGGATAGTTAGCTTCCAGCACTGCTTCCTTCTGTGCTGCTAACAATCTTTCATTCAAATTATTCTTTATCTCAATGCTCTTGGCATTGATTCTTATAGGCCTTATCCTTTCCTTTCGACTTAAGGCATCAGCAACCACATTTGCCTTGCCTGGATGGTATCTTATTTCACAATCATAGTCATTTAAAGTTTCCATCCAACGTCGCTGTCTCATATTTAAGTCCTTCTGATTAAACAAATGTTGAAGGCTCTTGTGATCAGAGTAGATTACACACTTCGTTCCATACAGGTAATGCCTCCAAAGCTTTAGTGCAAATACAACGGCACCCAGCTCCAAGTCATGGGTGGTGTAATTCCTTTCGTGCACCTTTAACTGACGTGAAGCATAGCAATGACCTTGCCTTTCTGCATAAGCACACACCCCATCCCGGTGTGTGATGCATCACAATATACTACAAACTCATCAATTCCATCAGGCAACGTCAGAACAGGAGCGTTGCTCAACTTTTGCTTCAATATATCAAAGGATTCTTGCTGCTTAGGCCCCCAATTGAACTTGCTATTCTTGCGAGTCAGCAAAGTCAGGGGTGCTGCAATTCTTGAGAAGTTCTCGATAAATCGTCTGTAGTACCCGGCCAACCCTAAGAAACTGCGAATCTCCGTGGGCGTCTTTGGCTCTTGCCAGTTCATGACAGCTTCAACTTTAGCGGGATCTACTTGGATACCACGCTCACTGACAACATGTCCAAGAAATTGGACTTCGCAAAGCCAAAATTCACACTTCGAGAACTTGGCATAAAGTTTCTCCTGCTGAAGTAGCTTCAGAATGCAACGGAGGTGCTTCTCATGGTCAGCTTGACTCTTTGAGTATATGAGAATGTCATCGATGAAGACAATGACAAATTTATCCAAGTAAGGCTTGCAGACGCGATTCATGAGATCCATGAATGCGGCAGGTGCATTAGTGAGCCCAAAAGGCATCACTAAGAACTCATAATGACTGTAGCGAGTCCTAAACGCAGTCTTGTGTACGTCTTCATCTTTAACCTTCAATTGATGGTAGCCTGATCTCAAATCAATCTTGGAGAAGTAGCTTGCCCCTTGAAGCTGATCGAATAGATCATCGATCCTGGGCAAAGGGTACCTATTCTTGATAGTAACCTTATTAAGCTCACGGTAATCAATGCATAGACGCATTGATCCATCCTTCTTCTTGACGAATAAAATTGGCGCTCCCCATGGAGACGAACTAGGTCTTATAAGACCCTTGGCTAGCAAATCATCTAGCTGCGTCCTCAATTCCTTCATCTCTGTTGCTGCCAACCTATAAGGTGCTCTCGCAACAGGCGCTGCTCCGGGGATGATATCAATTCTGAATTCCACTTGCCTATCTGGTGGCAAACCAGGTAGTTCTTCAGGGAAAACTTCAGGGTATTCAGAAATGACTGGAATATCTCCAATCTTGGGCTTTTGCTCGTCGACCGTTACTTGTGCCATATAAATGACACAACCCTTCTTCATGCACCTAGATGCCTTGAGCATAGACACTTGCTCTGGCAATCCGTGTTGGGTATCTCCTTGAATGGTAAGTGACTCACCAGACGGAGTCTTAATCACTACTTGCTTCTTGTTGCAGATGATCTGGGCTTGGTTATGCGATAACCAATCCATGCCCAATACTATATCAAATCCGGCTAACTTCAAAGGAAGCAAGGACAAAGGAAAAGAGTGGTTCCTAAAAGATATAACGCATCCATCTAACATGGTTGAGGCGGTTTCTAAGGTTCCATCGGCTAACTCCACCTCATATTTCACACTTAAGGTTTTAACAGGTATATTCAACAACTTACAGAACTTATTAACTACGAATGACTTATCAGCTCCTGAATCAAACAGTACTCTAGCATATACATCATTTACGAGGAAATTCCTTGTGATCACATTGTCGTCCTGAATGGCCTCCGGCACGTTCATTTGGAAGACCCTAGCATTGGTCTTCTTGGCTTCCTCAGGCTTCTTGGCATATTTAGGGCAATTAGTCTTAATGTGCCCTTTCTCGTTACAGCCGTAGCAGGTAGCATCTTTGATCCTTTTGCAATCAATAGTCTTATGCTCCTTAGACTTGCATAACCCACATGCAGGTGATCCTGATTGAGACTTGGTCTCAAGCCTGCATTTTCCGAAGTGGCATTTTTGGCAAGTTGAGCACTTTGGCTTTTCTTCAGTTCGCTGGTTACCCTTGTTGGACCCAAATTCTTTCTTGTGGTCCGAATTACCTTTATGCTTCTTCTCAGACCTTCGTGAGGTATCATCCTCACGCTTCCTCTTACTCTCCTCTGAGTTCTTGAGCGATCTCAGCCTGACCGCATCTAAGGTGAGGAATAGAGATAGATCAGCAACTGATCTAAAAGTAGTAGGTCTCGAAGCCTTAACACTGGCTTTGATTTCTGGGGCTAGACCCCCAATGAAGCGAGCAATCCTCTTGGGCTCTGGTGTCACCAGGTAAGGAACCAATCTAGACATGGTATTGAAACTGGTGAGGTAAGCTTGACAATCTAAATTCTGCATCACCAATGATAAGAAATCCGATTCAATCCTTTCCACCTCATGCTGTGGACAATAGTTCTCCTTAATGAGAACAACAAACTGCTCCCATGACATATTATAGAGTGGGATCTTCCCAGCAGCTTGAATGAGAGACTTCCACCAAGCCAGTGCCTCTCCCTTGAACGATTGGGATACATACTTCACTATATCCCTTTCAGCACAACCGCTGATATCAACAATAGTCTCCATTTCATCTAACCAAGTCATACAATCAATTGCTCCTTTCTCCCTAGTGAAATCCCGGGGTTTGCAGGAAACAAAGTACTTATAAGTACAAGACTTGGTACGTGGCTCATCATCGAACACTATTCTCTTGGATGGAATACTATGTTGGTTTGAGGAATGTTCGACATCCTCTTTCTTAGGTCCATCCTTCTTCGAGGGTGGCTTGCTATGAGCTTCTGAATGAGTCTTAGGAACAGACTTAGAGTGAGGTACCGAAGAGGTTCTACTATACGTCTCACTAACCTCCTTGAATTGCTCCTTTACAGCTTTAGATACAGCTGTATCAATTAGTGTACGGAGCTCTCCCTTGGTTATATTAACCCTATCATCATCGTTTTCCAGGGAATGACTGTTCACTTCCTCCGACCTCGCCATGTAGCTTTAATTGCTACATAAAAGAAAACAAGGGCAAGGTTTACATATAGAAGCTTATACAGTTCCATTGTTTTAAACGATTTATTAACTATGGTTTATACTACACCTTTTAGTTAATTATTCAGGATAACCCTAAATTATATAATAGCACCAAAAGGCCTAGTCACGCAGACAGATTTAATTATTAAACCAGGATTTTATAGAATCGAGGTATTAAGGTTGAATCAAAGTTCATTTCCTTTTCTTGACAGGGAGTTGCAGGCTACCACTGTCTTTAGTCCCAGAAGGGATGATTATATAAATAAAGGAATTCAGAATAACCCTTTTTAATAATGACTTATGTGATTTTATCGGATCACACTTTGTCAAGCATATTAACATGCTTTCAGATGTTAACAAGGTTTAAATCTTTTGAATAGGTTGTACCATCTTGGCCATGTCTGCAATGACATTTAGGCTAGGTTTTACCTTTAAGATTGTTTTAATATTAATCGCAGAGCAATCCTAATTTGAGATGTTAACAAGGATCTGAATCTAATTGAGGAACTACCATCTTGGCCCTGTCTTAAGGTGACACATGGCTAGGTCTTGTCCTTTTAGATTTTGCCATTTTATCATAATGGTAGATCTTATAAAAGAAAGATATTATAATAGGAATGGTTGCCCTAAATGGGACTTCTAACTGAAATGACTTGCCCATGCAAGGATTAATCAGAAAAAAATAAGAAAGGAAACAAAATATAACGAATTAGGATTAGCCCTATGTTCTTGCCTAGACTCGAGAATGTGTAATTGTGTAACTGAGATTAAACACAAAAGGCTAGTGTTTAATTCACTCAGTGTTGGCTCTGATACCAACCTGTCACACCCCTATTTTCCACGTGTCAACGGTGGGCCCGGTGGGGAGTATCGTGACGTCATTGATATCATCATAGTCAAACAACACAACATATAAAATGCATAGCGGAAGCAAAAGATATAGATTTATTTCAACTGAACAAAAATGTAATGTTTAAGTATTACAACACCGTTGAAACAGATCCACAGGCGGATCAAATAAAAAGGAAAATTGTTCAACAGACTTTGACATCTAAAGCTTGCGAGACTTGAGTAATGATGCCTGGAGTAGCCAGCCTATTTCGTCTAGTACCTGCACTTAGCCTTTTTGGAAAATACGTCAGTTTGCACTGGTAAATACAACTTAACTGACTCATTTTGAAAAGAGTTTGAAAATTGATTTAAATGCAATTCGGCAAAAATATTTTATAACTTGGGACAATTATTCAAAATAATCTTGTATACAGTTTTACTCATTTGTCTTCCATTAGGGCCGGTTTGTAGGGCCGGACTTAAGTTAACTGACACGCCACAGGTATAATGCCCACAAGGTCGATTCCTTATAGTGGGATACCAGTTTTTACATAATGCAGCTGTCAGGTGTACGCCTACACCCCGTGCTTAGGTCGTGGCCATTTCATGAATGATGCCAAGGATATCCGGGACATGGTCATTTAACCCCCAAGGGCCATACACCAAATAATACATATCAAACAGGTTATGTAAATACATCAATCACAATACGATTTAAATGACTACATACACCCGACCAAGCGGTACTTTTATAGCACCGTATCCCAAGCCCGTATAGGGAAAATAAGTTAAGAGTATTTACCTGAGCAATAGTATAATTCAAATACAGCAAGCGCACGTAGCTTTTACTGGGCTCCTAATCTGGAACGAAGGTTTTAATAACCTATTAGAATCCTAACGGGTCTTTAATTTAGCCTAAGCTTTAGACCGGTTAGTTTTCAAAGGAAGGCACGGTTCAAACGCATGATAAAGCGAAGACCGGCTTAGAATGTGGTTTTGACCCAACAAGCTTGTATACTTGTTTAATATGGGTAACTTAACACATTCTGAATTTTGAGACAAAAACGATATGGTTTGACCCATTTTGGCTAATATATGTAAACTAGTTACACAGACCGATCCGAACGCGAAACATGCGTAACGGGTAACCATAAGAGTCATGAACATGTTCCATAGGTTAATATGCCTTTGATATGTTGTGATATCAATAGGATATCATCCATTATGCCCAAAACGAGTTTAAAACCAATTTATGCCCCGTAGGGGTATTTTGGTCATTTTAAAGGTTATAAAAGAGGTTAAATAGTAATCTGAGTTTCGGGTCTGATTATATCAGTAAAAATACTTAATTTACTAAGTTACATCAATAGGGTATAACCTATACATGAAATTTATCACTTATAACCAAACTAGGCATCTTAAGGGCATTTTAGTAATTTCACATAGGCTTAAAAGGTCAAAACTGGGATTCTGAGCTTAAGACTTTTGCTTACTGCTAAAGTATGAAAATTTACTTAAAACATCAGTAGGTATCAAGTCTTATAGATTTAAAATGGTTTCAATATATACTATGCGTTAAAAACGCTTAAATCGGTGATTTTGAGCTATTTCCGGGTTCAAAATGGGAAGCTGATATTTTTATTTTTCTAGAAGGCTCAAAATACTTTATTTATCATATTAGATCCGTATAAAAAGGTTTGGGGTCAAAAGGTTTTGTAAAACTCATTTTATAGCCTAAAAGGGCAAAACCGGCAATTACCGAATCAAGCTTAGAACTCTAGGTTACGATCAGCCTAAAAATAAATAAAAATCTTCAAAAATCCCAAAATATTATATTACATCAGTGGGTAATAAGTTTGGTATTAAAAATTGGGTTTAGACAGGCTATATGCTAATCGTACGGTTTATTTATCGAAAAGCTTCTTAATTACGCTAATGAGCATATCTCCTAATCTAGACCTCAAACTGATGTGAAACTTTATGGACATGCTTATAGATCAGTAATAAAGGTTTTAGTCCTTTCACATCTTCAAAAATATTGTTTTAACATTAAAGGGCATTATGGTCACATTTAGGCATTATGGAAACATGCGATGGTCTTTAATTCTAAAGAACCAAGTAGTATAACTTTGGGGGTTATACTATCATATAACATGATCACAAAGGACCCTAAGGCATAAATAACTCAAGCTAATTCGGGTCAGAACTGAAAGTCAAAGCAAAGGTCAAACCTTGCGACTTTCGGTTGCGAACCGAGCCTATACTTAGAATTGTCGGGTTGAATCATGCTTAGACATGTTCAACTAATATTTACCAAGTCATTAAGTGATAAAACTGATTTTTATAACTTTTATATCATTAGTTATGAATTTTATTTAAAACAAACCCGATTAACTTTAATTTGACCCGACAATTAAACTAAGTAAACGTGGTAATTAGGAGGTGCCCTTTTGAGGGTTAAATACCTACCTAATTACGATCACGTAGCCACGTTCCACGTGAACAATGGCTCAACCGATTAAAAGTCAAAGTGTTTATCGATAACGCTTGACTTTTCGGTTTAAACGCTAAACAAATAACTAAGCAAGAAAGGAATCACTTACAAGAGTCCAAAGGACTTGAAAGAGGTTCTCAAGAAGCTCAAGACCCTCAAGGAATGCAGAGAAATCAGAGAGCAATTCAGAAATGAGAAGAGGTGCAAGTGAAACCCAAAACAAGGGGGTATTTATAGGATTTTGAGAGCCGTTAGGATCGTTCCTCGGTAAACGGGATTCGATCTCAGCCCTACAAGTATACCCACTGATTTAGAAAACCATGGGTGTCCCTAATTCAGCCCATAGAATCAAGAATAGTGAGAGGGAAGCAAAACCACAGCTGGTTTTTAAAATTCTGGAACTGGGCAAGCTATACGGACCGTATGGTCCTGTATACGGTCCGTAAGGGACCTGTACAGCACATGCAATCTTTCAAAACTTGACAGTTTTGGCCCCTGTACCTCCAAAAGTCATTTCCGACACTTCTAAGGCCCGATAAACCATTTTTAAGGCTCTACAATGATGCCTAAGCATAGGGAACATGAAACATGCTCAAAAATATGCCGGATGTCGGTTCGTTTGGTCGTACGGTCTCGTTGTTCGGCTAATTACGACGAAACACGGACGGACGCTAAAAACGATCCAAATTACGCGACGAATGGAATTTTATCAAGCCAAACACTAAAATAAAATATTTTAGTGCTTACATAAATTTTTGGGTGTCCGTGGATATTCAGAATGCAAGATATGCGCGAAAATGCAAACTTGTGCACTTTTTGACACTTTTAGTCCCTACATGACATAAAAGTTTATTTTTGCGCACCAAACACCTCTAAGCCTATATCTAAGCTATATTAAGGTTAAATTGAGTATTATAAACTCATGGTCATATTCCGGAAGGTCCAATACCTTACGAATTGACATACTTTTGCGGTTTGACGCTTTTAACCCCTCGCATACGAATATTGTCATAACTTTCTCATACTTCATCGAAACTTTGTGAAATTTTTATCAAACATTCTTGTGAGTATAATTAACCATTACAAAGCTTTGGGTTTGCTAAAAGATCACTCAGAGGTATACTTTAAACATGTTGACACATTTAGCCCCTGTAGTTTGTAATTCCTCACTTTCTTTCACAATTAGCTTCGTATGATCCATGATTTATTCGTTTAAGGGTATAAACATCATGTAGGGTTATTGAAAGATATATTTACTCATTGTTGACACTTTGAATCCTTTTACGCACATAGATTTCTTGTTTGTCAACTTTAGTCCTTCTAAATCAATCCTTTGCACGTTTTAAGTCCATGACACGTGTCAATACATTATTGGACATAAATTTTCGAGGTGTTACATGTGGCAACATATGGTGGAGGTGTTTTGTGAGTTTGAGAGGGAATCCATTTCTAAATACACACAATGTTCAATCCACGCGGGATCCATTTGTTATTTTGGTCGGACCTATGAATTTGGATCTACTATAAATTCATTTTTTTATTCAGCTTTACACCCTTCATATCATAAACACAATTAGGGTTTCTTTTTGAATCTCTATGCGCTCCTCCATCAATGTGTGAACCCGATTGTAGAACATACTCCTTCTCCATGATACATCGGAAACATTAATTCTTCAAGCTTAGCCTGTTCGTGTGTAAAGATCAAGGTACGTGTATCTCTAACCCTAATTTTAAAAAATTCAGTAACAAGTATTCGAAATCTCATAGTTCTTTTTATGATTGTTTTGTAAACCCTAACTTCCATCGTTAACCCCAAAATTGATATGTATGTGCTTCGACTAAAATGATAACATATGTATGTGCTTCGACTAAAGGAAGATGGTGACGGTGGTGCTGGTGGCCTGAAGAGAAACGATAACGGCGTTAGGGTTCTTTCAGGGGTGGCACAAAATATGATTGTTCGGAATCCCAACATAAAGGGGTTGAAGATGGATTTTGACAATCATACGGTAATCAAAAAATCATGAGTCGGGGGGTGGGACTGCACCTAGGTATTGATCTTATTAAATTGTTACTTGGCTTTACAAAGTTTGTAATGTGTATATGTTGTTGTGGGTGCAGAAAAGCGGTGTTGACTTCTATCACACAGGTGTTAACTGCTATTTCACATATGAAGAAGGCAAAGCCCAGGCAACCTTACAAGAATAAGAATTAATTGCCTCTTTATTTGCGTCATGTGAAAACCAGATCCATTCGTAGGTGTTTGGCCAAACATTAGGTATCTTTAAAGTCTTTTTTGTGTATGATCTTGAATAAGAATTTCATTATGACGAACATGAATCTCCACTCCTGGTGTAGTCTTAAAAATCCCCTTTATTGCTACAAAAGAATGTTTTTTGATATCTTTGTTTATTATTAAATTGTGTTGATCAAGTAATAAAGTAGGATACAAGTGAATAAATGATTTATGATAATTATGATAATTAAGTTAACTGGTGTATCCCCAAATTGCTTGTGAATTGTGAGTCTGTTTCGTTACCAGATTTGTTCAAGTTATGTGTTTATTACTTCTGGATTATCACTTCGATTAGATTTAAATCTTCAAGATTGTGTTGTGGAACTGTATGGACTTTTGGTTTTCTGGAGTACATTTTATTTTGTTCCTAATTCGGTTTTTAGAACTGTAGGTGAAAGACTATTGCAGGCATCAGGGTTTCAGGAAGGGCCCTTTATCCGGTTAGGGTTCTGGGAACTCCGTATGAAACTATTGAATATGCTAATTTGGTTCGAGTTCCCCAAACTCCCAAAGGGTATTTATAAATTTGTATTAAAAAAACTTTTGGCTTTTATTGAAATGATCTAATGTTGTATTAGCAACTTTTTTTTTGGATTATTGTGTTTTTGGTTCTATGTAGTTCATGTTTCTATTTAAGGAGCAGAAACTCACGGTACCACATTGTCGTACTCCACGACCTTTACCTCATGGCTCAGAAGGTAAACGTTTTATTTTCTATGGGAACAAAACACGTTTTCTTATTAATATTTTGAGTTTAAAAATGCACGTATTGTATTATAGAAGGCTATTAAAAATGTTTGTCATATGGTTATTTAATACCATGACAGGTGGACCTGGTGGACGAAAATGTACTCTGGTGGATGATGGGTCTGGAAAATGTACTCTTTTCATCACTGGTTATCTTCGGGCAGTTTTAATAACTGGTTCGGTGCCAACCCTACGTTAATCTGTGAATCAGCTGGTATTTATATATTTGAGTATTTACCACACATTCGGTTGTTTTAATCAGGTTCATGTATCAGGTGTTTGGGAATTTCAGCTGGCAAAGATTCAGCTTCTTGAGGATCCATATTCATTAAATGCTAAAAAAGAAGGGGATTTCAGGGATGCTGATGAAGTAAATGATATACAGGTATGTATTCTTTTCTTTAAAATGGATGCTTAATAAATCTTCCTCTGTGCTTTTTATTCTCTTCGTGTATACAGACTCTTTAAATGGTGAACAAAATGATTGGTTCTTTAAAATGATTTAGTTTTTTTATGTAAGTCAAAGGGATATGGATGGACAAAAATAGTGTTGATAATTGACCCGTATTGGAAAATTATCCTTTTTGATCAATGTGTAGGCCGTTCAAGCGAAGCATCAGGTATGTTCAATCTTCATAATACCAAATCTTCTATTCAATTTTATTCATTATTTCTAATAGTTGTCTACTTCGTTGTTGTGGTGCAATTACTTGGGGTTTGGTTTTGGTTCTGGTAAGGCATATTTATTGAAGAAATTTAAGACACTTGACATGTTCGTTTTGCAGAATGATTGGGAAGTTGTGAAACATGGTTGGCATGCTCAGGTACTTGGTGATCCCCCACCCAAATGTAAGAATGTTGTTGAGCCTATCAAGACACTTTGATCTATATCTGTTTCAACCTAGCAGACTAATTATTTAGTGTTATTATAGAGATGAAGAACATGCCCAGACAAGAATATGTAGCTCACTTGAGATGGTAATTTGGTGCTACTGATGTGAAACTTTCTGGTGAACCAAAACTCCCCTTTTTTCTGCACCCATTCTCAATGGACATAAGGAATGAATTTCATATCTTATTCGTCAATTTTGGGCGAAACTGTCACACCCCCAAAATCCACCATGCGGAGTATCACCGCTTGGAGGCGTGACATGACCAGGATCGAACCACCAATCATATTGGACAACGTAACTAAGTAAATAAAACCAATCACAATATAATTGGTGACCAAAAGTAACCAACTTAAGTTAACAGCGGAAGCATAATACGTGAAACTAAAACATAAGTTCCATAGTTCAAAAGTTTAAAGTCCAAAACGTAAGCTTAATAAGTTCATAAGGATTAAATATTTAGCACGGGACATAAGTTATAAAATATACTTGTAACGCTTGTTTAGAAAAACATTTTCTAAGTGTTGGAATTTTTAGAAAATTTCGCCAGAGTTTCCTTTGTAAATGGAGGTGTCCATGCTATTAAGCATATCATTTTCTTTTCCAAAAATTATTCAACAGTCATCAATCATTCACTAAACAATATTACATTCACCAAGTGTAAAAACAATGCACTCTACGTAGTAACTTGGTAAGGTGTTTAGTGGTCCTAGTTACCTTCCAGAGTGCATTCGTTTCTTTAAAAATCGTTTTCTTAAAAGAATTAAGTGTTTACAACTTGTAAACCATTTTTACAAAAATTAATCTGTTGAACTCTTCTTGTAAATAAAATGTTTCTACACTTATTTCATTTCCAAAAATGGTGTAAGTGTATGTACAAGTCATGATTTTTCCAAAAGTCGATTCTTGAACTTTGTTTATTTAGAAAAGTCTTTTGTAGAACCCGGATCTACATGATCACCAACTTATTTTGATTTACTTATATTTCAAGAAAATTATTTTCATCAAGTTCATATTTAACTAGAAAATGATTATTTCTCATATTAGTAATCACCTTCCTAGTCTTGTTAAATCATGTTTCTAAACATCATTTAACAAGCTCCACATGGTGATTAAAATCACATAACCAAGAATAAACATGCAATCGACAACATATTCCTTACAATATCATATTAACAACATTTCATCTTTATGTAAACTCTATGTAAAGCTTTATGTTTAAATCTTTTTAGTTCATGTTCTTAGTGTTCTTGATATTCACCATACTTCAACTTTTAACTACACAAAATAGAAGTAAACTAAGGGAGATCAAAGACTTACAACTAGCTCAAAGGCTAGGGAAGAATCTCTAGTGAAAAGATGGTGAAAATGGTATGAGAAAGCAAGAAATGAAGCTCCTTGATAATCCACAAGCTTCAAACTTCACAAGGCACCTTCTAACACTTGAATGGAGCTTGGAAATGGATGAAGATGACGGTGATAGAGTGGTGGTGGTGGTGGCGGTTCTAGTGAGGGCTAAGAGAGGGAGAGAGAGATGAGGGAGGTGATGTGAAGTGATTTTGTGAGATATGGAATGATAAGAAATGATTTCATGAATCTTACTAGCCATACTTATAAGGATCTTACATAATATCATGTTCAAGAAATCAAGCAAGCTATCAAATAAAATATAAAGAAAATCTATGTGGGTCCCCTTGTGGATCGAAAATGGGTATGGGGGGGGGGGTTAAGTGAAACATTTTTGATGGTAGTAAGTAAATAATAGTTATACGGTTACATGTTCAAGTTAGTAAATATCTAGCGGGTGTTATGGTGTTCAGGGATCATAACTAGCCAAGAAATAATTAAACAATGTGTTTGGCAAAAATTTGGTGTCCGGGGTAAAGTCCGATTGTTCGGTTGGATACCGTTCTATTAAAGTGTTTAATTATTCCGTAAAGTGTCTTTTTAATGCATTTTTGTAACACAATTAATTCCCAACACTCAGGAAAGCCTACAGGACTATTTACTCAATTTTGTGCACAAGACTAGTATGTTAATAAGCACATGTAAGTAAGACTTAGAAATCTGAAAGCAGTTAAGTAATTCAGCATAGTCATCAAGCACTTTAATTAATATAAATGAATCGTACGGATACATGAAATTATGAGGGTTGTCACATTCTCCCCTTGTTAAGAAAATTTCGTCTCGAAATTTAGCACGTGGTTACTGAGGAAGCTAGTTAAGTTGCGTGGTTTCCTGGTTTTCCTGGGGTGTCACATCATTCCCCCGTTGGTTTGGAATTTCGTCCCAAAATTCTGCAGTAGCTTCAGCCTCAGTAGTGGTTGCACTTTTCTTAAACAACTGGGGATACTTGAGTTTCATTTGGTCTTCTCGTTCCCAGGTATACTCTGGGCCACGACGGGAGTTCCAACAAACTCGAACACGAGGTATTCTGGTATGCTTGAGAATCTTAACGTCTCGGTATGTGATTTCAACTGGTTCCTCGACGAATCGCAATTGGTCGTCGATTGTGAGCTCCTTGAGAGGAACTATGAGGGTCTCATCTGACAGACACTTCTTCAGATTCGACACATGGAAAACATTGTGAACTCCGCTGAGTTCGGCCGGTAGATTCAGCTTGTAAGCAACTTTGCCAATTTTCTCAATGATTTCGAACGGTCCGACATAACGCGGATTGAGTTTGCCTCGTTTGCCAAAACGGACTACACCTTTCCAAGGTGAGACTTTAAGTAGCACTCGATCCCCAACCTGGAACTCGAGTGGTTTTCGTCGCTTATCAACATAGCTTTTCTGACGGTCGCGAGCTGCCGCCATTCGTTGTCGTATGTGAACAATTCTCTCGGTTGTATCTACTACAAGCTCTGGGCCCGTGATTTGACTGTCGCCAACCTCTGCCCAACAAAGAGGTAATCAACACTTTCGTCCGTACAATGCCTCGAACGGAGCAGTCTGGATACTGGTGTGGTAACTGTTGTTATACGAAAACTCCACTAACGGGAGGTGTTTTTCCCATCCATTGCCAAATTCGACTACACATGCCCTAAGCATGTCTTCAAGGGTTTGGATGGTGCGTTCAGATTGCCCATCCGTCTGTGGATGATATGTCATGCTCATGTCTAATCGGGAACCAAAGGACTTGTGCATAGCTTGCCACAATTCAGATGTAAAACGTGAGTCACGATCGGAAATGATGGAGGTTGGCACTCCGTGCCTTGATACGACTTCCTTTAGGTAGATGTCTACTAGAGTAGAAAACTTATCCGTTTCCTTGATTGCCAGGAAATGTGCAGACTTGGACAGTCGATCCACGATCACCCAAATGGTATCATTTCCGTGTTGAGATCTAGGCAGGCCAGTAACGAAATCCATGGAAATTTGTTCCCATTTCCATTTAGGTATCTCTGGTTGTTGAAGTAGGCCTGAGGGTTTCTGATATTCAGTCTTGACTCTCGCACAAGTCAAACATTTGCTAACGTAGGTTGCTATGTGGGCTTTCATGCTAGGCCACCAGTATGTAGTCTTGAGATCGTGGTACATCTTATCTGAACCAGGATGTACTGAATAACGAGACTTGTGCACTTCATCCATCACAAGCTCACGTAAATTTTCGTAAAGTGGAACCCAGATACGCTCGTTAACATAGTAGGCACCGTCTTCCTTTTGTTCTAGCCGCTCCCTCGATCCTCGTAAGGACTCAGCCCTGATGTTCTCTACTTTCAACGCTTCAACCTGAGCATCTCGTATTTGGGCAGGAAGACTAGAGTGAATGGTAAGTTGTAACGCACGTACACGCTTAGGTATAGTATCCTTTCGACTAAGGGCGTCGGCCACAACATTGGCTTTGCCTGGATGATACTTGATCGCACATTCATAGTCCTTCAAGAGTTCGACCTATCGACGTTGTCGCATGTTTATTTCTTTTTGCTTGAAGATATGCTCGAGACTCCTGTGATCGGTGTAAATGGTGCACTTGGTACCGTAAAAGGTAATGTCTCCATATCTTAAGTGCGAAAACAACTGCTCCCAATTCCAAGTCATGCATAGTATAGTTCCTTTCGTGGACCTTAAGTTGGCGCGATGCGTAGGCAATGACCTTGTCACGTTGCATCAGCACACAGCCAAGTCCTTGGATGGAAGCGTCGCAATAAACCACGAAATCATCTGTGCCTTCCGGCAATGAGAGGATAGGCGTGCTACAAAGTCCATCCTTTAAGTGCTGAAAAGCAGATTCTTGTGCCTCACCCCAACGATAGGTGACACCCTTCTGAGTTAGTGAGGTGAGAGGTTGCATAAATCTTCTGTAATATCCTGCCAAACCCAAGAATTGGCGGATTTCTATTGGTGTGCGGGGTGCAGGCCAGTTCTTGATTGAGTCAACCTTGGATGGATCAACATGAATCCCATCCTTGTTTACCACATGGCCTAGAAAGTGGACTTCGCGAAGCGAGAAGTCACATTTCGAAAATTTGGCATACAACTGCTCTTTTTGAAGAAGTTCCAGTATAAGCCTCAGGTGTTGCTCGTGTTCCTCCTAACTCTTAGAATAGATCAGGATGTCGTCGATGAAGACTATGACAAATTTATCCACGTAAGGTTTGCACACTCGGTTCATGAGATCCATGAAGACCGCAGGTGCATTCGTCAATCCGAAAGGCATAACCAGAAATTCGTAGTGCCCATAACGAGTCCTATATGTCGTTTAGGGACATCCTCGTCTCGGACTCTCAGTTGATGGTAGCCTGACCTTAGGTCAATCTTGGAATAGAAACTCGATCCTTGCAACTGGTCGAATAAGTCATCAATGCATGGAAGGGGATAACGATTCTTCACGGTCACCTTGTTGAGTTCACGGTAGTCAATACACATTCTGATGGTACCGTCTTTCTTCTTCACAAATAACACTGGAGCTCCCCAAGGCGAAGAGCTAGGACGTATGAAACCCTGTTCCAAGAGTTCTTGCAGTTGCGTGGACAGTTCTTCAAGTTCCGATGGAGCTAGACGATAAGGTGCTCAAGCTATGGGCGCTGCCCCAGGAGCTAGCTCGATTTGAAATTTAACTTGACGGTAAGGCGGAAGACCAGGTAATTCCTCAGGAAATACCTCAGGAAAATCACGTACAATAGGTATGTCTTCTATCTTCCTTTCTTCCGAGGATGTATCAGAAACGAGGGCTAGAATAGCAGTGTGGCCCTTTCGCAACCACTTCTGAGCCTTAAGGAAAGAGATGATGCCCACAACAGCACCACTCTTGTCGCCACGAATTATGAGAAGTTCTTTACCAGAACGAGGGATGCGAACAATCTTCTTCTTGCAAAGAATCTCCGCTTGCTGATGAGATAACCAATCCATCCCAACAACTACGTTGAAACTACCCAGAACGATAGGAATAAGATCGATAGAGAAGGTCTGACCAGCTAGGACGAGGTTACAGCCCTTAACTATGTGTGTGGCTTCAAGACTTTTACCGTTTGCCAGTTCTACCGTGTGTTTGGTGTTCAGAAGTGTTGGAGTGCGCTTAAACATTTGGCTAACTTGTAAGGATACATAACTAGTATCGGCACCTGAATCAAATAAAAGAGTAACAAAGAAGTCATCCAGAAGAAACTTACCCATTACAACGTTGGGATCGTTCCTTGCATCACCCTGACCAATCACGAAGGCACAACCTCTGGCGCCATTGCCATTATTGTTACCCCCGTTGTTGCCTCCATTGTTGCCTCCATTGTTGTTCCGGTTTCCTTGTTTGTTGTTGTTCTGATTCTGGTTCAGTTGGGGGCAGTTCCTCTTAAAGTGGCCTTCAGCGCCACACTGAAAGCATCCTTTGTTGCCTTGCTGTTGCTGTTGTTGGTGGTTCTGTGGAGCTTGTTGTTGTTGTTGGCGATTCTGATTCGCATGACGTGGGCTCTTGCAATCCTTGGCTTCATGACCCAGCTTGTTACATCTCAGACAACGACCCTTGTGGCACTGCCCGCTATGATGCTTGTTGCACCGGTTGCACTTGGGGTGGTTCCCTCGGTATCCACCCTGCCCTTGACTTCCAGAAGATTGCTGACCAGGACTCTAGTGGTCATCAATCTTTCGCTGCTGGGACTGAGACTGAACTGAAGTAGAACCCTTGCCCGAATTTCCATCCCACTTGCGCTTGTTATCATTAGGAGTGTCAGTAGTAGTAGCGCTAATACGCTTGGGCAGCCTGTTCTGCTCAACTGCCTGATCTGTGAGACGATGAGCCAACCGGATGATTTGTTGAATGGTGCCAAGGTTAGTTGAGGTTACGTGGCTCTGAATTTCTGGCACTAAACCCTTAAAGTACAGCTCGATACGCTTGATAGGAGGATCCACCATAGTAGGACACAAGATGGCCAGCTCGTTTGACCTCTTCGTGTACGCCTCAATTTCCGACCCCGTCATTTTCAGATTGAAAAATTCCACCTCTAGCTTGTGGATGTCTTCACGACTACAGTACTCTTCCTTGATCAAATCCTTGAAGTCATTCCATGGGGTGGCATTAGCAATCGCCAGCCCTAGCCATTGAACCTGTGCTTTCCACCAGGTTAACGCAGCACCTTCAAGCGTTCCAGTAGCAAATTTCACCCTACGATCTTCAGGGCATTCACACATCTCAAAAACAGACTCAAGCTTCTCGAACCAGTAAAGAAGACATACAGCTCCTTCTGTGCCGCTGAAAGTACTAGGTCGGCAATCCATGAACGTTTTGAACGTACATACGGGAGACTGAGCATGTTGACCTGTGGCGTGAGAATAAAAGACAAGGTTAAGCATAGTGTTTGGTTTGCGAGGGTAGGTTCTAAACGTCCTAAGATGGGTTGATATGGCAGGTTATGCCTCCTGCAGGAACAGCTGCGAGTGCCTCAGCAACTCGTTCATTGATCAAAGCCGTCAACTAGGCTTGAGTTAGGTTGATACGTCCTCCGCGTCCGTTCATGATCTTCACAATGAAGCAACGTAAGTGAGAAAAGTGTCGCGAAAGTGCGTAAGTGTGGGACGACATGAAAGAGTAAGCACACAAGGTTCAAATAGCAATTATCACGTTAATTGATGCACAATGTGAACTATCTAACCGACAATATAACATCAATCATACCACCTATTATGTCGATTCTTGCACGTGGAGCGAAGCGTCGTAGTGGATCGTTGAGCACTGTACAGGTTATAGTCGGGTTTTGTCAAAAAGCTTTTCCCTTTTTAAAACCAAGTTCACTATAACCAATGGCTCTGATACCAATCTGTCACACCCCCAAAATCCATCATGCGGAGTATCACCGCTTGGAGCCGTGACATGACCAGGATCAAGCCACCAATCATATTGGACAACGTAACTAATAAAACCAACCACAATACAATTGGTGACCAAAAGTAACCAACTTAAGTTAACAGCGAAAGCATAATACGTGAAACTAAAACATAAGTTCCATAGTTCAAAAGTTTAAAGTCCAAAACGTAAGCTTAATAAGTTCATAAGGATTAAATGTTTAGCACGGGACATAACAACCCATATTCCACAATGACCTCCTCCTCATGCAAGCTCTATAAGTGTCACACCCCGATTTCCACGTGTCTCACCGGTGGGCCCGGTGGGGGATTACCGTGACGATGTTGGCAACAATATAGTCAAACCACACAATTATATAATGCACAGCGGAAGCATAAGATAAATATATAAATTTCAACCTCTGATCGTAATATCAAAATGTATTACAAGGGTTGAATATATCCACAGTGGATCGTAAATAGAGGTAAAATAATGTTCCATCAGATACTGCAATCAAGCTTGCGAGGCTTATCCCGACGCTAGGGAGCTAATACCAGCCAATTACGTTTAGGTACCTGCACTTAATCTTTTTGGGGAAAATACGTCAGTTTACACTGGTAAATACATTCAACTGACACATTTGAAATGTTTTTTAAAATTGATTTGAATGCACAAGGCACAAACTCTTTTATAACTTGGGAAAATTCATAATGATCTTGTGAACGTTTTACATGTTCTTTTATGCGTTCAGTAGCCCGGGTCGTGCCGGGTTAAAAATTTATAGACACACCACGTTTGCGTAAAACCGTAGTACAAAAACCAACGGCTACGTCTTTTAGTTTTAATGTCGACACTTTATACCGGGTGTACGCCTACACCGGGATGTCGATGGTCGTGGCCATTTCGTAAAATGATGCCGAGGATATCCGGGACAACGGTCATTAAACCCCCCAAAGGCTTATAAGCAACAAAACTGTTTAAATGATCCGATCATATTTAATCAATTAACCACCTAAGCGATGGAATTATATAATGCTCAATCAAGCGGTATTAATATACCGTAACCCAAGCCCATATAGGGGAAATAAGTCAAAAGTATTTACCTTTGCAAGTATTAATCCTTAATTTAGATCAAGTCACCGATAGCTTTTACTGGGGCTCCTAATCTGGAACGAAGGTTTTTAATTAACCTCTTAGAATCCTAACGGTCCTTGTATTAGCCGTAGCTTAAACCGGTTGATTCCGATATATAGATATGGTTAATTCGCACGAAAAGGCGAAAACCGAGAATGGAGTATGATTTGGACCCAACAAGTTCATAGACTTGTTTTATATGGGTTAATGGTTCACACTCTGGATTTTGGGGCTCAAATAATATAATTTGACCCATATCGGCTATCGCACGAAAACTAGTTCCATGAGCCGTACCGTGTGCGCAAATAGGCGAAACGGTTAACCATAAGTGTCCTACGCTTATTTCCTAAGTCAATATGCCTTAAAAGTATTTTGGTATCAGTAGGATACCTTCCGTAATGCCCGTAACGAGTTTAAGTTAATATTATGCCCCGTAGGGGCTTTTCGGTCATTTTAAAGACTTCAAAAAGGCTTTTCGAGTTCTACAGGAAATCTGAGTTTCCCGAACAGCTTATAAAGCTTAAAATACTTTATTTATTATTTAAAACCAGTGGCAACTGGAATCGGGTCAAAAGACCTTGTAGAACTCCCGTTTTGGCCAAAAAGGGCATATTCGGTATTTACCGAACCGTAGCCATAACCGCAGGTTATGAGCAAGGTAAAAATTATTAAAATTCTTTAAAATTCCCAAAATATTATTTTACCACAGTGGGTAAAAGTTTTGGTGACGAAAACTTGGGTTAGATGGGCGTTATGCTAATTGCGCCGTTAATTACAAAACTTTCTTAAAAGTGCGCCTTTTAGCATAACTCTCATTCTAGACCTCGGATTGACGTGAAACTTTAAGGACATGCTTATAATTTAATAAGCAAGGTTTTGGTCCGTTCATGTGTCCGAAATACTCGTTTTAATTTTAAAAGGCCGTTACGGTCAACTTTTAGGCGAATGACGGAAATACGTAAAAGACTCGGATAACTCATGAACCGACCACAGAGGCGTATACCAACATGTGACCTGGTCCTAAGAGAGTCCTAAGGTATATTTATACCTCACTAAAACGGGTCAGAACTGAAGTCAAAGCAAAAGTCAAACTTATGCGACTTTCGGCTCCGAACCGGTTCAATATAGTAAATGATCGATTCAAACGAGCGCAAACAGGTTTATATACTTATTATCATGTTTTATGATTGTCAAAACAGGTTCCATAACATATACATTACAGATTATGCATAAATTGCTAAAATAGCTTTCTGTTGACTTTTTAACCGCACGTTTGACTCGACATTTGACATAGTTAGAGTGGTGATCAGGGGGAACCATTTTAGAGGTTTATTACTCACGTAAATACCAACTCATAACCACTTTTGATTCGTCATAAGACTGAACCATTACTGATTTATCGTAAAGTCAAACCGTAGTTACGACGGTTTGGTTTTTAGCTAAAAACTAAGCATAAACTGAACAATGGATGATCAAGGTAACTTACAGAAGTTAGAACTTGAATATGGAGCAGAGAAGAAACACTTGGGAGCCTTTAGAACGGCCAGAGATGTGTGTTTGAGTTGTTGTGAATGTTATGCACATAAAGGTGCTATTTATAGCCAAGAACAAGCCCCTATGATCATTACAACTACCACAATAGTCCAGAGATGATGGGTAGGTGTCCTAGAGGTGTATGGGTCGAGTAGGGGGCGCCCATGCTCCATTAATTGGTGTTTGATCGTTCAAAAGCTCCAAAAGGCAAGAAACTACAAAGTTTCTGCATCTGGGCACTTTACGCGGCCCGCATGGGAGTTCCCATGCATTTTAATGCGGGTCGCCTAAAGATCAAATATCAGTTGCGTATTTGAGGTGGCTCGCGGCCCGCCTCAACTTAACTATAACCTTCATGCGGGTCGCGAGAGGTTAAGATTTCAGATTTTTAAATCTTTTTGCAATGATTGCAGAATCCGGCCATTAATAACGAAATCTTTCGTAATGATTTACCTGACCTTTCGGTTTTGAAGGGGTAACTTTGCGGTTTGGCCCTCGGTTATTTACCGATAGGGGCCTCGTGTTATTTTCCCGCGTTATAAAGTCCCCAGTTTATTTATTAATTATATTGGAAAGCCTTAACTTTCACTGTTGACGCTTTTAACCCTTCTTCTACGAATTCGATCGTAACTTTCTCGTTTCATATCGAAACTTCGCGAAATTCATGTATATTATTTTAGTGAGGGTATAATACCGTTACAAAGTCTTTGGAACGTTAAAGGGTCACTCAGAGGTATTATTAAACATGTTGACACAGTTAACCCCTGTAGTTTGTAATCTCTCACTTTCTTCCGCGTCTTGTTTTTGTACGATCTATAATTTATTCGTTTGAAGGTTTAAGCATTATCTAGGGATACTATACAGTATATTTACCCTTGTTGACATTTATAACCCTTGAATTTATATACTTTCAAGGTTTGTCAAAATTAGTCCTTTATTTATTATAGATGCCACGTGTACACAAATGACACGTGTTAACACATCATTGGACACAAAAATTCGAGGTGTTACATCCTCACCCCCTTAAAATAAATCTCGACCCGAGATTTACTCAAATAAATAGGGGTATTTTTCTTTCATTGTAGCTTCGACTTCCCACGTATATTCAGGACCTCTACGAGCATCCCATTTGACTTTTACAATCGGTACGTGCTTTCTGCGAAGCTTCTTCACCTGTCGATCTTCAATCGACAAAGGTTTTTCTATGAACTTTAAGCTCTCATCTATATGCACATCTGTGTGTGGAATCACCAACGATTCGTCGGCGAAGCACTTTTTGAGATTGCAGATGTGGAACACATTGTGAATTCCATTGAGCTCTTCAGGCAAGTTCAGTTTATAGGCAACTGATCCGACTCGTTCAATGACCTCAAAAGGTCCTATGTATCTCGGACTCAGTTTGCCCTTCTTGCCGAAGCGCATCACCCCCTTCCAGGGCGATACCTTAAGTAATACCTTTTCACCCACTTCGAAGTGAAAATCCTTACGCTTTGGATCAGCGTAGCTCTTCTGCCTATCGCGGGCAGCCTTGAGACATTCCCGGATCTGGACAATCTTGTCCGTCGTCTGGAAAACAATCTCTGGTCCCGATAATTGGACCTCTCCTACTTCCGCCCAACAAACAGGCGATCTGCATTTCCTACCATATAATGCCTCAAAAGGCGCAGCCTTTATGCTGGTGTGGTAGCTATTATTGTAGGAGAATTCGATCAGGGCTAGGTTTTTATCCCAGTTACCACCTAAATCGATCGCACATGCACGAAGCATGTCTTCTAGCGTTTGGATAGTACGCTCACTTTGACCGTCCGTCTGCGGATGGTAAGCCGTACTAAAGTTTAGACGCGTGCCCAAAGATTGCTGGAAACTTTTCCAGAAGTGAGATGTGTATCTAGTATCCCTGTCGGAGATAATAGACACAGGTATGCCGTGTAAGGCTACAATCTTATCAACATAAAGTTGGGCTAACATATCGGAGCTATACGTCTCCTTGATGGGTAGAAAATGAGCTGATTTAGTCAGCCTATCGACTATGACCCATATTGTATCGTTTCCTTTCCTGGTTTTGGGTAACTTGGTTATGAAGTCCATAGTTACACATTCCCACTTCCACTCGGGAAGTTCAGGCTGTTGTAGCAAGCCAGAAGGCTTTTGGTGCTCGGCTTTGACTTGAGCACAAGTCAAGCACTTTGCTACATGGGCGGCTACAGACTTTTTCAAGCCTATCCACCAATAATTTGCCTTTAAGTCTTGGTACATCTTATCAGCACCAGGATGGACTGAGTATTTGGAACTATGGGCTTCCTGGAGAACAACATCACGTAGTCCTCCGTAAATCGGAACCCATATACGTCCGTTCAGCCTAAGAATTCCATCCTTGCTAAGAGTCAACTGCTCCTCAGTTACTCCCAGCTTTTCATTAGGATAATTAGCTTCCAACACAGCCTCACGCTGCGCAGCTAATATCCTTTCCATCAAATTATTCTTAACCTCAATGCTCTTGGCATTGATTCGAATGGGTTTTACCCTTTCCTTTCTGCTCAAGGCATCGGCGACTACATTCGCCTTGCCGGGATGGTACCTGATTTCACAGTCATAATCATTTAGGGTTTCCATCCAACGGCGCTGCCTCATGTTCAACTCTTTCTGGTTGAACAGGTGCTGGAGGCTTTTGTGATCAGAATAAATCACAAACTTAATGCCATAAAGGTAGTGCCTCCACAACTTAAGTTCAAACACAACGGCACCCAACTCCAAATCATGGGTGGTGTAATTCTTTTCATGCACCTTTAATTGTCTTGAAGCATAGGCAATCACTTTGCCCTTCTGCATAAGCACACACCCCATGCCCGTGTGTGATGCATCGCAGTAAACCACGAATTCATCTGTACCTTCCGGTAGTGTCAACACAGGTGCGTTGCTTAGCTTTTGCTTCAGTATTTCAAAGGACTCTTGCTGCTTCGGGCCCCAAATGTACTTTTCTTTCTTCTTGGTCAAAGAAGTCAAGGGCGCAGCAATCCTCGAGAAATTTTCAATAAATCTCCGGTAGTATCCTGCTAACCCCAGGAAGCTACGGATTTCGGTAGGCGTCTTTGGCTCTTGCCAGTTCATGACTGCCTCTACCTTAGCGGGATCCACTTGGATACCACGCTCACTCACAACGTGTCCTAAAAACTGAACTTCTCGTAGCCAGAATTCACATTTCGAGAATTTGGCGTAGAGTTTCTCACGTTGTAGTAATTCGAGAATGCAACGGAGGTGCTTCTCGTGGTCAGCTTGGTTCTTGGAATAGATAAGGATATCGTCAATGAAGACTATGACGAATTTGTCCAAGTATGGCTTGCAAACGCGATTCATGAGATCCATGAACGCAGCCGGTGCATTTGTGAGCCCAAAAGGCATCACTAGGAACTCGTAATGACCATAGCGAGTCCTAAATGCAGTCTTGTGTACATCTTCATCTCTGACCCTTAGTTGATGATAACCCGACCTTAAGTCGATCTTGGAAAAGTAACTCGCTCCTTGCAGCTGATCGAATAGATCATCGATCCTTGGTAAAGGATATCTATTCTTTATGGTAACTTTATTCAGTTCTCTATAGTCGATGCACAACCGCATCGATCCGTCCTTCTTCTTTACAAATAGGACAGGAGCTCCCCAGGGAGATGAACTAGGTCTGATAAAACCTTTCGCCAGCAGTTCATCCAACTGGGTCCTCAGTTCTTTCATTTCCGTCGGAGCTAATCTGTAAGGTGCTCTGGCTATCGGAGCTGCTCCAGGAATGATGTCAATTCTGAACTCCACTTGTCTATCTGGTGGCAAACCAGGTAGTTCTTCAGGAAAAACCTCGGGGTATTCAGAAATGACAGGAAGATCCTCGATCTTCGGCTTTGGTTCTTCAATTATCACCTGAGCCATGTAAATTACACAGCCTCTGTTCAAACACCTTGAAGCTTTCAGCATAGATACGTCTTCGGGCAACCCGTAATGCGTATCCCCTCGAATGGTAAGAGATTCACCACTCGGGGTCTTTAAAACTATTTGCCGCTTGCCGCAAATGATTTGGGCCTGGTTATGGGATAACCAGTCCATGCCTAGCACGATGTCAAAACCCGCAAGTTTGAAAGGAAGTAGAGATAAAGGAAAAGAATGGTTCCTAATGGATATTTCACATCCTTCTAGAACGGTAGAGACGGTTTCTATCGTGCCGTCTGCTAACTCTACTTCGTATTTCACGTCAAGGGTTTTGATTGGCATATTTAGTAGTCGGCAAAATTTCTGGTCTACAAAGGATTTATCAGCGCCAGAATCGAACAGTACTCTTGCAAATATATTATTTACGAGAAAAGTACCTGTAAGAACATTGTCGTCCTTAACCGCTTCCTTTGCATCCAAGCGAAAAACTCTCGCATTCGATTTCTTCGTCTCTTCCGCCTTCTTGGCATACTTCGGGCAATTACTCTTTATATGCCCCTTTTCATTACAATTATAGCAGGTTGCATCCTTTATCTTTTTGCACTCCACTGTCTTATGATCCTTGGACTTGCATAGCCCACAGGGTGGAGTCCTTTGTTGCGACTGTGAACCAGACGCAAACCTGCACTTCCCGGAGTGAGGTTTCTTGCAGACCTTGCAGTGAGGTCTTCCATCAGCTTGCCCCTCCTTCTTTGCCTCCGACCCTCTCTTTCCTTCACCGTTTCCACGGTGCTTTTTCCCAGACTTTCGTGAGGTATCATCCTCACGTTTTCGCTTTTCAGCCTCCTTGCTCCTTTGTGCCCTCAGACGGACAGCATCAAGTGTAAGAGACAAGGAGAGGTCAGTAACTGACCTGAAGGTCGTTGGCCTAGAGGCCTTTACGCTGGCCTTGATCGCCAGCTCTAAGCCCCCAATGAAACGGGCAATCCTTCTAGGTTTTGGTGTCACAAGATATGGCACCAGGCGTGACATAGTGTTAAAACTTGTCAGATATGCTTGACAATCCAGGTTTGTCATCACTAGTGAGACAAAATCAGCCTCAATCTTCTCAACCTCGTGCTGAGGGCAGTAGTTTTCTTTAATGAGAGCAATAAATTCCTCCCATGTCATTTTGTACAAAGCAGACTTACCAGATGCCTGCACCAACGCCCTCCACCATGCCAGGGCCTCGCCCTTAAAAGACTGGGACACATACTTCACCACGTCCCTCGCTGCACACCCGCTGATGTCCACAATAGTGTCCATCTCGTCTAGCCAGGTGATACAGTCAACCGCGCCTTTCTCCCCTGTAAATTCACGGGGCTTACATGATACAAAGTATTTGTAGGTGCAACCCTTAGCACTTGACGCATCAGTATATTCTCTATCGCGATGAACGCTGTGCTCAGTAGACGAGTGCTTGTCGTCATCTTTCTTGGGTTCAGAGGGTGGTTTGGAGTGTGTCTTTGGTTTAGAGGGTGGTTTTGACACAGTTCTGCCTTGAGACTCAGTATTTTGACGATCAATAGCTGCCTGGACAGCATTGTTAATCAGAGCCTTCAGTTGTGCGCCTGTCAAATGTACTGACGCATTGTCATAGTCATCTTCGTTTGTGTGGCTGTTCTCTCCATTGGGATCCGCCATTGTAACTTGAATCTGTTACAGAAGATAACAAAATTTTAATTTAGGAGATTATTATATGATTGTCTTTTATGACAATTTGTTAACCATGGTACAGAGACCATATTTGGTTAACTTTTTATTTCATTAAATATTAGGATTTGAATATATCCTATTTTAACTATATTAATAGTATTGGCGGCATATAGCCTAATCATGATGATGTTTTATAATATTAGCCGAGATTTCATAGAATCAAGGCATAGAGAATTGAACCGTAGTTCTTTATCTCTTTCTGACAGGGAGTCATAGACCACCACCGTCTTTTGTCGTTATAAGACAATTATTATGGCCCATAGGCACTACACCTCTAAGGGGTGTTTTAATATGGTTGGCCCGTAGGCACTACATCTCAAATGGATGTTTTTAATAATATTGGCCCGTAGGCACTACATCACCAATGGATGTTTTAATAGTTCTGGCCCGTAGGCACTGCATCACTAATGGATGTTTTAATATGTTGGCCCGTAGGCAATGCATCACTAATGGATGTCTTTATAATACTGGCCCGTAGGCACTACATCACTAATGGATGTTTTAATAGTTCTGGCCCGTAGGCATTGCATCACTAATGGATGTCTTTATAATACTGGCCCGTAGGCATTGCATCACAATTGGATGTCTTAATAATATTGATCACCTTCATTGGTGATTTAACCCGCGATTTATAAATCATTTAGTTGGGTTTTGAAATCCTTAAAGGATTATTGTTTAGGAATGACGTGCGTGATTATAACGAATCACTTCTGCCATGAGTGTTAACATGCGTACAGAGGTTAACAGGGAATCAGAATCTTTTCAGTTAGGTCGTACCATCTTGGCTAGATCTTAAAAGACCCCAAGCTAGGTTTCACCTTTTAAGATTCTTTATTTAGGCAGATCAATATAAAAGGAATGGTTTTGATTTATTTTTATATATATTAAAACAAAACTCATAACATACATTCCACAATGTCAAATACAATTACATGTTGCCCTAAACGGGTCTTTCAAATAATACATACCTCCATAGAGGTTTTTAAAATAAGTGACAAGTCCACGCAGGGACTAGTACAAGATAGGTGTCCATGCAAGGACTAAAGGTAAGTCCACGTAGGGACTGAAATACGATAAGTTGTCCACGCAGGGACTTATTTTAAAGTAGAAATTACAGTAGTACTACTATTAAGAGCTAATGGTCACGTTTCTTCTTTTTGCCCTTTAGTAGGTTCGCCAAGCCCTTGAGAAATCCTCGGTGGCTTTTCTTTTCTTCCTCGAATTCTCTCTCCACACGATCTAGTCGATGGAGTATTTCTTCCTGTTCAGGAGGAGAGAAACGTGGTTGCGGCGCTTGTTGCGGAACTGGAGGTCTGGGAGGTATTGGATACCCATGAGCTGAGTAATCCGGTGGTCCCATGTTTCCATGTGCTCCGTCAGGGTAGCGCGCATTATATCTTGCCGACACCACATATGGGTCGCGCTCATAGCCATAGTTGTATTGTGCTTGTGATGGTTCGAACGGGTTGTAAGCCGTTGGACCCGTGTAAGCAGGTATGGGTTGGTCATACCCGAATGGTGGCGAATTTCGTGCAGCTGGTGCGGAGTTCGCTTCTTGTATAGGACTTGAAGGTCCTTCTTCTTGTAGCGGCGGATAGTGGCTACTACTAGAATGTCGAGGAGTGCTGAAGTGGATACCTCCTCCTCCTCGTGTAGACATACGAGCATTTGTCCTCCTACGCCTCGGCGGATCAGGTATTACTGGTTGTGCCGGTGGCGGAGGTGGTGGCGTAACTGCCTCAAAGCGTGAATCCTCAGAGGGATCCTGTGGATGTCTCGGTTGTTGAGATGTCTGTTGAGGTGGTGTGTAGTACCACTCATGTCGGTCAAACATCGCTTGGAAACTGTCAGGTCCTTGATAGGGCGTTCCATGGAAGGATGACCTATCAGAAACTTCTATCGGATGCGTGGGCGTACCACGAGCTGGTTCAGTTGGATCCTCATCCTCTTCCATGGGATCTTCAGAAAAATGGTCTTGTGGCCCTAGTGGAACAAAACCTGAAGGTTCCTGTATGTAGTCAGCCGGATTAAACTGACCTATGTAGTACGGACTAGGGTCGTCGTAGTTTCGGTGCGATACCGAACGTTGTAGAGGTATGAAGGAAGGTTGTGGGTTATTGGGATTATTTTCTGAATCTGGTCCAAAGGAGTGCCGGTAGGATGGCGTCGAGCTGTGCGAAGTGGAATGCCTCGCTGGTTCGTAAAGATCTCTTCGTCGCTGTGGCTCTTCGCTCCGTGTCATCGAAGGATGTCTTGTACCAGATGGTCCAGCCTCGTTATCGTGATGTGTCACGATTTCTCCTCAGCCTCTTCGTCCCCTTCCTCTTCCTCGGAATATAACAGGTGGCATTTTCCCTGCTCCAAAACTTATTAAAAATCAAATCGAAAATAAAGACAAAAAGGAGCAATAATCCGAATTTGTCCTAAGTTCTTGTCTAGACTCAAGTATGTGCAATTGTGTTATTGAGATTAAACACATTAGGATAGTGTTTAATTCACTCAATGTTGGCTCTGATACCAACCTGTCACACCCCGATTTCCACGTGTCTCACTGGTGGGCCCGGTGGGGGATTACCGTGACGATGTTGGCAACAATATAATCAAACCACACAATTATATAATGCACAGCGGAAGCATAAGATAAATATATAAATTTCAACCTCTGATCGTAATATCAAAATGTATTACAGGGGTTGAATATATCCACAGTGGATCGTAAATAGAGGTAAAAAAATGTTCCATCAGATACTGCAATCAAGCTTGCGAGGCTTATCCCGACGCTAGGGAGCTAATACCAGCCAATTACGTTTAGGTACCTGCACTTAATCTTTTTGGGGAAAATACGTCAGTTTACACTGGTAAATACATTCAACTGACACATTTGAAATGTTTTTTAAAATTGATTTGAATGCACAAGGCACAAACTCTTTTATAACTTGGGAAAATTCATAATGATCTTGTGAACGTTTTACATGTTCTTTTATGCGTTCAGTAGCCCGGGTCGTGCCGGGTTAAAAATTTATAGACACACCACGTTTGCGTAAAACCGTAGTACAAAAACCAACGGCTACGTCTTTTAGTTTTAATGTCGACACTTTATACCGGGTGTACGCCTACACCGGGATGTCGATGGTCGTGGCCATTTCGTAAAATGATGCCGAGGATATCCGGGACAACGGTCATTAAACCCCCCAAAGGCTTATAAGCAACAAAACTGTTTAAATGAGCCGATCATATTTAATCAATTAACCACCTAAGCGATGGAATTATATAATGCTCAATCAAGCGGTATTAATATACCGTAACCCAAGCCCATATAGGGGAAATAAGTCAAAAGTATTTACCTTTGCAAGTATTAATCCTTAATTTAGATCAAGTCACCGATAGCTTTTACTGGGGCTCCTAATCTGGAACGAAGGTTTTTAATTAACCTCTTAGAATCCTAACGGTCCTTGTATTAGTCGTAGCTTAAACCGGTTGATTCCGATATATAGATATGGTTAATTCGCACGAAAAGGCGAAAACCGAGAATGGAGTATGATTTGGACCCAACAAGTTCAGAGACTTGTTTTATATGGGTTAATGGTTCACACTCTGGATTTTGGGGCTCAAATAATATAATTTGACCCATATCGGCTATCGCACGAAAACTAGTTCCATGAGCCGTACCGTGTGCGCAAATAGGCGAAACGGTTAACCATAAGTGTCCTACGCTTATTTCCTAAGTCAATATGCCTTAAAAGTATTTTGGTATCAGTAGGATACCTTCCGTAATGCCCGTAACGAGTTTAAGTTAATATTATGCCCCGTAGGGGCTTTTCGGTCATTTTAAAGACTTCAAAAAGGCTTTTCGAGTTCTACAGGAAATCTGAGTTTCCCGAACAGCTTATAAAGCTTAAAATACTTTATTTATTATTTAAAACCAGTGGCAACTGGAATCGGGTCAAAAGACCTTGTAGAACTCCCGTTTTGGCCAAAAAGGGCATATTCGGTATTTACCGAACCGTAGCCATAACCGCAGGTTATGAGCAAGGTAAAAATTATTAAAATTCTTTAAAATTCCCAAAATATTATTTTACCACAGTGGGTAAAAGTTTTGGTGACGAAAACTTGGGTTAGATGGGCGTTATGCTAATTGCGCCGTTAATTACAAAACTTTCTTAAAAGTGCGCCTTTTAGCATAACTCTCATTCTAGACCTCGGATTGACGTGAAACTTTAAGGACATGCTTATAATTTAATAAGCAAGGTTTTGGTCCGTTCATGTGTCCGAAATACTCGTTTTAATTTTAAAAGGCCGTTACGGTCAACTTTTAGGCGAATGACGGAAATACGTAAAAGACTCGGATAACTCATGAACCGACCACAGAGGCGTATACCAACATGTGACCTGGTCCTAAGAGAGTCCTAAGGTATATTTATACCTCACTAAAACGGGTCAGAACTGAAGTCAAAGCAAAAGTCAAACTTATGCGACTTTCGGCTCCGAACCGGTTCAATATAGTAAATGATCGATTCAAACGAGCGCAAACAGGTTTATATACTTATTATCATGTTTTATGATTGTCAAAACAGGTTCCATAACATATACATTACAGATTATGCATAAATTGCTAAAATAGCTTTCTGTTGACTTTTTAACCGCACGTTTGACTCGACATTTGACATAGTTAGAGTGGTGATCAGGGGGAACCATTTAAGAGGTTTATTACTCATGTAAATACCAACTCATAACCACTTTTGATTCGTCATAAGACTGAACCATTACTGATTTATCGTAAAGTCAAACCGTAGTTACGACGGTTTGGTTTTTAGCTAAAAACTAAGCATAAACTGAACAATGGATGATCAAGGTAACTTACAGAAGTTAGAACTTGAATATGGAGCAGAGAAGAAACACTTGGGAGCCTTTAGAATGGCCAGAGATGTGTGTTTGAGTTGTTGTGAATGTTATGCACATAAAGGTGCTATTTATAGCCAAGAACAAGCCCCTATGATCATTACAACTACCACAATAGTCCAGAGATGATGGGTAGGTGTCCTAGAGGTGTATGGGTCGAGTAGGGGGCGCCCATGCTCCATTAATTGGTGTTTGATCGTTCAAAAGCTCCAAAAGGCAAGAAACTACAAAGTTTCTGCATCTGGGCACTTTACGCGGCCTGCATGGGAGTTCCCATGCATTTTAATGCGGGTCGCCTAAAGATCAAATATCAGTTGCGTATTTGAGGTGGCTCGCGGCCCGCCTCAACTTAACTATAACCTTCATGCGGGTCGCGAGAGGTTAAGATTTCAGATTTTTAAATCTTTTTGCAATGATTGCAGAATCCGGCCATTAATAACGAAATCTTTCGTAATGATTTACCTGACCTTTCGGTTTTGAAGGGGTAACTTTGCGGTTTGGCCCTCGGTTATCTACCGATAGGGGCCTCGTGTTATTTTCCCGCGTTATAAAGTCCCCGGTTTATTTATTAATTATATTGGAAAGCCTTAACTTTCACTGTTGACGCTTTTAACCCTTCTTCTACGAATTCGATCGTAACTTTCTCGTTTCATATCGAAACTTCGCGAAATTCATGTATATTATTTTAGTGAGGGTATAATACCGTTACAAAGTCTTTGGAACGTTAAAGGGTCACTCAGAGGTATTATTAAACATGTTGACACAGTTAACCCCTGTAGTTTGTAATCTCTCACTTTCTTCCGCGTCTTGTTTTTGTACGATCTATAATTTATTCGTTTGAAGGTTTAAGCATTATCTAGGGATACTATACAGTATATTTACCCTTGTTGACATTTATAACCCTTGAATTTATATACTTTCAAGGTTTGTCAAAATTAGTTCTTTATTTATTATAGATGCCACGTGTACACAAATGACACGTGTTAACACATCATTGGACACAAAAATTCGAGGTGTTACAATAAGCATCTAACGACCTGTAATACATGTAACAACGAGTCAACAACAAAGTTGAGTGAGTTCACGGTTGGTTGTTTAGTTTTAAGTTGTTTCCGAAAACATGGTTTGTCTTTCGTTGGCTTATTTGCCGTGGGGGTTACCCCATAGTTAAAAGTATGATTAACCAGTTCTTTCTTTATTACCCAAACCATATCCATAATCAGTGGGGGCTTCCCCATGTGAACCACTAGACCGTACCAAATCGACTACTAACGAAAATAAGTTGGGCCCTACATCAGTGTCAATCATCACTGACAGTTTGCCATAGTCCATTAGTACATGCCCGTCCGACTGGCACGGTGTGAGGTTTGTTAAACCTAATAGCGCTATTAACTAATGACCCGCTCGTCATTAGCCTCGGCGATTAAGTCGATATAAAATAAGGGACTACATGATAGAGTTTTGGTCTAGTAAGTTTTAAGGTTGTTGTCCTACCCAAGGAGGACGAATGTACGTATTCTACCCAAGGAGAATACGCAGGATTATTATTGGCATCCCTATGGAGGATGGCGGTACATATCCTACCCAAGGAGGATATGTAGGTTCCTATTTAATTCTTTAACCCATTCCCAACCACCGGGAATCCCATGCCTTAGAAAGTGTGTGAACTCACCTCGGTTTGCTCGGTTAGATTAATTACTCAAATAATCAGGAAATCAAGCTCGTCCTAATTAGGTACAGATAACAATCTGTTTCTCATGCATAACACGTATCCTACGTACGGTCTATCTACTCATTACTTCTATCACATACCACACAATTCAAATGTCAAGTTATATCGTTAAGTTACGTTATTTTACCCTGAAGTAATATAACTATCTCTCAAAATAAACAAGTATCCACACAAGTGTTCTAGTATAAGAAATATATTCTAAATATATATTTACCCATTTTTTTTACAAAGAAACCAACCTCCGACACTTTGTATTTTGTTACAAAAATTATGGCGAAGTTTATATTCGAAACACAAGTTATAAAATATACTTGTAACGCTTGTTTAGAAAAATATTTTCTAAGTGTTGGAATTTTTAGAAAATTTCGCCAGAGTTTCCTTTGTAAATGGAGGTGTCCATGCTATTAAGCAAATCATTTTCTTTTCCAAAAATTATTCAACAATCATCAATCATTCACTAAACAATATTACATTCACCAAGTGTAAAAACAATGCACTATACGTAGTAACATGAACTTGAGTTTTCGTAAAAACACGTAGTAACTTGGTAAGGTGTTTAGTGGTCTTGGTTACCTTCCAGAGTGCATTCGTTTCTTTAAAAATCGTTTTCTTAAAAGAATTAAGTGTTTACAACTTGTAAACCATTTTTACAAAAATTGTTGAACTCTTCTTGTAAATAAAATGTTTCTACACTTATTTCATTTCCAAAAATGGTGTAAGTGTATGTACAAGTCATGATTTTTCCAAAAGTCGATTCTTGAACTTTGTTTATTTAGAAAAGTCTTTTGTAGAACCCGGATCTACATGATCACCAACTTATTTGGTTTATTTATATTTCAAGAAAATTATTTTCATCAAGTTCATATTTAACTAGAAGATGATTATTTCTCATATTAGTAATCACCTTCCTAGTCTTGTTAAATCATGTTTCTAAACATCATTTAACAAGCTCCATATGGTGATTAACATCACATAACCAAGAATCAACGTGCAATCGACAACATATTCATTACCATATCATATTAACAACATTTCATCTTTATGTAAACTCTATGTAAAGCTTTATGTTTAAATCTTTTTAGTTCATGTTCTTAGTGTTCTTGATATTCACCATACTTCAACTTTTAACTACACAAAACAGAAGTAAACTAAGGGAGATCAAAGACTTACAACTAGCTCAAAGGCTATGGAAGAATCTCTAGTGAAAAGATGGTGAAAATGGTATGAGAAAGCAAGAAATGAAGCTCCTTGATGATCCACAAGCTTCAAACTTCACAAGGCACCTTCTAACACTTGAATGGAGAATGGAAATGGATGAAGATGAAGATGATGGTGATAGAGTGGTGGTGGTGGCGGTTCTAGTGAGGGCCGAGAGAGGGAGAGAGAGATGAGGGAGGTGATGTGAAGTGATTTTGTGAGATATGGAATGATAAGAAATGATTTCATGAATCTTACTAGCCATACTTATAAGGATCTTACATAATATCATGTTCAAGAAATCAAGCAAGCTATCAAATAAAATATAAAGAAAATCTATGTGGGTCCCCTTGTGGACCGAAAATGGGTATGGGGGGGGGGGGGGTTAAGTGAAATATTTTTGATGGTAGTAAGTAAATAATAGTTCAAGTTTAAGTATACGGTTACATGTTCTAGTTAGTAAATATCTAGCGGGTGTTATGGTGTTCGGGGATCATAACTAGCCAAGAAATAATTAAACAATGTGTTTGGTAAAAATTTGGTGTCCTGGGTAATGTCCGGTTGTTCGGTTGGATACCGTTCCGTTAAAGTGTTTAATTATTCCTTAAAGTGTCTTTTATATACATTTTTGTAACACAATTAATTCCCAACACTCAGGAAAGCCTACAGGACTATTTAGTCAATTTTCTGCACACAAGACTAGTATGTTAACAAGCACATGTAAGTAAGACCTAGAAATCAGAAAGCAGTTAAGTAATTCAGCACAGTCATCAAGCACTTTAATTAATATAAATGAATCGTACGGATACATGAAATTATGAGGGTTGTCACATTCTCCCCTTGTTAAGAAAATTTCGTCTCGAATTTAGCACGTGGTTACTAAGGAAGTTAGTTAATCTGTTTATATTTCTATGTTGTTTGATTATAGGGTAAACGTGCATCCTAAGGTTACGTACGTCAGACCAATTTTTGTTCGAGTAACCTTCGTTTCTTTTTTGCTTCTTCCAACCAAGCATTGAAAGTTCACCAATACCATCTGCCTTGTGACTGCGAGAGGGTATTTGAGTATTTGACTATAAGTAGGTTGTTGTTTCTAATGATTCAGATGATAAATCAAATATATTTATTCTGCAATTTACCAATGTGATGCTTATATGTGTATTAATCATATATAATTTATATATGATATGAAGATAACTTAAAAGTAAGTTTTAGAAGGTGCATTATGTGTTTTGTGTTTTCATACAAGGATGATTTTAGAAATTCTGATGGTGAAGAAGACCATACTGCTCATAGCCTTTTACTTGATCCAACCAACTATTCTTCAATTGAAAGTAATTTGACTTGTGCTGGCTTAGCAGGACTACGGGTGAGCTGATTATATTGCATTATTTTAATTCTATTATGTGTTGATTGATATCAAAGACGATTTAACTAAAGAAATTGTTATGTTAGTGTTGTAAGGATCTTTCTCGTAAAGAGGCTCGCCAAGCAATTGAAGACTCCAGTCTGGTATTCAAGTAATGGCTATAACAGGGTTAACAAGTATACAACAAAAGCAATTTGTCATGAGATTGGTGTGTTTGGGCCGAATGAAGACATTAGTTCAAATAGCATAACAGGATGATAGTTGATGGAACACCGTGACCCAAAAAGTCATTTGGCTCAAAAAGGTGGACTTCTTTTTTCCACGGCTAAACCACGTCACAAGCAAGAGATAGTGAGGCTGTTCAAGGATGTTGTTGAAGTGGTTGCTATGACTAGAGATGGGGTTAACGATGCATCTGATTTAGTAGATATAGGAATTGCAATGGGTATTGATGGCATTGAGGTATCAACTGAACATCTACTAATATTACACATTATTCTCTCAACAACACATTCTGATTTTCATTTTGTCTCCTGAATCTTATATCCAGGTTGAAAAGGAAGCTTCTGACATGCTTTTGGCATATGATAATTTTAACACACTTGTGGTTGTAGTTGGAACAACATGATTTGACATGTCCCCTCTTTTTTCTTAAATATATTTCATCAAGCACAATTGATTATGTCAATAGTTTTCTTGGATGGAAGAGTGATTAAATAGCAAAGTCCTTTGAGCACCCTCGCGATAATGCCCTCCTTCTGAAGTAATACCATTTTGTCAAAAGTAAATTCTCTACTAGCTTATATTAGTATGAACTTACTTGGAGTTTAAGTATTTGTTTATAGGCATGTTACTTTTTTATCAACAAGAGTGGACTAGAAAATGTGCCAGAGGGTTCAAAGGTAAGTGACACCTCTACTTTGGAGGGGAACATGTTTAATCCACTTTCATTATTTAATTACATTTTATGACGATGTTGACTGTGCTACTTATTTAGTTTGTTCTATCGCCAATTTAGAAGTGGGATTTTCACATGACATATTTGTCGAATGGGCTACTGATGTAAGAAATCTTGTGTTTTTTACTCAAAGGGGCCAGGTACATTCTAAGCTATCTCATAACTTTTATCTTTTGTGTTTAGACTCAAGTACCTCAGTTGGTGGTCTTATCTTGCATAATAAACATATTCTCACTACTTACAATTGTATTTTTAGTATGGTACTCGTGCAAGAATGCTTTAGTTAGACCCACCTTCTAATGCCATTATAGTTAACCGATCTAAAAGAGTTCCACTGGTTGGGGTACGAAGAAGAGCTAGCTACATACGAAGAAGAGCAAGAAATGATTAAAAAGGAGGTGGCTTTAAAAGCCACTCTTGTGAAAGAAGAGGAGTCGAAAGCTGTGGTTGATGCTGACGTTAGCAAAACTGACCCAATGCTAATTGATGACCGACCATACAATAGTGGATGGTAATTCAATTGTTTCTTATTATGCTACTGAGTTTAAGTCACCATTCCCAGGTCTCTGTTTAAAGTTGTTTGATGACTAAAGTGTAAAATATGAACTAGGTCTAACTGCAGGAGCCTAAAACTAACTTTGTACTTTTTCCTTATTTTAGCAACCTTTTGCAAAGAATTCACAAACAAGAGCTGACTGTTTTTTCTTCTTTTTTTATGAATTTTTTTTATTAACTTAATTTTTTTTGTTCTTAAGAGGTACTACTGATGGAATTGACTTGATGAGGAAACATGACCTAATTGATGTTGTCGAAGCAAGTGTGATGCCCTGGTCACTTATAATGTATGTACGTACCTTTTTATCTTTTGATTTTCCTCAAGTAAATGATGGTGTCTCTTTCCTTTGATTTTCCTCAAGTAAATGATGGTGTCTTTTTTCTCCATTATTTTTTTTTTTATACACGAGTCTTTAATTATTTGATGTAGAGGGAGCTATTGTTGCTATTGTTGACAGTCAACCAGATCCTCAGCCACATTCAGTCTCAAGTGGGCTCGAAAAAAATGGAAAAAGGTGGTACACCTGGTGGTTCTGTGGTTCTGGGATGTTTTTGGCGCCTTTGGTTAGCGAGAAACGACAAAGAATTTAATGGGAACATGGTACCGGTTAGAAGGATCGTGGAGCTTATTAAAGAAGAGACGTTCGGGTGGGTTAAAAACAGGGTGAAGGGTGTGTCTTTGGACTGGAATAGATGGATTGATTTCGATATTTCTTTGATTGTATGATTTCGCTTTCCGTCGTTTGTATTCCCAGCTTCTTGCTGGTTTGCTATATTTATATATAGTCTGTTACTGTTCAAAAAAAAAGTGGAGGGTTGAGGTCATGCTGAGTAATGGCAAGAAACTAGGGGTCAGTGAAAGTCGGCTGATAGAAATTTAGGTAAATTATGTGCAGTGCTCATTCAACTTTAGTGGCGTTTCTTTTTTAGTTGCACACTTAACATAAAAGTTATGAAGTGCATGACTTTAAAGCCTTAAAAACATAACTATTACAAACTCCGCATTCGTGCGTCTCGCGCGTTTTAAAACCAATTTTAACAGAGTTTGTAAAAATTATGTGACTTATGCGTTTTGCTTATGTGATTATAGTAGATGATAATTGTGTTTAGTTTCCCCAAAGCTCTATTGCATGTGGTCTCTATGAGAAATGTAAAATAAATATAGTTAAATTGCGCTTTGCAAACAAAAAGCAGTTCGTTTTTGCATCAAGCGTCTCGGCTTGGGACCCTATCACCTTTGTGCATCTCGCGCATTTTAAAACCAATTCAATATTAAGAGCACTTTGTAAACTGTGTGATGTATTTTATTATTGTCACAGGCACAACAGCCGTGTCATCAACTACTTAAGCATGCTGACCCATTTTGACACATTTTTATTCATGACATTAGCGAATCCATTTATAATCCGAACTCATTAACCAAACAATAACCAGTTCAAGTTCATGTAACTTTATTGGGCCGTATCTTAAATTATGCCAAAACGCGTTACTAAAAATTACTTTTATTTATAAGTTAATTTTATTTTCATTATAAAGATCCTTTTATTTATTATAAAGATTATTTGGGTTCACAAGTCCATGGCTGCAAAATATACCACTATATACACATGACACATCATGGTTTCATGTTTTTGTAGGTATACGTTTGCAACTAGGGGTAGTTGGTTAAGGTATTTTGTTTGCTTCTATGATCTTTTAGTATTTCAATGCATGCATATGGTTTATTCAGATGCAATTTGAAACACGGAAAGCAGATTACCAATGTGAGTTTTCTATGCAATTTGTCTTTATTTTTTTTAAATGTGTAGAACAACAATTATGTATACACATTCTTATAGACACCACATAGGCAATGACTTTACAAAATTTTGAATAAACTATATTAGCTGAGGTACAGGCTTCTTGGCTGCCTTCAATTAAGTTTTATTTAAACTTAAGTTTGGCGTTTAATTGCTGTTTGAGTATGGTATAGCCTTTTGGTTGCTATACCGAGTACCATAATGTATTGAACTGAGGTATAATTCTTTGGTTAGACAGGTTGGATAATTGGTCAAAATGAGTAATTTTGGTGACAGTCGGGTTGACCTTGAAAAGGTTTAATTTTTTTATCAACGATATCTATTTTGCAATTTGAAACACGGAAAGCAGATTACCAATGTGAGTTTTCTATGCAATTTGTCTTAGTTTTTTTTTAAATGTGTAGAACAACAATTATGTATACACATTCTTATAGACACCACACAGGCAATGACTTTACAAAATTTTGAATAAACTATATTAGCTGAGGTATAGGCTTCAATTAAGTTTTTTTTTTTAACTTAAGTTTGGCGTTTAATTGCTGTTTGAGTATGGTATAGCCTTTTGGTTGCTATACCGAGTACCATAATGTATTGAACTGCGGTATAATTGTTTGGTTAGATAGGTTGGATAATTGGTCAAAATGAGTAATTTTGGTGACAGTCGGGTTGACCTTGAAAAGGTTTAATTTTTTATCAACAATATCTATTTTTTATAGGCCAAATGGTTTGGATATGCCATGAGTATTGATGAGGAACTGAAATTTGTCAAGCATATTGCTGAAACCACGGGTGTGATCCCGGACCTTTATAGGTTTGGTTATTTTTATATATGTTTGTTACATTTTACATTTTTTTGGGATTGGGGTCTTTTATTTAATAGTTAATTGTTTAGAGAAGCTTATGTTGTCGTGTAGATCTATCTACTTCTTAATATGGGTGGCAAGGTGGGCAAGTTGGGTGGGTTTGGGTAATGGGTGAAGATGGGTTTGAGTTTAAAGTAGGAAATTAGAGTTTTGGCGTACCTATGGGTTAAACATCAATCAAAATCTGTTGGTTTATCATGGGTAAACTAGCGAAATTTCGTGTTACTTTTTTTGGGTCTATGATGTAGTTTGTTGTCGGGTTGTTTTTGGATGTGGATTAGCACAATGCTAATATGTTTTTTAATATAATTTGATTTGTTGGTTGTTTAAAAAAGGAAATATATCTCAATTCTCTTCTTTTAATGTGTTTAAAAGTTTTGTTGTGGAAACTTTGATGTGGAAAGTTTTTGTTATGTTTTTACTTAGGTCATGTGTGGCTTCATGTACAATTGTGTTAAATACTCGGTTTAGGTAGCATTGGGTCAGGTTTGGTAATCGGGTTTCGGTTAAAAAAGGTAAAAACATAAGTGCCTTTATTTCTTTGGGATTATTGTAAAAAAAGTGGTTCGGCTCAACTCATTTCTTCATAAGTGCTTTGCCTAAACAGGTACCGTATCGCATAGCATAGGGGTGCACATGTAAAGAAAAGGAAGGAGGCGCCCCATGGAAAAAAGTGTTATTATACAACAAATAATGTTTGAAAACATGTCTTTTAATTTCAACATTGGTACTGCATAGTATTGACACCAAATTTTAAGTTATTTATTTAAACACTTAATAACGTTTCAAAACATGTCTTTTAATTTATTTAACGGCATAATTAGATTATAAATTGATTTTTTCTGCCCGGGAAGTTCCCGGGTTATAAAGATTTACAACTACATGGTATATTTTTGTTAATTAATATATATATAGATGTATATTTATTTTTTAGATATAAAGATTCACAACCCGGGAGTATTCCCGGGTTATAACCTAGTATAGTTTATATATTTATTTCAAATATCACATGACTCTAATTCGTTTTATAAAAATAAATATAGATTTTATATTTATTTCAAATATCGTATCACACGAATATTCCTATATACACAAATGACTTCTCGGGACAACAAGCGATCTTAACGACATATTTATATATTTTTGATATAAATATTTATTTATTTTTAAATATCTCGAGAATCAAGTGTTTTCAAAACTTACTAGTTATATTCGACGATAAACGATACTTATCAATTATGACCTAATCGTTTCCGTTAACTCAACAACTTAACCGTCGAATCGTTCGGTCAACGATTTGGTAAGAGCTCTGTGACATGTAGTTTAGTTACCGTGTTTATTTAGAAACTTATTAGATGTTCCATGTTAGGAATATTGTAGAATTCACGCTAGCAAGTCAAGTCTTCAAAACGACATCACGAAGTCGTAATTAGCTAGCTTTGCACAGTAATATTCAGGTGAGTTCATAACCCCACCTTTTCACTGTTTTACATTTTATAAATGTTTTCGGGGTGGAAAGACATGCAAGTTTTGCAAAAATAAACAATTTATCGATAAACAAAAACTCATATTTCTAAACCATGATACTAATGGATTATAAAGAACTCAAATGGTTTACGAATTATTTGTACTAAAGATACCGGTTTTACAAAACAAATGCGTATTTTCGAAACGTGAATGATCTTAATGATTAGGGACGAGATTGTCCTAGTTATAATAATGGGATTGGGTCGGTCTGCGTACGTAAAACGAGACAACCCAGTGAGTTCATGTCCCCACTTTTAAACTTTTACATACTTTTAAACTTGGGGAAAATACATGTGTTATGGTTTGCTGGATACAAAGACTAAGGAATGATACTTTAAATCGTGTCACGGATAGGGTACCAGAAGCACCATTAATCAACAATATACCTAGACCGCAGAACAAAAGGTTAGATCTAATGGGTTTTCGGGTAGTCACACTCTTGGTGAAAACAAGTACCAAGAAGTGCTTTTGTGTCTCAGTCGTGAATCGACAACTAGAAAAATGCCTATGGTTTGGATGCTTCCTATGTCGTGTCACATGTTAATGGCCTTGCAACCCATTAACAATCTTGATACTTACAGAAATACTTGATTTATACAAATTACATACCATGTTTTATACAAATTCAAAGCATAGGATTATGCGGGTATGAAGTCAAAGTCAAGGTGGGCATTGACGGTTATACAAACTTTACAATTACAAAGTTTCCATATAACTTGACAAGAAAATGATTTTTAAATTCGCTTTCTCAATAATATTTCACAAACCGGTAATCAAAAAGATTTATTTCAAATCTTTTACAAACAAACTATGAACTCGCTCAACTTTATGTTGATTTTTTCGCATGTTTCTTTCTCAGGTTGCATTTCTAAGACAAGGTACGGTTTGAATAGGAGAACCATTGGAGATACGAGTACTTAGTGGCGTTCAATTTCTAGAAGTCTTAGATTATATTTGGTTCCGATGTGCAATAAAGATACCAGTCCAATCACGCCAGCTCTGATAATTTCGGGGTGTGACAGTTGGACCTCTTAGTGTACATCTCGATTTCAGATCCAACCATCTTCAGGTGGTAGTACTCCATCTCAAGCTTATGAATGTCATCCCTGTGACAGTACTCCTCCTTGATCAGTTCCTTAAAGTCGTTCCAGGGAGTGGCATTGGCATCCGCCAATCTAAGCATTTGAACTTGCGCATCCCACCAAGAAAGTGCACTTCCTTCGAGAGTACCAGTAGCAAACTTCACCTAATTGTTAGCAGTGCTTTAACACATCTCGAACACAGACTCGACCATCTCAACCCAGTGTAGAAGGCCTGCTGCTCCTTCGGTGCCGTTGAAGGAGTGAGGTTTGCAATCCATAAAAGTTTTGAAAGTACAAACGCGAGGTTGAGTAGGTGCAGGTTGACCTGTCGTGTAAAACGAAGCGAACAAGATTAAGTGTAATAAGATGTCACGAGTACAGGATCTAACCATCCTAGAATGGTAGGTTTACCTCCGGGATGGGCTGCCAAAGCCTCCTCAACCCGGGCGTTTATCAGGGCCGTCAGCTAGTCCTGAGTTATGTTAACATTACCTCTTCCCTGTCCGCTCATTGTCTTCACATCCAGAAAACACATAATGAGAATGATGTCATATTGTTGTGAGAAAATAGAAGGGAGTTTGACCATTGCATACAAGTACGTATTACATAGCTAACGTTTTATACACTAAGCATATCATTACGTATATCGTTAAATACGCACCAAGTAAGTAACAAGTAAACACATGCACAAGCTATATAGAATAAAACATTGAGCCTTGCACTTTGAGTGTAGTGTCGTCGAGAGTCGCTTAGTACAAAATAGGTTATAGTCTCGTTTTTCCCAAATAGACTTTTATTTTTAAAACCGAGTTTACTATAACCAATGGCTTTGATAGCAATCTATCACACCCTCAATTTCCAGATGCGGAGTGGTACTGCGAGGCATGTTATTGACCATGATCATGCCACCAATCATATTGAACAATAAATATAGTAAAGTAAACACATCACCATCAGTACGATTAGTGACTAAAGTCCAAAGTTCAAATTCAAAACCAAATTTAAAGGTAACAACGGAAGCATAAGTTCAACAATTTAAGCAATAGTTTAAAGTCCATGAATGTTATTAAGAAACCCAACAAGGGTCAACGCGACCACTACACTCCCCGCTGCAAGCTCCCGAGCTATCATTGAGTACGTGCAAAGCATGAAGTAGGGTGTCAACATAAAGTTGGCGAGTTCACGCTTTATCCAGTTTTATTTTAATTCTGGTTCGAATTCCGGCTGGACTGGTTTTTGGGGATTTATTTTTTAAATTCATTTTTAATTTTTAATAAAACCCGTAAATCTAATTATAATAAACAGATTTTATTTTTGATTTTTTTCTTTTATAATAAAACCCTTAAAACAAATAATACCATAAATAAATATCAGTTTTCCTTTTTTATTTATTTCTTTTTTCTTTTATAATAAAACCTCTAACTTATTAACATAAATAATTATTAAATTTATTATATTCTTTTTTTAATATTAGAGGTTAATAATGAGATAAATTATAATAACGAAATAGTTACATTGTAAACCATAAGTATTAGGAAATCTATTTAACTTATAATAATTAAATCGTCTCTCGTGTGGTATTCCATATCAAGGATAATCTCTCCCGTTCTTTTGGTTTTCCCAATTTTTCCATGTGCGTTATCTTCAAAGGAATTCTTATACGTAACCACTGTGAGTGAATCTTACAACTCCTCTTTTTATATTATTTACTCGTTTTTGGGGTGTATCATGTGTCGCATATCTTTATCACATTTTACAAATTCAATTACGTGCAATTACCATTATGTGAGGTATCCGTGTTATGTGTTGTTTGGTTGTTTATCACTTGCTGCATTTCATTTATTTTGGAAATCACATTATCGTAGGATCGTCTCTTCCCCGTTACCTATGAGTGGTACGTGACGTTGCCAACACACGAGGTTAGCTCCATTTGATTGAGCTTGCATCTTGCAGCACACCATAATATCGTGCAACATGCATACATTCATTTGAATCATTACAGTTGATTGGTTTATTGTATGAGATTGTTTTATGAGGTTTGATATATGACATACAACATCTTTACTTACATTGGTTAACGCACGTTTTCTCAATAAACCAAATTTAAACGTATTATTTTTCTAATAATAATATGGTTCACTCACCAACATTTCTTGACCAAAAAACTAGTTTTACACATGATATAGTGAATAGGCCTGAAGAGAAGATTTGATATAGGATGGGCTTTAGTTAACAAGAATCAGATTAATGTAGTTTATTTGTTTTGAACATTGTCTTATATATGTAATTATTTCTTTGGATTATCTTGCTATGTGAAACATTCAACTTTGATCAATGATTATTTGAAACACGTAATAAAAAGTCATAAGCTTTGGATCAATCAAATCATGCCCCGATCGCCTATTCTACTGCGGGTCGGGTTGTGACAGGGCCGGTGGTCCTCGCCACCGACCCCAGGACCGCCCATATGAACACTTACCGAAAGAGAGCTTATGTTGGTGAACACAAATGGAAACAAACGAACACAAACAAGTGTTCATGAATATATAATACACCGACACTTATTAAGTATTTTATTTGTGGAATTTTGAAGTATTAAAGTAAAATATAAAAACTTAAAACACTAATAAACTATAACATGACCGAACGTTGAAAGTGACCTCTGTTCATGTTCGTTCATTTAACTTTAACTAACGAATGGAATTTCTTGTTCTTGTTCGTTTGTTTAATAAACGAACGAACACAAACAAACTTCCCGTCAAACGGTTCAGGCACTGTTCGCTAAACGTCTGTTTGTTTGCAGTCATAGTTAGAGCATCATTATCTGCGGCTCAAAAATATTAATAATTGCACGTTGCCATTTTATAATTACTCACTGCAGGGTAATTTTGATCTTGTAAGATAATTTTGATTTTGCAGGGTAATTTATAGAGTATAATAATTACTCCACAGGTATATCAAAATTACTATGCAAGTTTCAAAATTACCCTATAAAAACATTTTGCAAAATTACCCTGCAAGAACATTTTACAAAATTACGCTACAAGATCAAAATTACCCTAAAAGTTCATATGTAGAGTAATTTTGATAATTACCGTACGAGCGAATAATTACGAAAATGTCACCACATTTTTTTTCTTTTTCATGTCTTTCGTACGTTTTTGTATGTTAGTACTGTTTGTACGTGAACTTAACTCTACACTTATAACGTGATTTCCCTTCTGCCATATTTTGACCGGTTATGACATTTCCCAGGGCGCGCTTACATAATGTATTATTGATAATATCCTCACTAAAATTTTGAGGACCTAATAATGTAAATGTTCTCATTGGAACCCGCACCTCTCTTGCTTGAACCTTCCATGTTTATTGTAAAATTATTTTTGAAATCAAATGGAGAATTGTTTGATTTTTTGAAGTGAGTTGGAGAATTTTTTATATGAAACGGATTGAGTTTGATGGATTTTATATAAAAAACATTCAAAAAAAAAAATACCCCCGACGTTCAAATATCCCCCCCCCCCCAAACGGTCACAACCAACGTTCACTTTTTGATTTTCAACGCGTGATTGTTTCAACGCGTTGTTTGTTCCACGCGTGATGGCTGAAGTGGCGGCGGTGTGCTATAAAAAACAAGGAGTGATGGGGGTGCCATCACGGACCACCCCTACTCCCCTAAGTAGACTTCGAATTAAGATATGCACAAGTCAACTTGTATTGTTGGAATATCATTATCTTCTGCCAGCTCAAGTCTTTTTAATAATCGCAAGTTACAATTCTATTAGGCTATCGATAATATGTGCTCAGCAGCGTTGTCAGATGTTACGTACATACATATATAATATTAATTGTTCGGCGTAGACTTACTTGAAAAATGAACAACTCAACTAAATTGTAGTGTCATCATCTCCAGCTCAAAACATATTGTTAATTGCAAGTTTCCATTTAGTAAATATTAATAGAGTTAGCTAGGCTATGGATCATGTGCATTTATAGTAATAGTTGTTGAAAGTAGACTTACATTATGATATGAACAAGTCAACTCTTAGTTTTTGGAATGATAATTGCAGATTGCCATTTCTATATATTTCCTCGGTTGGCTATCATGTGCGCAACTTCAATCTAAATTAAAATCCCTATAATTAGATATGGCCTCAATGGATTAGGATCCAGTGACCCGGAAACATCGTTTGTGCATGACATAATTTTGTAATCGGTTCGAGTTTCTTGTCGGCTTATTTTGCTTTTTTTTTCTATATTTTTATAGAAGTTGTAAAAAAAATGGAAGCATCGTCTTAAACTTGAACTTAATCTCCTTTAGGGGGTTCGGGGCACAATCGGTAAAGGGGATCGGGGAGGGAATTCACCGATTAGGGGGGGGCTGCCATTGTTTCGGGGAAGCATTTCGGGGAACAAATTGGGTGAAGGTTTACCGTGAGCGGGGAGCCTGACATATGGTGGGGCCCATTTTTACAACCAATCAAACAATTTTGTTTTTTTTTTTTTTTTTTTTTTTTTTAATAAAAAAACAAGGGTAGTTAAGAGGGGAGTGGCGCCATCAAATTGGGGTGTTAGGGGAGTTTAAGAGGGGAGTTGACGTGGCACACGGGGATTGGTTTGGCGTAAGAGAGGGCACTCACCTATTAGGTGTGCACCCCCTTCACCCTTAGTTCTCAAACGATCATATTTGACATTTTTTAATCCAGTAAATGGGTGGAAAAAAATGTTGTATTTAGGGGAGGTGGTGGTTCACTAGTAATAGAAAAGTCAACTCACAAGCACCAATCAAGTTCCGCCATGTCATCAACCATTTTTTCATCACTCATAACCTCATCACTCACCACCACACCCAACAATTTCCCCCCAACCAACAATTACCCTCACAAAAAAAGTATAACGTCCGTGAAGAAAATAACAGAAATTAGTTTTCGTGGAACATCAACGCGTTATAGTTTGTACCAGGGGTGGGAAATAACGAGTTATCAAATTTCCGTGATAATATCACGGGACCGCCCCGGCAGTCCTTATCCAAGATATATTTGTGTATTGTTTTACATTTTATGTTATACTTATTTGTTTCTTTATCGCTTTTATCTTTTTATGTTTTCTATCGTTAATTAATTGAATTAATTGTTTTCATTAATTTGCGTACGTATCCTTAAATTATTTTGAACCCTCAACGAACATTATACAAGCTTGGTTGGCGAAAGACCACCCACGCCCTACGTACGTACACAGACAACGTTGGTGACCAGACCCGCTCAACATTCCAGGGGAAACCCACCGCCGAAGGCCCACTGTGGTATAACCGTTGGCTCACCTGAAACAAATTACAAGCAAATTACACCAAGTGAGACTTCAACTCATGACCTCCACATTGGAAGGTGATAGGGTACCTCCTCTAAACCAATTGATCTACATTTTTTTTATATCTTTATTGGGCCATTGGCATTTGTATCCATTTTATCTTTATCTTAGTTAATCAATTTGAAGAAGTTAACTTGTAGTACTTATGTTGGGACTCAGCCATGTTTGCAGCGGAGCTATTTGACATGAATGATTTGGTATTCATGAAGAGCAAGAAACAGATATACAGGAATGGTGAATGAACAAGATAACGAATAGAAATGGACAATTCGAATAAACATGAAATTGTCATGGTGCCGGAACAATTTGTCGGACTTTACATATATATATGAGTGATATTTGGCGGTTCCATTTGGCGGGAATAACTGCCTATAGCAGTTTAAATTATACCCGCTTATCATCATCACCATAAGCTATCATACCTATCGGAAACATATAAGTTATAATACTAATACACACATAACAGCATAATCAAGTTTAATTATATGTCTAATACTTTCCCCTAAACTTGATTGTGCTTGGCTGCATACATGAGCACACTTTGATTTGCTTCATCGACGGCCTTCATCGCCTGCTTGAAATCAAACTTCCGACGTTTCTTTTGCATCTTTATGGCTCCTTCCCAATCATTCCCAGCATATAAGGCATAATGTTGCATGGCCTTTCGTCTTGTACAGCATCGGCACTCATCCTTCTTTCATGGCAACCGACCGACGAGCTCTCACCTTCCCTGTCCATTTCTTTGTCGATCACTTTCCCTTGCACCTTCTCGAACCTGTAATAATACACCAGTACATCGAGATACATTGCATAAATGATTCTCATGAACTCGCCGTCATGATACTCATACCCCATGTCTTTTGCAATCACCGGCCACATGTTATTATCGGTGACATTCCGGTAGCCACCATCACGTTCAACCACCATATACAAACCCAGCAGATCTACTTTCTTGTTGTCAGCCGCGTAGGGAGGAATGGGTGTTGTGGAAATTCCTAGTTTAACAGTAATGAACCACATCAACATATCTTCGAATTTTCCCTCCAATTCGTGTTTCCACTTAAATACAAATTTACTATCTTCCATCATCTCCAGCAGTAACTTGCAATCGGAGAAATCATGGAACTCCATTGCACGAATGATCATTATGCTCCAATCAGGTTCTTGAGAGGATATATTCAGATCCTCAAAATAAGAATTAAGATAATTCTCTTTGTGTTTTTCATTCACGGCATTTAATTCCACCACCCTCTGTTTCTCTTTTAATCCGAGTTCCTCTTCTTTGGTCAGACCATTCACATTATTCATTATGTTCATAACCGGTGCAGAAAACATCGGAAAAATCTTACAAGTGCCACCGGATTTATTGACGGTGTACCCTTGCAAAGTTAATTGATTCATACTCAACACATTCCGGTCTAATTCTAGCGCATAGAATACACTTTGTATTCTTAATATTTCATTACTTGATTTGATTTCCACTGCCCCTATTCCCCGAATAAACAAGAAATTACTTTCCCCTGATTCAGTTTCCACCCCAACTAAATGTTTGATTCGTTTAAATACGTTCAAATTTCCGGCATAGTGATGAAGAAATGTAGAGCTTACGTACCATATATCGCCCCACTAGCCACCCTCTACTCCAGTGACAATCATCTCATCGCGGCAGATAACTTCATTCTCTTGTCTTTGAAATCCGGCGGTAATTGCTTGATTGATCAATTGAGTGGCTTCATCATTTTCCTTCGATTTGCACGTATATATCTGATGACCGGGTTGATGGCAATAATAGCATTTACATGGGGAAGTTTCCTTTCGTTTTCATATTTCTCATCTAGACAGTGTTGACAGGGCAGTGTCGTCGATGTTGGTTGGATTTCTGCCTTCCTTGAGAACGTGGCTCTGATACCACTTTGTTGGGACTCAGCCATGTTTGCAGCGGAGTTATTTGACATGAATGATCGGTATTCGTGAAGAGCAAGAAACAGATATACAGGAATGGTGAATGAACAAGATAACAAATAGAAATGGACAATTTGAATAAACAGGAAATTGTCTTGGTGCCGGAACAGTTTGCCGGACCTTACATATATGTATATATATATATATATATATATATATATATATATATATATATATATATATATATATATATATATATATATATATATATATATATGAGTGATGTTTGGCAGTTCCATTTGGCGGGAATAACTGCCTATAGCAGTTTAAATTATACCCGCTTATCATCATCACCATAAGTTATCATACCTATCGGAATCATATAAGTTATAATACTAATGCACACATAACACGATAATTAAGTTTAATTATATGTCTAATAACTTAGTTGGGGTGTTATTAGTTATCTCCACCACAAAACATATTAACTGCAGGTTAACGATTTATATATATATAGGTAAAGAGTACTGTACAATATTGCTTATCGTACATTACGTACGCTTCATTCTCAGCCGTCAGATCATCTTCCCGCATTTTAAAATCACATGTTATTTTTTTATAACAATTTCGCATGTGATATTTTTTTATGAATTCCCATGTTGTTTTTTTTTCCCAATTTCGCATGTGATAATTTTGATAAAATAGCATGTTTTTTTATAACAATTTCGTATGTGATAATTTTTTATAAATTCGCATGTTGTTTTTTATACCAATTTCGCATGTGATAATTTTGATGAAATAGCATGTTGTTTTTTTGTAACAATTTCGCAAGTGGTAGTTTTGATGAAATCGCATGTTAAAAAACCAACATGCGAAATTGTTACAAAAAAACAACATGCGAATTCAATGCGGGAAGATGATCGAACGGCTGAGATTGTAGCGCACGTAACGTAAGATAAGGGCATTTCTACGTTAACCTAACCCTATATATATATATATATATATATATATATATATATATATATATATATATATATATATATATATATATATAGGGGAGGGCTATGTAGAAAACCCTAAAAATTTCAGAAAACTCTGAAAACTCCCATTTTTACCCAAGCTCCCGACGTTTTTTTTCTTTTTTTTTGAAAAAAAATAACACACGTAATATACATGTTTTTAAGAGTTTTGTGCCAAAAAAAACCAAAAAAGCGCCGAAGGGATATTTTTAAAAAAAATAAACAAATTTCAGCAATGTCCGGGTAACTAACATGTGTTAGGCAACAAAAGCTGAAACTTGCTGAATTTTTTTTTTTAAAAAACATTCCTTCGGCGCTTTTTTGTTTTTTTTTTTTTGCCCAAAACTCTTAAAAACATGTATATTACATGTGTTATTTTTTTCAGAAAAAAAATGTCGGGAGCTTTGAGTTTCCCGGGTTTTCTAAAAATGGAAGGTTTCTACCTAGCTTTATCATATATATATATATATATATATATATAGGGGAGGGTTTAAATGAGAACGCTAAATATTGTGAGAACCGTGAGAACAAATGAAAAAACCGCAAGAACTTGGTCAAAAACAATTCGAATTCAAAATTTTTTTCTACACTTATCATTATTACTCGAATACCGTGTTAGAAATTTAATTTACACGTTTAAATTTACGTGAATTCGTAAATAAAGAAAATTTACACATGTGTAAGTTTGCCATTTACACATGTGTAAATCTGTTATATTTACACATGTGTAAAAAATCTAAAAACAGTGATTTTGAAATGAGAAATGAATTATTTGATGTTGTAAATTCTTTTTTTGATGTTGTATCTTAATTACAATGAGTTTTGTATTAAAAAAAATTGGTTTTGATTGGTTTTTTCATTCGTTCTCACGGTTCTCGCAATATTTAGCGTTCTCAAGATAACCCTCCCCTATATATATATATATATATATATATATATATATATATATATATATATATATATATATATATATATATATATATATATATATATATATAGGATAAGGATTATGTGAGAAGTAGTAGGCTATTTGAGAAACTTTAGAATTATTCTAAACCACACATTTTCCTTAAGCAAAAAAATTAAAAAAAATGTAAAAAAAAATGTAAATTTTTTTTTTGAAAAATCGCAGGTTTTTCTTTAAGAATTTAATTTTTTATTTTTTTATTTTTTTTTGGGATTTATAGACATGTGTATATTGTTAATCTTTTTAACTATACATATATGTATATTGTCAATTATACATATATGTATATACGTGTCTAAAATTGAAAAATAAGTGTTATTTAGGGTTTAGCATTAGTATTTAGGGTTTAGCATTAGGGTTTAGGGTTTAGCTTTATGGTTTAGGGTTTAGCTTTAGGGTTTAGCATTAGGGTTTAATAATAGTATGTAGGGTTTAGCATTAGGGTTTAGCTTTTGGGTTTAGCATTAGGGTTTAGCTTTAACTTTTGGGTTTAGCTTTATCTTTAGGGTTTGCATCAGGGTTTAGCATTAAGGGTTTAGATTTAGGGTTTATTTTTAGCTTTAGGGTTTAACATTAGGGTTTAGCTTTAGGGTTTTGAATTAGGGTTTAGCTTTAGGGTTTAGCATTAGGGTTTAGAATTAGGGTTTAGCTTTAGGGTTTAGCGTTTAGCATTAAGGTTTATCTTTAGTGTTTATGGTATAAGGTTTAGGATTTATAACACATATTTTTTCAATTTTAAACATGTATATACATATATGTATAGTTAAAAGATTAACAATATACACATGTGTATAAATCCCAAAAAAAAAAATTTTAAAAAAATAAAAAATAAAAAATTTAATCCTTAAAGAAAAAGCTTCGATTTTTCCAAAAAAAAAAAAATTGCATTTTTTGCTTAGGGAAAATGTGTGGTCCAGATTGCTTCTCAAATTTCTCAAATAGGGTGGACTTCTCTTAAGATCCCTACCCTATATATATATATTCAAATCTATTAGACTAGACTATATATCATGGTTCAGCTTCGATATAAAAATGCATATATTTGGTTAGACATAACGTAAATGAATTAGGATCCACCAAGTAATTAGTTAGTATGGAACAACAGTTACGGATGTGGTTTACCCATTTGTTTTACTGTTTTAGTCAATTCGCCCCAAGTTAAAACATTGTAAGAACACTTGAAGGGGTTTGCCTTGGTCTGACTTGCTTGTTCTTGACCATATCCCCGAATCCGTGGTGACCCATTATAAATTATAATTATAACTTAATTACACCGGATCGTAAGATCGTAACACTTCAGTTTTCAGACTTCTTTTTAGAGGCAGCTTCTTGAATAGGGACATGTTTAAAGTTGGAGCAACATCACTTAATTATGTAAGGGTGAAAGCCTACTCTAGCGTTGTGGAGGAGCACAAATGTTATGGAGTTAATTTATCCAAGAGTTGACATGCTTATTCGATTCAAGGCAAAGTGGGCTAGAAAAAAAGCCCTAATGGACATAACTTAGTAGTGGACGAAAACGTCACAACAGGATAAACCCTTGGACAAATCGATCATATTTTATGACATGTTTCAATTAAACACTTCTTGGTTTATATGAAAAGTTATATAATTAATCACACTAACAACTTCATCATTAATTTTTATATCATATTTACATATTCATTAGATAATTTTTTTTTTTTAAAAGAAAACTTCATTAAAAACCAACTTCGACCCAAACAGGCAAAAGGCCAAACAAAAACAAACCCCCAACCCAAGCGGACAAAGGGCAACAAATTACAACATATACAACGGATATCTACACCATTCCTCCCATCTAATGTATTTACAAGAAGATCTATTTTTGACCCACCCAACCCCCTTGATTTAATATCCCCTAAAATGTCTTGCACGCTTCGATTTATCTGATTGAAGATGCTCATGTGCATGTGCAGGTATTCATTAGATAATTAATAACCAACTATATATAGTATGAAGATGCTCATGTGCATGTGCGGGTATTCATTAGATAATTAATAACCAACTACACAAGGAGTAGGTAGGTACCATTTTTATTCAATTAGCTAAGATTATTTAATTAAAACGAATAGAAATTTCAAGAAGAAAGTCATGGATATGAAGGAGGCTGCTTGAATATATTTATGCATGTGTGTGGTTGCTCATACATCTTACATCTTACCTTCGCAATTATTTGTAACCCATTGCTTTTTTTTTTTTTTTTGAACTCATTTCTACTTGATAATGGAATCAACAACAATCACCAAGTTTGCTCACTTACAAATCCCACTTGAAGACGTACAAAAGGCCACCAACAACTTTCATGATGATAACATCATCGGACATGGTGATTTTGGGAGGGCATACGAAGGAGTACTGTTGCGGTCTGATAAGTTGATGAAGATTGCTGCACGAAGATTAGATCGTAAGCGTGGCCTAGGAGACGTGGAGTTTTGGAAAGAAGTTTCGGTGCTTTCTGATCTCAAGCATCCGAATCTAGTCTCCATTATTGGATTTTGTGATGAACGAAACGAGAAGATCGTCGTAACCACGTATGAGGCCAACGGAAGTCTGGGGCAATTTCTTGACAGCCCGAACCTCACCTGGACGCAAAGATTGAGGATATGTGTTGGCGTGGCTCAATCATTGAGTTACCTCCATTCTGCTGAGGGACGCGATTATATTGTTATACATCGTTTCATCAACAGCTCGACAATCTTACTAGATGAAAATTGGGAAGCCAAGTTATCCGGTTTTGAAATTTCTATGAAACAATCAGTTAACCGAATGGACCAGGCCCTCCTTTCTGAACCTATAGGCGCAATGGGGTATATGGACCCAACAATCGGAAAGACTAGAGGCGTAACCCACAAATCGGATGTCTACTCATTCGGGGTGGTTCTATTCGAAATATTGTGCGGGAGGAAAGCATATATTGAGAATGAGGCTTATAGGTTTCTGGCTTCATTGGTCAAATGTCATCATGAAAACAACACATTGGGTGCTATAGTCCATCCTTATCTGGCGAATGATCAAATGTCTTTGAAATCATTGAATATATACTTAAGAGTAGCATTATCTTGCTTAGAGGAGGAGGCAGCACATCGTCCAGATATGGACTATATTGTTGTTGAACTGAAGAAAGCACTGGAAGCTCAGATGCAGCGTGATAATCTTGTAAGACCTTTCTTTTATATTTATTATTGTCGTATTGAATTTGTTTTTGTTTTTATGTCCATTACTATATTTCCCCTTGTTTTAGTTAGCTTACTTTTAAAACTATAACACTTAATCAATAAAAAAAGATAATTAAAATTCTAAAATTTTGTTTTAAATTCAAATATACCAGATGTTAGTTGTTAATTACGATATAAAAATTGCTTTTAGAGTTAACTGCAATTTACATCCTTGTGGTTTAAACGAGCAAACCTGAGTCCTTACCTTTTTAATCTTGCTGGATGAGTCCCTGTGGTCCAAATCGTTAACACTTTGCGTCCCTTTAGCTTAACACCGTTTAAACACTATTAGTCTATACTTTTAGTAAAGGCCATATATAGAAATTTGGGCAGTTGGGCTGGTATTTGGGTTTTCCAGTTTTAAGCTATCTATATTAAATCAAGTATGAGTATATGTCGGGCAGTTGGGTTGGTATTTAGGTTCCAAGGCCAAAGAAACTAAGAAAGGAACTTGATAGAAATTAGGAAAGAAAACACAACTAAACACTAACCTAAACATGGGATCATGGACAACACCCACTAATCCCTCCATTGACCCACTAGTTGCAGAACATAAAACAACAAATTAGAAATAAAAACATAATTAATTACTACTAGAATTTAAGTTAGTGCATGGATCACCCAACCTAAGTGTACGTAACATAAATCAAGTATGAGTATATGTTAAGACCTTTAAACATGGTGGAAGATTAGATCGAAGCCTGAAACACGAACCAACCCAATTAAGTTCTAGAGGCCAGGCCGGGCCTGCGGGGCCAAGGTTTGAACTCTCTAAAGATCTTTATGGTTGGGCTGGTCAAGGGCTCATGGCGGCAGATCTTTTAACTTCTTGAGGGTTTAGTAACAGATTTAGATGAAACACTGTTACATTATAGGTTGGTTGGGCAGATTTGGTAACAGATTTAGATTTAACTGTGTAATTATCGGATCTATTCGCTCAAAACACATTTTATACAATGTTATTATTAGTGTTTGATGAATAATTAGTGGTCAAATATTGTAAATATAGTTAAGAAGATGTTTATCGCAGGCTGACTGGCCTATAAACCAATAATGAAAATAGGAGAACATAATAATAGTCTATGTCATTTTGATTACCAAGTGTAGACAAAGAACACAGTTTAGGCGGTCGCAAGTGGCGGTGTTTCAAGACTGAAATTTGAAGATTACCAATTCTGGCAACAACTGGAAATGATCCAACATAATAGAAAAACTGAATGAACAGTAGTATGGTATATTGGTTAGACATTGTATTCATATCTTTTAGAGTGAAGTATATAGATAGTCTTGTGCTTTGAAAATCTTTGGACTTTGGTCCTAACTTTGAGAAAGCATTTGCTATTTGGTCGTAACTTTTAGAAAGCATTTGTTATTTGTTATATGTTAATAGAAAAACTGAATGAGCAGTAGTATGTTATATTGGTTCGATATTGTATTCATATCTTTTAGAGTAAATTATACAGATGGTCTTGTGTTTTGAAAATCTTTTGACTTTGGTCCCTAACTTTGAGAAAGCATATATATGGTCCAAACCTTTTTTCATGTGGATAACACATTTAGTCCAAGCATCAATGGAGGTTAAACTTTTATCTTAAATGTGTATGAAAGGGTCAATGAGCTTTAGCTCAACTGACAACAGAGAGGAAATGAAGATACAAGCCGAAGGCCACAAGTCTTAAGTTTGAATCCGACTTTTGGGTGGCGTGTTTTCCCCTGAACAGGAGATGGTAGGCATAGACACCCAAGGTTATGAGATCGCCTTTTATCATTGGGTACCCTGGATAGCCGGTCTTTTGTTCTTTGGCTATTAAAAAGAATGCATATGAAAGGAACAAAATACCCTTAAAATACTAAAAGACAAACAATTAGATTATAAAACAATGTACCCTTAAAAATTGTGGGACCCACCTACTCTTCATTTGCACACCACCTTATAGAATTTCCTATAAGCACACCACATTGTAAAATTTCTTATAAGATCATCTCAGCCCTTAAAAAGTCATCTTTTTAATCTCAACGTGAAGAGGTATGGTCTCAAATCAGTGCACACATGGCACAGAGACCACACCACTTTTTCCAGCTTGGTGCCTACATCAACCGAGTGCATCCAGAAGCTTCGGCAAGAAATCGCAGGTGACAAAGAAGATGCTCCTCCAGAGATAAAGGACGACATGTGTCACCTATAGTTGGACGCCAACTGTACCTGCAAGATATTTGGAGGACAATCCGACAGCTAGTACGAATGAGAGCCCAGCTGGATCAAATAGGCGCGCACAACGTCACACTCTAGACTAGCAGCGACAGAGGGGGAAGAAAGGATATTCCCCTTGCTCGGACAGCTGCCGATTGTTGGCTAGCTGGCAAACCTTCTCCTCCTCCTTCATCCTTCGGCTATAAATAGAGGACTCCACCTTCAGGTTTATGGATTCTGCACTATTTACTCTCAACACACAATATTCTCCTCAGAACAGTACATATTTTCATGCCGGAGGGTGGTCACAAGGGGAACCACCCCCCCCCCCCTATTCCCCTCCTTGTGGCAAGTCATCGGTGTTCTGTTTTGCAGGATATCAGCTAATGGCGAGTGGAGGAAGAGATTAAACCATCATACACGAGATAGTTCAGCTAGGATAACCTTGTGTTAACCATAGTTTCATCATTGGCGCCCACCACATTTTTAACAACCATTTTCATCTCTTTTCTCTTTGAAAACACTCTTTAATGGCTGAACCAAATCCCTCTTTCCACATCGACGGAGAAAGCTCTCCGTTTGGACCGGCTACGGACAACGTTCACGTCTAAGGCCACCAAGGGGACGAGGCCTTCAGAGAGGAGTTAGCAAATGACGAAATTGGTGACTTCTTTGGAAGTGCTTCCCGGGTGATCAACCAGGCAACTCCTGGCACTCAAAAGCCAAGCCATGGTGCTTGGCCCTTAGCACCATCGGCTGCAGCACTACCAAATATCTCGGCATTACTAGGATTATCCGAAGGAGAAACTCTCACTTCCTGGTATACCAAACAACAAACAACAAGCAACACTGAATTTGATTTACGCGTAACTAAACGCGCAACAAGCATTGCTCCAAGCGCAAGCCCAACTATCTCCCTTTGTAACTCCAGCCCAACGACAGATGAGTACCCAGACTCCACAGCACGCGCAGGCACACGCGCGGACCTAACAACATGAAATATCATCCACAATAAGGAGGCAAAGCGTGCATGACACGCGCGATACATATGGCGAAACATAGAGCAATTATGAACAATACACTCATCAGCAGAAGAAACCCCCATTGAGCAGTCGGTTAGGTCCGCAAAACATCAACAAAGAATGGGAGTACAACAATGAAGAAGAAGATTCCACTTACAAACAAGAAGAAACCTTCGTCTTCAGTAGATTACCACCAAATCATGAGGCGTATAGGCCCCGCGCGCGCAGGGTACAATCCAGCTGTAGAACATGATTTCACTTTAAGCTACCGTCTAGAGGGCGTAGCTGAAAAATCAAAATTCATCAAGGAGATTGCCATGGTTCCGCTAGAAAAAACAAAGCTGACACACAATGTGGGAAAATACAATGGTCTCACGGACCCTGATGATCACCTCCAAATTTTTACTAGCGCGAGTGTTGTGGGAGGTTGGTCATTACCAGTCTGGTGTCACCCGCCCATTCATACAAACTTTCGTAGGCACCGCGCGTACATGGTTTGATAGTCTACCAGCTGGAAGAATCAAGTCTTGGATGGACTTCCAAGAAAAGTTCTTGTCACATTTCAGTCCACAACGTAGGTACACCAGAGACTCAGCAGATGTCCTAAACATCTGGCGCAAGGAACATGAAGGTATCGAGGACTTCATTACAAGATACAACAAGGAATGTCTGGAGATAGGAAATGTGGGAGATGAGATCAAACGGGCGCACTCCATGTGCACCGTCAAATGTGATGATCTAATTCGAAGAGTAAAAGGCAAAGATGGAGGTCCCAAAGACTGAGAAACCTTAATAGAAGCAGCAAAAATCATTGCGTAGACTGAAAAACTGTTGACCAGCGACGAAGGCCGTCAACACAATTATAGCCAACATGCCAGTGACAAGCGCAACAAGAAAGGACGAGGTCCACCTTGGAAGGTATCTGGTTATAGAGAAAGAAGCCCACTGGTAGAAGATGCACGCGCAACCATCAACCAGATAGGTTATCGAAATGAAATCAAGAAAGAGAACAGAGAGAAACAGTGGACGCCTCTCATAAAAACGCCTTCCGAAGTTTTGTCCATGGAAAATTACCAATTCAAGGCTCCTCTACAGATGCGCAACAAGAGAGGGCAAGACCCAAACCTCTTTTGCTAGTACCACAAAGACACCGGACACCTGATAGACGATTGCATCAGTCTTAGACAAGAAATAGAGCGAGCCCTGAAAACCGGAAAACTTACACATCTGGTCAATGGTGGCAAAAGAGACACACGTTGAATCCAAAGACGAGAGGAAGGGCCTGATAACAAGAAACCCCGGAAGCTAGAAACCCACATGGTACAAGGAGGGCCAAGAAGGCCAAAAAAGAATTACAACAAGCGCGTGCAGGATGACTCCTGGCGCGAAAGGCAAGTCGTTTTCCCAGTGGTTTGAGGAGGACCAAGAGAAAGAAGACCCATCGTAATCTTGGGCGTGTTTGGCCACTACCAAACGGATTACATCTTCATTGACCCAGGGAGCACATCGGATATCATTTATGAACAGTGCTTCAAGCAACTGGACCTAGAAGACAAGGCGCGCCTAGAGCCGGTTGATTATCCCCTTACCGGTTTTTGTAACGAGGCCGTCTTTCCTTTGGGCCAGATATCCTTTCCGGTGCTGCTTCAGATGGGAGAAATTCAAGAACAGAGGAAGTTACGTTCATGGTCCTACCAACAAAATGAAGACACGACATTCTTTTGGAAAGAGAATCCTAGTGTGATTTCAGTATGATCTGCTCAGGACCACATTCGACAATAGGATTCCCAACTAAGACCAAGGTTGATATCATTTATGCAAGCAAGGAGGTGCTCGTGACTGATGAGGCACGACCTTCAAAGACAAGCAAACCAACCCCACGCGCGGAAGCAGAGAAGTGGATCCTGAACAGGAAATACCCAGAACAGACGGTTACCTTAGGTGTAGCAATGTGGATCCTGAACACGAAATACCCAGAACAAACGGTTACCATAGGTGTAGCAATTTCTGAAGCCACCCACAAGTCCCTTAAACAAATGTTATTCAAGAACATGGACATCTTCGCCTGGACACCAACCGACATGGTAGGTGTTCCACGACACGTTGTAGAACACAGGCTTAATATCTCTGAAAACGCCAAACCAGTTGTGTAGACGAGGCGCATCCTGGGGCCAGAAAAGCACGAGGCCATGAAACAACAAGTCACAGAACTGCTGAATGGAGGGATCATCAGAGAAGTGCGCTACCAAACCTAGGTTTCCAGTCCAGTGATGGCGCCCAAAGGGAACGATAGATAGAGAATGTGCGTGGATTACAAGGACCTCAACAAGGCGTGTCCAAGGGATTGTTATTCCCTACCAGAGATCGATGAGAAGATTGATTCCTTTACAAGGGGTATCACCAAGTCCAGATGGAAATTAAAGACGAAGACAAGACGGCATTCCACAAACCAATGGGTTTATACTGCTACACCAAAATGTCGTTTGGTTTGAGAAATGCAGGTGCGACATACCAAAGGCTGATGAATGAGACGTTTGGGGATGGAATTGGCAAACACATCGAATTATACATGGATGACCTAGTCATCATGAGCAAGGAAAAAGATCTAATGTTACAAAACATTCAGAAGACTTTCGATACACTTTGAGGCGTGAACATCAAGTTGAACCCAGCCAAATGCTCCTTCGGGATGGAAGAAGGAAAATTTCTGGGCTTCATAGTTAAAAAGATAGGTTCAAGGTCAACCCTGAAAAAGTGCAAGCAATTGAGCGAATGCCTTCCACATCAACAGTGAAGGAGATGCAAGTCCTAGCAGGACGTTTAGCCACGCTCAACCATTTCCTCGCTAATCATGCAGCAAAATCTTTTTGGTTCATCAAGACCCTTCGGAAGTGTGTTTAGAAAAACAAATTTTTGTGGACTTCAGAAGCTGAAGTCGCGTTCAAGGAAATAAAGGATTGTTTAATGCGCCTGCCAACCCTCACGGCTCCAATGAAAGATGAATCATTGGTTATGTATTTATCGGCCTCAAAGAAAGCGGTAGGAGCGGTCCTACTAGTCGACCGGCAGGGTGTACAAACACCGGTATACTACGTCAGTCGTACCTTGAACGACCCTGAAACGAGGTATTCCATGATGGAAAAGCTAGCCTTAGCTCTTATCCATGCCTCAAGAAGGCTATGTAGATATTTTGGAGGTCATGTTATCCATGTCCTGACAAACCACAACATCGGAAACATCTTGGCTCGACCCGAAATCTCTGGCAGATTAGAAAAATGGGCCATCGAGCTAGATGGACACAACGTAGTTTTCAGGCCACGACCGGCGATTAAAGGACAAGTATTGGTAGATTTTCTCACAGAGGTACCGGATGACAAGGAGCGTGAGTGCAAGGCGATGGAGAAGGCCGAAAAACAGTCTTTAGAAGAACCGTGGTTGTTGTACACGGACGGAGCATCCAACGAGGACGGTGCAGGGGCAGGCTTGAGATTGGTGAGCCCAGATAAACATGAATTCACATATGCCATCCGCTTAGAATTCAAAAGCACGAACAATGAAGCTGAATACGAAGCTTTTCTCGCTGGTTTATGCTTGGCAATCAAGATGGGGGTCAAAAATCTGGAAGCGGATGTAGACTCATTGCTTGTAGCAGGCCAAATCAACGACCAATATGATGCCAAAGGTGATGTAATGGCACTATACCTCGAGCAAGCAAAGACTCTGCTACAAAGTTTCAACTCTTTCAAGATCACTCACATTAATCGAAGCAAGAACAAGCCAACAGATGCCTTGAGCAAGCTTGCATCTACAAGTTTCCAACATCTGGTAAAAGATGTACGAATTGAGGTATTGAAGAACTCATCAGTCCCATACGCCAAGTAAGTGTCATCCAGATGGGATCATCATCCTCGATGTCCCAAATCATCATGTATCTTCAGTCAGGGATCATACCAGAGAATAAAGCAGAAGCTAGGAAGATACAGCACAAAGCTTTGCACTATCAGATGTTTGACGTGTCACCTATTGTTGGACGCCAACTGGACCTGCAAGATATTTGGAGGACAATCCGACAGCTAGTACAAATGAGAGCCCAGTTGGATCAAATAGACGCGCGCCACGTCACACACTAGACTGGCAGCGAAAGAGGGGGCAGAAAGGATATTCCCTTTGGTCGGACAGCTGGCGACTGCTGGCTAGCTGGCAAACCTCCTCCTCCTCCTTCATCCTTCGGCTATAAATTGAGGACTCCACCTTCAGGTTTAAGGATTCTGCTCTCTGACTATTTACTCTCAACACACACTATTCTCCTCAGAATAGTACTTATTCTCACGCTGGAGGGTGGCCACAAGGAGCCCCCTATTCCCCTCCTTGTGGTGAGTCACTGGTGTTCTGTTTTGCAGGATATCAGCTAAAACGGCGAGTGGAGGAAGAGATTGAACCATCATACATGAGACAGTTCAGCTGGGATAATGTTGTGTTAACCAGTGTTTCATCACAACGCTAAACATTCAAAACCTCCAACTTATCATCCATCACATAATCTGTTTTTCTTATCAAATTAATTTATTTGTAATAAATTAATTTCTTTATATAAAAATATTTTTATATATTATTAAAACTTTAAAAAAATTAAAAATCCGGATATTAAGAAAAACAAAAATAAAATTAAAAAAAAAACTTCAACAATTAAATAAAAAACACATTATATGAATTTTAAAAAACGTACAACAAATTAAAAAAAAAAACCACTTAAACCTAAAAAAATACAACACTAAATTAAAAACCACACTAGAATAAAATTAAAGCCTACGGAAATGTAAATAATAGATATTTTAATCCATGACCTTTTTTATAATATCCGCACAAACTCTTTCGTAGATTTGGCATACTATTGGCTCCATATTCAAGCGATCTAGGATGGTGAGGTCTTGATTCACTAGAAACTGAGACAATTGACCCTTGAACACATCCGTAGTTTTCAATTGTTTGTCCATGTATTAATCTATTTGTACCTTATGATAAGAATGAAGAGAGAATCTTAGAGAGAAAGGAAAGATTTCATTATCACCAAGCTAGTTACTAAGCTGTTACATCTTGTTATTATACTCACTAACTACCAACTACTTCCTAACAACTAACTAACCAAACATTTACCATTCTAGTCCCTCATTAATTCCCCTGTTTAGCACTTTAGGCTTACAAACAAAATTATATTTTAACCCTTTGACTTTACATTCGTAACAATACATTCCCCCTTTTTAAAATCTTGTCCTCAAGATTCAAAATCAGGGTAACACTTCTGTGGCTCGAGAGACTTTTTCTACCGATCAAGAAAACAAAGCCACCCGCTTCTACCGTTTTCTTTCACCCGCCAAACGAACCAATTCAACGCCACCTGCCTTGAAATCTATCTGCTCGTTTATCCCGCGACCCGGTTGATCTCTCCATTTTCCGGTGACCTACCCACAACTTACTGCCGGATTTCTTTACTTTTGGTTAAACTTACAATGCCAAGACGTCACGCCTACGCCTTTTCTTCCTCGAAACCAACTTGTTCTTGACCACCGACCAAAAGAAAAAAACAAGGCTCTCTACACTAGTGCCTCTACTATCTTTTCTTCTCCCTTGCTAAGCAAGATCAGATTCACAACCACCTGTTGATGAATCTGTTCTGTCTACTTGTGCTGCAAATCTGATCTGAAAGCTTTTGCCAAAAGAACAAACCAACTGGTTTCTTTGATCACCTCTAACAGCCTCAGAACACACCGATGTTCACCTGTCACCCCCGTCATCCTAACCGGTACTCTCCGCATGACAACGACTGACACGAACCACCTCCCGGTCTCCGTCTTCTGCAATAGGCTGCTCTCCTGTATTATGTGTGTTGTAAAACCTCCTGATTGCAACCCAAATCAGTAGCCCAAACCTGTGATTGTCGACCCACCTGCGATTCCGCTGCAATGGCAGCCCGCACCCGAAGGCTTCTCCTCCCTACCGGACGGTCGACTCTCAAAACGGCCCTCGTTTAACCTTCGCTCTGATACCAATTGTGGGTTCAGGCCCTGGTTAACACACACAAACACACACTAGAACCCAACAAACACCTTTGTCCGCACAACACCGTTCTCGTTCTCATCCTGATCACGTGCAATTAACTCCTGCGCACTACCTCACGATGCCGATTCAGATCTTGATCAGACTTCCGTTCAATCTTACGATCGATGATCAGATTTCTATGTATCTTCAACCGATCAAGTTCTACACCACTTCTTCTTCTCGTTCTTACCCCTACAGCCAAGGGGCTGTCGTCGCTCTTCGGAAGGCAACTCTCAAACCAGCAGACACTGTCTTCACCCTTTCTCTCGTTTATCGACCTTCGCTCTGATACCAAATGTTGGTTCAGGCTCCTCTCAACTCACACACAATACAATTCACGTAAAGATGAGGAATGCAGAAAGTGAAGTAAATAATAAAAACATGCTTTCAATAGATACTTTATTAATCAACTCTATGAAGCCTTAAATAGGCATACATACATGCAACGGACTCAAAGAATTATTCAACTCAAAACAAACAGACTAGACCCACATGCTCCTAAATTTAACTACTATCCAACGTTCCTATCCCGCAAACTCGGTCAAACCTCAAACCCACTAGGCTACTGACCCGTAACATACTCCATGGGTTGATCCATATCCATTTGACCAATCAAGATTACCCAACATTTTCTTCTTCAATTCAAGGCAATCTTTCTTGAAATGCTTTATTGAATTACAAACAAAGCACCTTCCTTTAAACGTTGACTTAGATATGACAACACATGTTGTCTTTGCGAATCTTTGTTCAGATTTCGCCTTACCAACAATCCATATGTACCTTCATCCTTAGCCACCCCTTTTGGTTAATTCCCTTGAATTCATTACTATTGGAATGTCCTCCATAGACAAACTCTCCCTACCATACATCAATGTATCTACAAAGTGCTCAGATGATTGAGGTAGTGAAGTAAAGAAGATGATTGCTCTATCTTCTTCATATAACAGTACCTCAACGTTTTTAAGATCCAACACTAACTTATTCAACTTATCAGTATGATCAATAAGAGACTTACCCGATAACCTCTAAAACGTGTATAACCTCTTTTTGAGATGAAGTCTATTGGCCAAAGATTTAGTGATACACATACTCTACATTTCGCACTAACACCTTTTATATTTCCACTTTCGACACTTTTCGAAGAACTCTATTTCCCAGACTCAGAATTATTGCACCATGGAGGTTTTCCACATGTCTTTCTTTTCTGTCTTTTAAGTTCACTGGTAAGTTTGCTTCACCGTTGAGAGGTTCATCCAATCCCCGTTGTACCAACAATGCCTACATGATCTTAAACCTCACGAGACTAAAATCATTTCTGCCATCGAACATTCTTAAAACTATTCTTCAATCCCTTCAATTCACGACAGCTTTCTTTGAAATTGAGCCAACAAATTGTTGATTGATAATGCGGAATTGGAACAATCAAAATCCCAAAGAATTTGAGATTAAAAGAATTATAAAAGAAGATGATGAACATCCAAATAACAGAATCTTTTATTTCATTATCAAATGGTTACAAAGAAATTGAATGAAACTAAAATCAAATTACAGAAAGAATCATTAGAACATGATTACAAGCTCTATATACTAGTCAGTGTTAAAATACTAACCAAAGAAATGGTTATTAACAAAATTAACAGGAAATACCGAAATAACCCTTCCAACATTAAAACCAAATTTTCCCAGTTTTGAGTTTCAGCATAGGTCAACAAAATCCTCTTTGCGCATTAAAATGAGAAACTGTCTAAAATAAGAAGCAAAGACAATGGTAGTACTAGCTAACGAGGCGATAGTTGTAAATGTCGTCTTTCAATCTTCTTCTCAATTTTTTAACAAGTATAAGTTCTAAATGTCTTTTTCCCTTGTCACATATATGCAGGAAAAGAATGTGGGTCATTTGAAGATTTGTCTCACTGATATAGAATTAGCCACAGAAAATTTTTCAGAGAAATACATAATTGGGGATGACGAATTTGGATTTTATACTTTCTACAAAGCAAGGCTCAACCATTTTGATGATGAAAAATCATCATCTGTAGAAGGGAAAAATAATGACGAACGATCCAAGAGAGAAAATAACGTAGTTATCAAACGCGTGAATACTCGAAATGATATTGGAGAAGAACGTTTTTTAACAGAAATTGAAAGGCTTGTTAATGTGAAGCATCCCAACATAGTCACTTTACTTGGATTTTGTGTTGAAAGTTATGAGATGATCCTTGTCATTGATGATGTTTCTAATGGTTTCCTTGGTCTTTATCTTGGAGATAACTGCTCTGACGTCCGTCGTACTTTGACATGGGAAAAACGTTTAAAAATCTGCATTGATGTCGCAAACGCATTAGACTACATTCACTCTAACATGAAAGACAAAAAACCTATGATGCATCGTGATATAAACGCGAACAGCATTGGGTTGGATGAAAATTGGGGGGCAAAGATTGTTGATTTTGGGTTCTCTGCATTCGAGAGGCCATATCACTTGAACGATGCTCTCCCACAGAGAATAGTTTCTCGAAAAAAATGGTATAGAGCTCCTGTTAGAGCAAACACAAGCATATAATCACAATACTTCAAATGCTTTCGGATGATTTTATTCAATGCAAGGCAAGGCCTTAAATAGGAAAAATACATAACGGAAATAAATGAAAAATAACAAACTAGAACTGGAAACAAGGAACTTGCATGAGATCAGGAACGACAGTTGACCCATGCAGATTATTATTATCATCCGAATGTAACAACCTCCAATAGAAACTTCTAGATTGAATTATCTCCAATACCCCCCTTTAATTCAATCTTTCTAACTCCCAGAGCCTCCCTTAAATAGCAAAACTGTTCAGTCCCAAGGGGCTTTGTTAACAAATCAGCAACCTGTTCTTCAGTTCTACAAGCCTTCAACACAATTTGATTGGAATCAACCAGACTCTTGATGTAGTGAAACTTGATGTCTATATGTTTGCTCCGGCTATGCATTGCTGGATTTTTTGATAAAAATATAGCTGAAACATTATCACAGAAAATTTCAGTTGCCTTCTCTTGTTTGTAACCAAGCTCACTTAACAAGTGCCTCATCCAAACGGCTTGACAAGCTGCACCATTGGCTGAGATGTACTCAGCTTCAGTCGATGAAAGAGCAACCACGGATTGTTTCTTCGAACTCCAAGCCACTGCACTACTTCCCACAAAATACACATATGCTGAAATGCTTTTGCGATCCTCAGTCGAACGTGCCCAGTCACTGTCAGAGAAACCTATCAGCTTAACTTCAGCTCCTTTGTCATACCACAAACCATAATCAATCGTTGCTGCAACATATCTTAGTATCCTTCTTGCTGCTCCAAAGTGTATTGAAGTAGGAGCCTGCATGTACCTAGCAATGAACCCTACAGCAAAGGCCAGTTCAGGCCTTGAATGTGTTAAGTACAACAGACCTCCAACCAAACTTCTAAACCTTCCTTCATCAACTCTTCCAGAACAATCACCTTGCAATTTTTCCCCTTTGTTCATTGGTGTTACCACACCTTTGCAGCCCCACATACCAAACCTTTTAAGAAGATCAGTTGCATACTTCTTTTGAGAGACAGAAACACCACTTTCAGTTTGATTAATTTCTAATCCAAGAAAATATCTTAGTTTTCCTAGATCAGTCATATCAAACTCCTTGATCATCTTTGCTTTGAACTCTTCTGCTAACAATTGCGATGAGCTAGTATAAATTATATCATCAACGTAGATGCATATAATAATTATACCATCCTCATCAGTCTTCTTGACATACACAGTAGGTTCACTAGTGATTCTCAAATAAGAGTTAAGATGTAAATACGAATTAATCCGATCATACCAAGCCTTAGGTGACTGTTTAAGACCATAGAGGGCCTTATGAAGCCGATACACCTTCTCTTCCTGTCCTTTCACTTCAAAACCAGGTGGCTGAGTGACATACACTTCCTCTTGAAGAGATCCATTTAAAAACGCAGACTTCACATCAAGCTGGTGGATACTCCAACCTTGTTGAGCAGCTAGAGACAAGATGACCCGTATTGTTTCAAATCTTGCCACTGGGCAAAAGTTTCTTCATAATTGATCCCATATTCCTGGGCAAACCCCTTTGCAACTATTCTAGCTTTATACTTCTGAACCGTACCATCTGCATTCAGCTTGACCTTAAAGATCCACTTCAAACCAATAACTTGTTTGTCTTCTGGTAGATCAACCAAGGTCCATGTCTTGTGTTTCTCTAAAGCCTGCAACTCAACCTTCATAGCTTCTTTCCAAGACTTTGACAACATAGCTTCTTCATGCGATGTGGGTTCCATAGATGAAAGAGCTAACCCACATTCATATAATTGTTGAACTTGTTCTGGCTCAAATGGAACTGTGTCATCATATATTTGGCTTAATGGTCTGACCCTTGTATCTGCAATACTGCTGCTTCCAGTGACTTCACTGCTGCTACTTCCATTCTGATTTGTACTTTGGTCAGCATTACTTGTCACATTCTGAGTGTTGATTCCATTGCCTGTTTCTTCATTATTCAGCTCACCAGAAACTTCGCTTTCATTTGGTTCCCAAATGTTAACAAACTCTGATGGTATCCCATACTTATCATCTTGTTTGTCATTCCATTTAGTATGTTCATCAAAAACAACATTCCTGCTTGTGATAACACACCTTTTAACTGGATCATATAAACGATAGGCTTTGGAACTCTGAGAATAACCAACAAAGATACACTTTCGTGCCTTATCATCTAACTTCTTTCTTTGTTGTTTTGGAACCAAGCAGTAAGCCACACAACCAAATACCTTTAAGTGGTGAACTGAGGGAATACGGTTATACCATACTTGGAATGGTGTGGCTTCATCAAGGGCCTTGGTAGGAGACATATTCCGGAGATACACCGCAGTGGCCACTGCTTCTCCCCAGAATATGTTACTCAGATTTTTCTCATGCAACATGCTCAAAGCCATTTCAACAACAGTTCGGTTCTTTCTTTCTGAAACGCCATTATGTTCAGGAGTGTAAGGAGGTGTTAATTCCCTCCTTATACCTTCCTTCTCACAAAAAGCCATGAATTCTTTTGAACAAAACTCTCCTCCTCTATCTGTTCTAAATGCCTTGATTTTCTTACTCATTTCTGTTTCAACTTTGGCTTTAAATATTTTAAATTTTTCAAACACCTCAAACTTGTTTTGTAGAAAATAAACCCAGGTCATTCTACTTGCATCATCAGTGAAAAGAAGAAAATACCTGTTGCCTCCCAAAGATTTTGTAGACATAGGTCCACAGACATCCGCATGAATAAGATCCAACACTTCCATTGTCCTGAATGATTCAGCAGGAAACGAGGCCCTGCTTAACTTGCCATGAACACAACTTTCACAAACATTCCAGTGCTTCAATTTAGGTAGTCCATAAACTAGTTGATTTAAACACAAACTTTGTAAGCTCCTTTCATTCAGATGCCCAAACCTCAAATGCCACAAGTATGAATCATCAACAATGGTAGCAAATGCCACATGATTTGAGTTTGACACATCAAGTGGAAATGTGTTGTTATTTGCCACAGGAATCGTACACACTGTTTCACCAGTGCTCTTCTTCAATACGGTGCATGCTCCATCATCAAACACCAATCTGTGTCCTCCCTTCATCAACTGTCCAACACTTAAAAGGTTATACCCCAAGTCTGGAGCATATTGGACATCGGTCAGAGTCTTGTATTTTCCACCTGCAACTTCAAGGCTAACAGACCCTTTTCCTTCTACATTGATTCTCTTCCCATTACCCATTCGAACAGCAACAGTGTTTGTTCTATCAATATTCTTAAATAAAGATTTTTGCCCAGTCATGTGGTTTGAACAACCACTATCAAGAAACCAAATATTAGGAGGACTAGCATCACCTTTAGTTATCATCAAGGCTTGGTTTTCTTCATTCTCCTGTATGACCATGAACAATTGACCTTCTTCTTCATCATTTTCATCACCAACAGCTGGTGATGCTTGGGGTTCATTCCAACAGTCCCTGCTGAGATGACCATATTTGTTGCAATTGTAACATTGGACATTAGCTTTACCTCTACCATTACCTCTGCCTCTTCCTCCACGTCCACGTCCTCTTGAGTATCCTCTTCCTCTTCCTCGTGTGAATAGACTTGTCTCTTCTTCCTTAGCTTGAAGAGCTTGTTCTTCTGCAACATTCTCACAACTTCTATTCACTCTAGCTTCATGGGACTGCAGGGATCCCATCAATTGATCAAAGGTCATTACACTAAGATCCTTTGATTCTTCAATAGCAGCAACAATGTGATCCCATTTAATAGGTAAGCTTCTCAATACTTTCTCCACCACCTTCTGATCTGTCACTGTTTCACCATACGCTCTTTGTTGATTGACAATCTTCATGACCTTTGACAGGAAGTCACCCACATGCTCTCCATCTTTCATATGAATTGTTTCAAATTCCCTTCGCAGACCTTGCAATTTCACCATTTGAACCTTTGTATCGCCCTCATACTCATTTTGCAACAAGGTCCAGGCCTGCTTAGATGTGGTAGCACCAGCTATTCTAGAGAATAGCTCATCATGTACACCAGACTGGATCAGAGAGAGTGCACGTGCATCTTTTCTCTTATGATCTCTCAATCTGGTACGGTCAGCATCAGCATCATTGTAACCATTTTCCACAAAATCCCAGAGATCTTGTGACATAATGATAGTCTTCATTCTAATCTTCCAGAATTCGTATCCTTCTCCCTTAAAGATTGGAAGAGGAGGATTAGGTGCACCAGTATTTTGATTATTAGCCATGAGAACAACAAAGATCGACAGAAGAGGGAGTGAGAGATTAAGAATTGAGAATGATTATAACCTGGATTTGCTCTGATACCACTGTTAGAGCAAACACAAGCATATAATCACAATACTTCAAATGCTTTCGGATGATTTTATTCAATGCAAGGCAAGGCCTTAAATAGGAAAAATACATAACGGAAATAAATGAAAAATAACAAACTAGAACTGGAAACAAGGAACTTGCATGAGATCAGGAACGACAGTTGACCCATGCAGATTATTATTATCATCCGAATGTAACAACCTCCAATAGAAACTTCTAGATTGAATTATCTCCAATAGCTCCAGAATATCAGAACACTCGTACATTAAGAATAAAATCTGATGTTTATAGTTTTGGAGTTGTCTTGTTCGAAATTTTGTGTGGCCGGAAGGCCAACGACCCAATATACCTTAAGGAGAGTGACCACGGGCTGGCCGTTGTGGCAAGACGATGCTTCAGCAGGGGAACACTATATGACATGATGGATCCTATACTAAAAGAAGAAACACATGAAAACAATTGTGTATTATATAGAGGACCCAATGAGTATTCTATAAAAACATTTATTAAAATTGCAAATCGGTGTTTGGCTAAAACTCTATTGGAACGTCCAACGACGAAAGACGTTGTCAAGCAACTTAAGAAAGCATTAAGTTTTCAAGTAAGTCGCGCATGTGTGTGTGTATTGGTTTTCTAAGTAGTTTTAGTTTTTCCATCACCAATTTAAAGTTTTCATCAATAATTTTACCTCTCATATTATTGCTTATATATAGGAGGACGGAGTACAACGCCCAGATATTGATCAAGCTGCCAACGAAAATATTCCAGTAAGACCCTTTGTTTTTCTTTCATCAGTCTCTCAATTTAAAATTTTATTATTATTTACTTAATTGTCGTAATTGGTGTCAAAAGGAACAATTACGAAATGCAGTTGAAATGTACATCTCAAAATGTTTTTAGAAGAAATGCCACCTATAAGATGAATTAGAAATGAAACAATATATATTTGATGAAATGTGAATCTCAGAAAAATTAGAGTGGTCACACCTTTGTTTTTCGTTGATATGGAATGCACAAAATAATAAATAAATAAATAAATAAGAATATATGTTTAGATTAAAACTGTAGGGGTGTGAATTTCTGAATTCACACCGGAAAACACAACACGAGCCTAATACCAAATTCGTGGGTTCAGGTCAGTTTCAGGTTGAACCGGGGAATCCGTTTACAAAACGGGTCAGGTTCGGGTCAACCCGGTTGGGTTGGCGGGATGACTCATTTAACCCATTTCTATTATATTATATTTTTTTACAATATGTTATATGTCATAAATTAAATTAAATTGAGTGTATTTTATGCTATAATTATAACTTAAAAAGGAAACTGACATAAGATTTTATGAAATTAATGTAATTTTATTATATAAATTTGTGTTTTTTTTGTAGTAGATGACAATTTTCATACATTAATTTGTTGAAAAATTACAAAAATAAAAAAATATTTGGGTTGAACAGGTCGGGTTCGGGTCAACCTGCGAATTTTCGGGTCGGGATTGGGTTCATATGTATGACACGATTTTCGGTTTTAAGTTAGATTCAAGTAGGGTTGAACCTGTCAACCTGCGAATATGATCTGTTTTTGTAAAACTGTATTGAAAAAGCAAATTAATAAATGGTTTACGATTGTCATAGTAGTAAAGAAAAATAAAGTACTAGTACGCTAAATAAATATTTTGCTTATTTTTCTTTAAATTAGTTTTAATCTTATGCTTGAGTTTTAATCTAAGTTAGAAGCATAGATCAACGATTAAATTCTTTGATTTTGTATGCATAGTTGGGATATAATAAAGCAAGCCTAGCATTACATAGGTTCTTTTTCTCCTTATCAGACGAAACTTCGAGTTCCACGGTTTAAATGCTTAGACCACCCGTAGTGAGGGTGGTTTAGGCGTGGAGCACCCAAAAACCGGGCGTGGTTTTTGCTATTTTTCGTTTTGGCGTGTTTTGAAAAACGCCGGATACAGATAAATTGGCCAATCAAAATAGAGAGATGTGGTTTAAATGAAATATTATTTGATATAATTTAGAAACAAAAAAAAATAACAATTGGTTAATCAAACAATGAGACATTATATCACTACACTTATTTTTACTTCAAGCCTATAATGCCACTTTGCTGACTAGACGGCCAAGGGAGAGGCATTCTTTCACTCACCACTACACATGGTCTTAGAATTATATGATTAGTACTTGACTTCGTAAGCGGGTGCTAACAACACTGAACACATCATTGATGACCAAATGTTTTCGTCTTATCTTAAGTAAAAAGTTTAATGGATATTATGATGAGGCCTGTAGACTAGGCCAAGATCTAAAGAATAATTTAGGGAGGTAGAGGGGAGCTTGGAGCAATTTTCTTCATATCTATTAATGCAAATTACAAAGTTATTAATTGGCAATGCAAAGCGAAAGGCCGTTTGCCACAACGGTCTATTTTAAAGAAACACTCATGCCAATATCCTATTAATGCATTGTCTGTACCCACTGCTTTCTACTGATGCATGCATACGTAATAATCAAGAAAACATGAATTAAACATGTGCAACAACAAATTTCCTTTTAAACTTCTAGCCTTGCGGGCCTTTTTAACTCTATTAGTAATTGATCATTTATTTTCTTTTTCTCATTTTTCTAAAATTAAGGTACCAAAGACAAATAACACCAGGGGATATGAAAAGTTTCATCTATAAGTAATTTATAGTTTTATCATTAATTCATAGTTTAAAGGACTGATTTTTTCTTTAAATTATTTCTTAAAGGAGGAGCAAGTAGAACACTCATCTCTGCAGCACATTATAGATCAATTTAAGGACATATGCCAAGATCTGCCAAAGCCCGAAATTTCGGTAAGATCCTCAACTAGATATCATTTTGCACGTTGTCTCATATTATTTTAACTTAACTGGATTATGAGACAACTTGGTTATAAATAGGTTTAGAAGAAAAGTAATTATACATAAATTATAAGTTTTGAATGATAATAATCCCTGAAATGTTGGAAGTATTATATGATAATATGAACCGCCCATAAAAATGATGCTAAGAATAATTAGTTGGAAAAATTGTTTAATCCTATGCTAATAATGTAATGGGGTCAAATGACATATCGTATTCCAACATCAAAATGCCCATTTCATGTATCATTGCCCCTACAATCCTGCATGACACATCATTTGAACCTTAAATTACCCTCAAACGACCAAAATACTAGCAACACTTATTTCAACTACCTTAAAACTTACAATTTAAAAAAAAAAAATACAACAAATTTCATTACAAATAAAATAATATATAAATCAAACTAAAACAATAAAAATAAAAAACTATTCCTAGCCTGACTCGAGGAGGTAGGGTAGATCTTGAGATGTAAGATGTGCCACATTATCATATCTTAGTTGGAAATGCGTATCTGCATCTATCAACTCATCAACGACATCATCGTCTAAAATGGGTTGAACCGGAGGATCATGTATATGAACCGGTGAGAAAACCTCTTCCTCATCCTTTAGGATCATGTTGTGCAATATAATGCAATTTGTTGAACTTCTTTTCATTTAGGTCAGTCGGATATGGAAAGGTTTTCACAACGTTGATCAAGTAGGGTAGATCTCGTTGGTGAGATAGTATCCATGTTTCTATGAGTCTCCATTCATATTAAATGAACACTTAGGCATGGTTTCGTTCCATTGAGTAAGAAATATTGGATATTGCTAGAAAACATTAATGTAATTGTTTGATCAAGCGACCCATAATACGCATGCGAAAACAATAAATCATGTGACCCAACTGCATCGAGCAAGTTTTTGCACCTCTAGTATATTGACCTCGCAACAGATGTGATTATTTTGGAACAGAGTAAAACTCTTTTTCAGCCTACTATCTACACCCTCATGAAACCATTCAAACCGTGCGTCTACGTCATCAACAATTTTCGACATACGGAACCCTTGACCGAAAATAACCTCGTTGTATTTTAGGTCATGCACAAAATAATCTTCCATAAAAGCTTGGTGACCTTTTTCACAATCATGTGCCACAATTCTTTTAGTAGATGTTGAAGCTGTCATACTGCTTTCTCCATAAGATCCTTGAAAATTTGTATGCTACTATCATTTGAGAAAATATCACTATCAAAATCACTGGGTAGAAAGAATAACCCGATGTCATCATATGAGAAATTAGCCATGTGATTGGATAACTGATAAAATTGAGAGGATTAGAGCTTTGTGAATGATGATTTTTATTGATGAATGATTATGGTGTAATGGTTAGTTATTTATATTGTTTTAAAAGTATCTTTTTTTTGTTTTCTAACACCTAATGGTCAAACTAACGGTCATATTTATCAAGAAAGACGCGGCTTCATCTACCCTCATTCCCTACCCGCCAAGCCTACCTAAGAGGATGGCGGCGGTGTAGCCGTGGTAGGTTTGAGCCCTAAAACGGAACCCGAGGGGCACTCATAGGCCTTAATACGACCAAAATAAATACTTTGATACCCAAAATAGAAAAACAAGCCAAGTTAACTCATGCACAAAATAAAAATAAATATAAATTCAAAAGGTAAAAATTAAGCTTAATGAAATAAAAGAAATGAAGTCACTAATTCACAATTTAACTCTTGGCAGCTCTCTTCACACATCCATAGTCAACCTTCTAACAAAAACAAACCAAAATGTGGTTTAGCTAATATATTGATGTGTGGATATGCATGAATATATTATATACCATATATCTATAACAAAATTCACGTTGGTATGAGCACGATCGTATGACAATCTTAAGCTTTTTTACTCATTTTTATTAGGAATTTAGAATTCTTCAAAGCATCATTGTACAACTCATGAAAACCTTTAGGTTTTATATTATTTTTTTAAATATTTTTATTATAATTAATTTTAAACATATTCTTATGTAACTTTTATAATATAATCTTCCATAAAATTTCGAGTATACCATTGCGACATGTTTAATTTAACCTGCGTCTCAATATAAATGTTATCTGTAACTAAGTTGTGAGTATTAATGTATATGTAATCGAACCACAAACATACATGTTATCAAAGCTACCTAATATTGAGTTTTTGTTTTTACATATGTCCTTTAACATTTTCGTTATTCTAATTATAAAATATAATGCTTTATAAAATTCAGAATACACCGTTGCAACGTGTTTATTTTATTTACCTATAAATTTCTTTTAAACGAACTTGTATTTGCGAACGGAGTTGTATTCACAATAAAATGTATATATATTATTTTATGATATGCTATAACGAGTGCCGATACAGTACGAACCGAGAAGGTCCTAACAATATCAATACCACGATGATTCTTCTGACCATACGACATTGGTACATGTATGGATACTATCAGTTGTTGATATTCATTTTATACTTTTTGGTTGATTTAAAACACACGCCGACATCTATTTGACGACTTTATTTTTTTGGGGTTCTCTTTGATATCCGTTTGGGTGATTTATCAATTTAAAACAAACTAGAATTACAACCCGTCGCAATGCGGTGGGGATTCTTTAGTTATAACTAAGTCGATTTATGACGCGCACGTTATGTTGAACCTTTCGAACGGGAAAAAAATAGACGATGTAAAAACGTTCACCCACACACGTACGTTGCGTCGTGTTAACTCGGAAAATTTAGAACGAAACGTAAAAACGTTAAACCAAAGACGCACGTTTCGATATGTTTAGTCACAAAATTTAGAATGAAGCATAAAGCGAAAAATTTGCAGAAAATGAAAATTATAAAGGGCCAAAGTTGAAAGTAAAAAAAGTTGTGAGCATAGATTGCAAAAGATAAAAAGTTTTATGTTAAAAGTAAAAAAAAAAACAAATAGTTTTGCGTTAAAGGTAATTTATGAAATACATTTGAGTGAAAAGTAAAAAAAATCAATTTTTTTAAAAACCCTCAAAGCCAAGATTACAACAACCATATGCATAACCATTTTTTCTTTGAAAAACTCCCAAAGCCAAGATTACAACACATAAGTAAAAAAATCAAAGTGGTTAAATTACAAAAGATGGAAACTTTTGAATTAGAAGTGAAAAATCAAATTAATCAAAGGGGTTAAATTGTATATGATGAAAACTTTTGAATTAGAAGTGAAAAATCAAATTAATGAAAGGGGTTAAATTAACAAAGATTAAAACTATAAACTTAAATTGTCAAAGATTAAAACTTTAAGGTTAAAAATGAAACAAATATTAAAACTTTAAACTTAAATTGTCAAAGTTTAAAACTTTAGGGTTAAAAAGGAAAATTCCAATTTTTTTTTTTTTTGAAAAGCTTCCAAAGCCAATTGTGCAACTCTCATATGCATAAATTAGTTGCTTTTTAATAAGGTTATAATATAATGTGTTGATATATAATATTATTACAAAGTATTTTTGTCTTTATTGTATGTAATTTTGTGATTACATATATGCAATCACAAGTTTATATATTTGTAGGGTAATTTCGTTATTCCACATATAAATTTGTGATTACATGTATGTAATAAAATAATGATAAAACTACCCTTAAATATTAGTTATTACTAAATATATATATTAGAATAAATAGATAAAATGATTAGTAGTCTCAAAGTTTTCAAATTTTTAGTGTTATGAAATAATCATGATAATTATAATTTTTTTTAAACAGTGTGAGATGTCTATGTAGGTATTATTGTGTTTTAAATTTTAGACATGATGGTTACATCTCTCTGGCAATGTATAATACAGAACAACGACGACCGTAACAATTTAAAACATAGAAATATATTCTAAGCATGAAATCTAAGATACCATGAGAAGATTGTGTTTTAAATTGTTACGGTTTGGTGTTTCTTGATATTATAAGAAGCGAAAACTTATTTTATTATGAAAACTCCGAAACTCCCAAAAAAAAACTAGAAAAAAAACAAGAGTCTTTTTAAACAATTTCTACTTGTAACATTAGCATTTTTAAGATAAAAAAAACTTTTTTAAAAATAAATAAATTAGTATTACACATATACAACACTGCGAAAAACCTAAAACCGCTAACCCCCCCCCCACCCCAAAAAAAAAAAACCCTAAACCCCCACACCCATCCCTAAAAACATAACCACCACACCCTAAAAAACCTAACCTCCACCCCAAAAAACCTAAAAACTAAACCTTAAACTTAACCCCCCACTCCGCTCCCAAAAAAAAAAAAAAAAAAAAAAAAAAAAAAAAAAAAAAAAACCTAAACACCCACTCGTAAAAACATAACCAAAATCTAAACCCTAAGCCTAAGTAGTATTGCATATGTGCAATACTATAATAGTAGTATTGAAGAAGGTATAACACATTAAATCTTTTTTTTATATCGAAAAACTATGCTTGAATATACTCGAACGAAAGATAAGAAAATTTGTGATCTTATGATGCAATCTTTTTTAAATAATAATGAAAATTGAAGAATATAGAAATGCTTGGAATATATATATATATATATATATATATATATATATATATATATATATATATATATATATATAGGATAAGGATCATGTGAGAAGTAGTAGGCTATTTGAGAAATTTGAAAAGCATTCTGAACACACATTTTCCTTAAGCAAAAAAATGTAAAAAAATGCAAATTTTTTTTTTTTGAAAAATCGCAGGTTTTTCTTTAAGAATTTATTTTTTTATTTTTTTTTTAAATTTCTTTTGGGATTTATACACATGTGTATATTGTTAATCTTTTTAACTATACATATATGTATATTGTCAATTATACATATATGTATATACATGTCTAAAATTGAAAAATAAGTGTTATTTAGGGTTTAGCATTAGGGTTTAGGGTTTAGCATTAGGGTTTAGCATTAGGGTTTAGCATTAGGGTTTAGGGTTTAGCGTTAGGGTTTAGCTTTTGGGTTTAGCATTAGGATTTAGCTTTAACTTTTGGGTTTAGCTTTATCCTTAGGGTCTAGCATTAAGGGTTTAGCTTTAGAGTTTAGTTTTAGCTTTAGGGTTAAGCATTAGGGTTTAGCTTTAGAGTTTAGCTTTAGGGTTTAGAATTAGGGTTTAGCTTTAGGGTTTAGTATTAGGGTTTAGAATTAGGGTTTAGCTTTAGGGTTTAGGGTTTAGCATTAAGGTTTAGCTTTAGTGTTTATGGTATAAGGTTTAGGATTTATAACACATATTTTTTCAATTTTAAACATGTATATACATATATGTATAATTGTCAATATACATATATGTATAGTTAAAAGATTAACAATATACACATCTGTATAAATCCCAATTTTTTTTTTTTAAAAAATAAATACAAAAATTAATCCTTAAAGAAAAAGCTGCGATTTTCCAAAAAAAAAAAAAAAATTGCATTTTTTTCACCTTTTTTTTTTTTTGCATTTTTTGCTTAGGGAAAATGTGTGGTCTAGATTGCTTCTCAAGTTTCTCAAATAGGATGGATTTCTCTTAGGATCCCTACCATATATATATATATATATATATATATATATATATATATATATATATATATATATATATATATATATATATATATACAGGATCATTTCAGAACCATAAATATTTACAGAACTTGCAGAATTCCTAATAAACAATCTTTTTATTTATATATTTTTATGTTTATGGTAATTCTATCATTTATTATGTGTATTTTTACGATTACATACATGTTAAGAGTAATTTTATCATTTTTTATATGTAACTTTACACATATGTAAACTAGTTTTTTTACATATATGTAATTAGTTATAACATATACATATAATTCTGACAATTAAACATATGTAAACTACTTTTAACATGTATGTAATCAAATAAATACATATAATAGATGATAAAAAGATCATAAATACAAAAACTTATATATAAAATGATCGTTTTTAGGAGTTCTGAAAGTTCTGTAGTTATTTAGAGTTCTGAAATCCCGATATATATATATATATATATATATATATATATATATATAGGGGAATGTCCAAATAAAAACAACTACTTATTGTGAAAACTTGAAAACTAAATTAAAAAGCCGAAAAAACATACCAATTTTTTTTTTTTTGCATACCAATTTTCGCCACTTTTTATATATAAAAAAAATTTCAAAAGTTTTTTTTGTAGTGCACATGTGTAATACTACACACGTGTACGTGTACTACAAATTTTTTTTTTTAAAAAAAGTTTTTTTTATATAAAAAACCGGCGTTTTTTATAAAATAATTGGAAAAAAAATAATTTGTTTGTGTGTTTTTTAGGCTTTTTTTAGTTAGTTTTCGAGTTTTCATAATAAAAGTGGTTTTCATTTGAAATATCCCTATACATACATAAATATATATATATATATATACATTAATATATATATATATATATATATATATATATATATATAGGGTAAGGATGTATAGAAAACCCACTTTTAGAAAACCCGGGAAACTCAAAGCTACCGATGTTTTTTTTTTTTTTTTGAAAAAAATTTATACATGTTATATACATGTTTTTAAGGGTTTTGGGCAAAAAAAATCAAAAAAGCGCCGAGTAGATATTTTTTTAAAAAAAATAAACAAGTTTTGGTGTAACACATGCTATGTGTTACACCAAAACTTGTTTATTTTTTTAAAAATATCTACTCGACGTTTTTTTTATTATTTTTTTTTTTGCCCAAAACCCTTAAAAACATGTATATAACATGTGTAAATTTTTTCAAAAAAAAAACATCGGGAGCTTTGAGTTTCCCGGGTTTTCTAAATTAAAGTGGGTTTTCTATAGATACTTACATTATATATATATATATAGCTGAAAGATAAATCAAAAACCAATGTGAGTTGAGAAAATCCAAATAAACTCTATATAACATTTTATTTTTTTCTAAAAAAACAGAGAATCTAATATAAATGTACCTGAACATTTTTATGAAAAAAAATGAAAAGAACGCCTACTAGTTTTTTTTTTTAAATGTTCAAAATTTGTAAGTTACATTTTTCTTGGACATATATATTATGTAACATTAAATTTTTAACAGTTTTTGAAAAGAACCTACTCGGTTTTTTTTTTTTTTTTTTTGTTTCTCTTTTATAAAAATGTTCAAATACATGTATATTATATTTTCTTTTTATTAGAAAAAAAATAAAAAATAAAAAAAAATAAAAATGTTACATGTGATTTTTACAATGGTTTCTTGAGTTTACACAACTCAAGAGGGAGCCGCTAAAATTAAAACCACCCCCAGTTGTAAGAACCATGAGTACCACTCTCCACCAATCATATTCTTCCAACAAAAGGGTAATTTAGTCATTTACCCCATATGTCATTTCCCCCTACCTCTCTCCTCATTTATTAATGTCAGAGCTCATATTTTAAAAAGAATCCCATTTATTAATGTCTCTCTCCATTTTATTAATGTCACTGTATAAGAATCCCATTTTTCTAGGGTTCTCTTTGTCGATAATGGTGATGGTTTTTTTTTAATTTCTTGTGGAGCTTTCCCCTGTTTTTGGTGGTGGGAGGTGGTTACCTCCTTTCTGGCGGCCGGAGTTGGTCTCCAACAGATATGACTGCTGGTCTTTGCTCCGATGTGACACTCACACCACCCCACTATCCTTTCACCCCCAAATCTTTCTCTCTCTCTAACTAAACCCACCGGCCGGAAGACAGGGGGTGTCGGCGACTGATCTTTATCTCGACAAAGGAACGGTCAGTTAAAAATCCTCTCTCTCTCTTAAAAATCCTTTCAACTGATCTTCATTTTGGTCATTTACCCCCAAATCTCTCTCTCTCTCTTAAAAATCCTTTCAACTGATCTTCATCTCGACAAAGGAACGGTCAGTTAACCGGCGCCACTCCAGTCGCCGGAGCCGGAGAAGAGAGGCGAGAGGAGAGCAGAGGTGGTTGTTTGGTTGGTCGGAAGACAGGGGGTGGTGGGTGATGGTGGGAGCGGAGGTAAATGGAGGTGATGGTGGTTGGTCGGTGGTTGGAAGACAGGGGGTGCCGAGGATGTCGGTGGTGCCGATGCTGCGATCGATGTCGGTCTTGTGTTGTTTCTGTTGGAGCTATGGTTTGTATAGCTTGTTTGTTTTGATTATGTTTGTTGGGTTTTTCTTTGATTTGTTTCTGTTGGATCGATGTCGGTGGTACCTGTACAACTTGTTTGTTTGATTATGTTCACTTGATGGGTCTGTACAACAGTTGCCAATAGTGCCCGGTGGTGCCCCGTGGTGCCCGCTGGTGCCGGGGGGTGCCCCGTTGTGCCGACTGAAACTTTTTTTCGCCGACAATTGATATTGACGATCGTTCTTGGCAGTGATGATGCAAAAAAAAAAAAACGCATTTTTTTGATGACGATGGCACGACAAGGATGGTGGAGGGTAGGTTTTTGAACGTGCAACCCCACTTTGCAGCCTCTGATTATCGGAAAATCTGAGCTAAACCCCTTTTTTTCGAGATACACATTGTTTTGATGTTATTGGTTTTTTTTTTAATTTTTTCCCACCCCAGTCGATGATGATAGCAATCCATCTGAGACACCTACCGACTGTGCGATTTATGGGATTGGTATTAGCAATCACTGGTTAGCATAGGGATTGGATTAAAGAAGATGATTAAGTTAACACCATTGTTTTTAAACATGAGATCGTCAATGTTTTAGGGATTGGTATTAGCAATCACTGGTTAGCATAGGGATTGGATTAAAGAAGACGATTAAATAAGACAATCAGAATGAAGAGTTTAGGTTAAATGGGATAATTAACGGGTTTTTAATAGGGTAGATATTTTGTTACAGGTGAATTGACATAAATATTCCTCATGTGAGGGGCACATGATCACCCAACCAATTAGTTGGATAGAGATAGTGACGAGAGCCAAAATTGTTAAAATGGGTAGATATTTTGTTGCATGTGAATTGACATAAATGTCCCTCATGTAAGGTGTACATGATCACTATTTAACCAATTAGTTTTTTTCTTTTGAATAGCAAAGGAAATTTCATTACTCATCAGGAAGTTTACATCGGCCCTATAGCAAAAAACTACAGAAGCCAAAATGTTCCAAATCAGTTACATTTAAGAAAACAAATTTATTTACACCATGAAAAGAATCTCCACTCCTCCCACGATGATATTTGCACCTTCGTTCTCTGCCTCATCCATTGGTGCGACTCCTATTTTATATCTTCGATTAGTTTGTAGATGGCATCGCCTCTATCTTTAAATATCCTTGCATTCCGATTTTTCCAAATGCACCATGCTGTTAACATAAATATTGTGTGTACAGCTTTCTTCTTTACCTTTGGCCATTGATAGTCGTTTATAGCATCGATCACTTCTTTTAGCGTTTCTGGCTTTAGTGTTCCGGTAATCTTCACCTAACTCCGAACTTGATCCCAAAGCAAGTCTGCATAATTACATGTTACCAGTAAATGGTAAATGGTCTGGTGTCTCGTCTGCTCGGCCGCATACCTTACACATAGTTGATTGGATTTGTATGCCTCTTTGTCTTAACTGTGTTGCAGTTGGAATCCGTCCCTGCAGTGCCCACCACACAAACATCTTGCACTTGCTCGCTGCCCATTTGTTCCACAGGAAATCGTCCGCCATTTCGTTCAGATTTAACTTTTTTGCCGGTGTGTTTCTTACACTTTTCACCGTAAAAACTTCTTCATCTTCATTCCTCCATACCTATACATCTGATTCGCCCGACAACCGGAACCGCATCAATCTGTCCTTTAACTCCGCCATTTGTTGCTTTTCTTCGTCTGAGCAGGGTGTTCTCGTCCAGGCCCAATCCCATAATGTGCCGTTACTACTCAATTTGTAATAACTTTGAATTTTCGCTTTTTTATCTTTTGCTAACTGATATACCAAGGGAAATTCTTCCCGTAGTGGTGCTTCGCCTAGCCATACATCTATCCAAAACCTTGTTTTGTCACCTTTACCAACTTTACTTGTCAAGTTTTTAGCCAAATTTATACCTCGTTTACCCATATCTTTGTCCACTTCAACGATCGTTTTCCAGATTCTGCTATGGTTATTGTTTTTCGGAACCATATGTATTTTCCTCCTATTCTTGTGGATAACTTCTATAACTTTTACCCATAGTTGGTGTGGCTCTGTTTTGATTCGCCACCACCATTTAACTATTAAAGCCAGGTTTAGATCTCTTATACTTCCCACCCCAAGTCCACCAAATTTGTTTGATGCTACTATTTTCTCCCATTTAATCCACCTTAGTTTCTTATTTGAGTTGCAGCCCCCTATAGGAATTTTCTCCTAACACCTTCGAATACTTTTATGACTGCTATCAGGCACTTATACAAAAATAAGTAGTTTGGTAGACTACCTAAAACTGATTTCACAAGTACAACCCAACCCGCGAAGGATAGGAGTCTAGCTTTCCAATTTGACAATCTTTTATTAAACGTGTCAATTACCTCCTTCCAGAATCGGTTCATGTTCGCTCCTACCTTTAATCCTAAATATGTGGATGGAAACCTCCCTACTTTAAAATTAAATATCATTGCCAAACTGGACACCTCATCTTCATTAACCCCAATACCAAAGAGTTGACTTTTCCAAGGGTTTACTTTTAGCCCCGAAACCAGATAAAAAATTCTTAGGATTCTTTTTAGATTTTTAGGTTGTTTTCTTCCCATTCCCCAACGAATATTGAGTCGTCCGTGAAGAGCATATGTGTCGATATCAAACTTTCTTCCGGTAGTTTCACCCCCAAAAATTGGCCTGTTGATGTTGGTTGTCATCATGACGTGCAACGCTTCCATAGCTACTACAATGAAAAGAAACGGAGAAAGTGGGACTCCTTGCCGTAATCATCTTTTATATTGGAATTCCCCGTTAGGTGCCCCATTTACAAGTACCGATCCTCTCCCCGAGAATAATATCCCAATTACCCAATTCCTCCACTTTGGAGGAAACCCCATGTGGGTTAAAACGAAAATTATAAATTTCCAATTCACCGTGTCGTATGCCTTTTCTATATCTTCCTTAAACACAAAAATTTTCTTATTCTTCTTTTTTGCCCACCCGACTACCTCATTTATGATCAATGGCCCATCTATTATTTCTTCCTGACACGAACGCTGACTGGGACTTTGAGATCACACCACTTAGCACTTTTTTCATTCGGTTTGCTAGTACTTTTGAAATTATTTTATTTACTACCCCAATTATGGAAATTGGCCGAAAATCTGAAAAAGTCATAGGATCTTGTACCTTAGGTATGAGTGATATGAATGAGGAGCTACATGACTGATGAATGGACCCATGCCTGAAGAATTGCTGCATCATATCCAATATCCACTGTTTTAGTTCAGGCCAATACTCTTTAACTAGCGAGAAGGTCATTCCGTCTGGACCAGGTGCTTTGTTACTACCACATTCCCATATAGCATTACGTACTTCCTCTTCGCTAAATTGCCTTACGAGATCAGCTGCCTCTACCGCATTCACCCTTTTGAAACCTTCAGCTTCCATTCTCGGCCTAGAAGCAATCAGTTCTTTGAATTTTTCCTGGAAAGCCATCCTAAATCCTTCCTTGATAGCGTTAGCGTCTACTTTCCAGTTGCCGTTCAGCCACAACCCATTTACTTGGTTCCTAATCATGTGACTGTTGACAACTGCATGAAAAAATGATGTGTTTTCGTCACCAACTTCGATCCATTTTAGCTGTGATTTTTTATGTAGATCCTTTGCTCTTGTTTTGTGCCACTCGCTGATCTTCCTTTTGTATTCTTGCCATGACTGTATTTCTTGTTTGTCGAGACTTCTCCTTTCAGCTTCAAGTTCCATTTTTTCTTTATTTTCAGTGGCTTCGGCTTAAACTTCCTCCTCTTTGTCTTTTTCACCCTTCCTCGATAGCTTTAGTTCCTCCTTAATCCCTTTTAGTTTTATTGCTACTATCTCGTCTTTGAATCTTGATTCAACAGACTTTTCCAAACCCTTTTTGACCGCTTTGTCGTAACTGGGGATTTCCGACCAAAAATGGAAAACTCGAAACAGTATTGGTCCGAACCTGTTTGCCGTAGTCGTCAATATCAATGGACTGTGGTCTGAGACCTCCTATTTAGGGCCAACAGGGACGCTCCAGACCATTTTAACACAAACTCTCCGCAGACCAATACTCGGTCAATTTTACTTAGGTTTCTCCCGTCGCTTGACATGAACGTGTATCATTTACCTCCCATGTTATATTCTTGAAACCCGTCGTTCCTTATGAAATTATTAAAACACATGGCTCCTACGGCATCGAACTGTGAATTGAATCTTTCTTCGGGGATCCATACTTCATTGAAATCTCCTAGCATTATCCACCTACCATGAATCGTTTGTTTCAGCTCTAACAGTTCATCCCACAATTGCCTTCTTCTGTTTTGGTTCGTCAATGCGTATATATTTACAATTACCAAATCGTCTTGTTCACCTTTGATTTTCCCTTTTAGTAAGATAAAGTGCTGTTTTTTGACTTCTTGTTCCTTGTTGAACATATTAGGATTCCAAATTGATAATAGACCCCGAGATCTACCCTCCGAATTCACTTTTTAGTACTCAAAAGTTGAGTTATCCGAAAATCATTTTATAATTCTTTCAGGTAGATCAACAAACTGTGTTTCCTGGATTTCTATAAAAGTTATGCCAAATTTTGATAACATACCTCGGACTGCAATTGCTTTGCCAGCCCCTCCTGCTCCTTTAATGTTTATGGTTCCATAGTTCATTGGATCCTTGCTTCCTCCTGTTCTTCCAATACCGGTGTTGTGTTGTCTACTGCCATTTTCTCCGGTGACTTTTCTTGGGTATTATTCTTATCTTTTTCATCACTTCTCTGTTGGTTGCCTGGATCTGAGTTCACCGTTTTATTCATAACGGGGGCTCTCCTCCTTGCTATACTTTCTGGTATCCATGGATTATCGACTTCTGAGACCCATGCAGTGAACGTTTGCTCCTTCCACTTCATTGGTATCGCTTCTTTGATGCTGAAACCATGGTTCACCTTAATTCCGACGATATCGAACTGTAGGTTCAGGTCGTATTTATCTGCCTCCGATCCTTGTACTATGCTTCCGAACCTTTCTGCAATGACATTCATTACTTCACTCATCCAGAGTTGTATTGGGACCCCCCTAATCATCAGCCATGTTCTACGTTGGTATGGAATTAATTGTCCTTCCCATACCTCCGTCTTCTCGAACCATTTTTTCCACAGTTGTTCCTTGTCTTTCATGACAGACTCCATATCCTTGATTTCTTTGAACGTATTGTGAACAATCAGTCCACCTAAATACCGAATTACCCCTTTGTCTAGCTTTAGTTCTTCGGAGCACTTATCTGTTTCTTTTACTTGCTTGATATTATGATATTCACATACCAATGCTTTGGATGAATCGTTGGAAAAAAAAAGATTTTTGGAGCTCTGATTTCAAAAGATTCTTTTTTAGGTTTATAAGGTTAAAATGAATTAACTATGGAGGCCAAAATCGTAATTTACTATTTAGTTAAAGAACTAATTTTAGAAGATCTATTATATGCAATGGACAACTTAATATAAGTGAACTTTACTAAAAAAAAAAGAGGATTTTGATTCCGTTTAGATTATCATTTACTTACTTGCTGACTATAAAAGTTTTGTTGGCATGGGTAAACGCATTAGGCTGGCTCATTTGCCAAAGCCCTATGAAATCCATAGGGGAAATGGATAGTTAGCGTTGAATTAGGTACAAAATAATATTCATGGTCACAAGTTTATATTGAGTAACTTTGTTTCTTTAGATATTAATGACACAAATTCTTTTCATCCAAGTTCTAATATTTTCTGTCTATAATTTTCTTTTCAACCTTATCATAGTGGGAGAAGCTGGAACACTTAAAGATTGGTCTCAATGATGTTAAATTAGCAACCCATGATTTTGCAATGGAATGCATGATTTCATCTAGCGGTCATTATACTTTGTACAGAGCTGCCCTCAGCCATTTTGATGAAGAAAATCCCAACATTGGAGCTATAAAACGCATCTCTTCTGGACAGGACATATATGGAAAAGAAGAGTTTCACAGAGAAATTGAAATGCTTACCACTATTAAGCATCATGCCATAGCCACTCTACTTGGATATTTTGCTGAAGGTTCTGAGATGGTTCTTCTCATTAACAATGTTGATAATGGACTGCTTAGTTCTTATCTAGGAAACGAAAATGCACATTGTTCTTTGACGTGGGAAAAACGCTTGAAAATCTGCATTGATGTTGCACACGCATTGAATTACCTACATTCTGAGATAGAAGACCAAAAGAGGATAATAAACCGTTATATAAGTAGCAGTAGCATTGGGTTGGACGAGAACTGGGGGGCAAAAATTATTGAGTTTGGGTTCTCCATATTCCTGCCTCCAAATCATGATGACAAAGGTCTCTATCACGGAAAGCCTTGTGGAGCAGAGTACTTCGCTGATCCAGAATATCTTAGGACCGGTTATTTAACAAGAAAATCAGATGTTTATAGTTTTGGAGTAGTTTTGTTAGAAATGTTATGTGGGAGGCCAGCCCATGACATAATTTACTTTATGGATGGTCACAAAGGGCTGGCCTATGTGGCTAGACAATGCTTCAGGATGGGAACACTGGAAAACATGATAGATCCTACAATAAAGGAAGAAACCAGTGAAAACAATTTTGTTCTAAATAAAGGACCCAACAAAGATTCTTTGCACACATTTATGGAAATTGCATATTACTGCGTGGATGAAGTTGAACACTACCGTCCAACGATGAAAGAAGTTGTTGAGGAGCTTGAGAAAGCTTTACTTCTTCAAGTAAGTCCGATGTTTTAAAATATAAGCTTCAAGTTTTAAATTCTTTATTGATTTCCATCACCATTTTTAACCTCAACCAAGTAAAACATCATTGTTTTTTTTTTTTTAATTTTTGTTCACTAGTCCATAGTCATTCAATACGGTATTTAACAGATTAGTGTTTTCCTTTAGCATGCCTTATTATATAAGACCACATTAATTATCAATCTGTATCTTAACAGTGTATTTTATGTGTCTCATGATTGACAGAAAAACAACAAGGACAACCCCAGAATTTCACTTGAAGACATAAGACTCGCCACACAAAACTTCCATGTAGACAATTACATTGGCAGGGGAGGATTTGGGAAAGTATATAAAGGAAACTGTCAATACGGTGATAGGGTTGAACCCGTTGTTGCAAAGCAATTGGATAAGCAGTCTGATCAAGGGGAACAACAATTCTTGAGTGAGCTCCAAATTCTTATGGAGTATAAGCACGAGAATGTCATTGGCCTTGTAGGCTATTGTGATGAACAGGGTGAAAAGGTCATTGTTTATGAGTATGCATCAAGAAGAAGTCTTGACAGGTATTTGAACGCTCCTTATCTTACATGGATGCAACGACTTAACATATGCATCGAGGTTGCAAGCGCGCTGGATTTTCTTCATAGAGGAGTTGGAAAACAATCAAAGGTGGTACATAGGGACATCAAAACCGAAAACATTCTACTAAATCATGATTGGAAAGCAAAACTTGGTGATTTTGGGCTTTCCTTAATAAGTCCAAAATCAGATTATATCATAGATTCGGTGTGTGGCACACTGGGATACTTGGACCCAGTTTACAAAAAATTACAATTTCTAAGCATAGAGTCTGATATTTATTCATTTGGTGTGGTTTTATTTGAGATTTTGTGTGGAAGATCAACGTTCGTAATCCACAAACATGAGGGTCACTATCTACCGGATTTCATTAAAAACAAATTTGAAGAAAGAAAGCATGATGAGGTGGTGTTTGAGCCAATAAAGAAACAGATAGAGCCAAGATCATTGAATACATTTCAAAAGATTGCCTACCAATGCTTACGTCATGAAAGAGCACAACGACCGACAGCAAAAGAAGTTTTAATACAACTTAAGAAAGCATTGGAATTTCAGGTAAGTTATTATAGTTTTCGGAAAGTAGAATTTTTCATGGTAACTTTAATTTGTATTCGTCAAAAACGTTTTTCATGGTAACTTATTAACCCATTAATCTTTTAATTAAACAAGAACAAATATTTATATATCTATGTATAAACTATGTATAAATTAGATCTTATCTTCTTAACCCAATGTATTTGCATTCTTTTCTGCTTGATAAACAGAATATGGCATCAATAATCACCATGTTGGCTCACTTACAAATCCCACTTGAACACTTGATAGAGGCGACCAACAACTTTCATGATGATAACATCATCAGACACAGCCGATTTGGACCATCATACAAAGGACAACTCATGCGGTCTGGGAAATTGATCAATATTGTTGCCCGGAGGTTAGACTGCAAACATGGCCTAGGAGACTTTGAGTTTTTGACTGAAGTTTCATTGCTTTCTGATCTCAAGCATACAAATCTAGTCACTATTGTTGGATTCTGCGAAGAGAAAGAGGAGAAGATCATCGTAACCACATATGAAGCCAATGGAAGTCTCTCGAATCATCTAAGCAACCCGAACCTCACATGGAAGCAAAGATTGAGGATATGCCTAGGTGTGGCTCGTGCGTTAAGTTACCTCCATTATGATGAGGGACGTGGTTATGGCGTTATAAATCGTATCATCAGTAGCGACACAATTTTATTAGATGAGAATTGGGAAGCCAAATTATCCTGTTTTGAATATTCCATCAAACAATTCCACAAGGACCAGGTCTGCATTTGTGAACCTATAGGCGTAACAGGGTATATGGAGTCGGCAATTGAAAAGACAGGAGGTTTGACCCACAGGTCGGACATCTACTCTTTCGGAGTGGTTTTATCCGAAATATTCTCCGGGAGGAAAGCATATATTGAGAACGAGGCTAATAGATTTCTAGCTCCGTGGGCCAAATATCATTTTGAAATGTATAATACGGAGGATATAATCCTTCCTGGTCTGCAGGATCAAATGTCGCACTCATCACTTATGAGATACTCAAGAGTAGTATGTCATTGCTTAAACGAGGAAACAACATTCCACCCAGATATTGACTATGTCATCGCAACACTTGAGGGAGCATTGGAAATTTCGTAAAAATCTTGTAAGACATTTTATTTGGTTTTATCTTTTCTGGCATAGCAGTTTTACTTTATGTCATTCCTTTATAACCATTTGTTACGGTTGTTGTTAAAAGTAGGTAAAAAGGTGGATCACACACTTTTTTGTTTGTTATTATTTTTAGTGTATCATAAGGGGACCGTGCCACCGTGGTGGTAAATTTGTGCTTGTGTATCAGATGAGTGTGTTATGCACTTAAGCCGTATGCGGCGTGTGTGAACTTTTGATAACTATATATAACTACAATTTAGAACCTGCGCTTTGCGGCAGGTTCGTTAAACCAAACATAAAATATACATAAAAACATTGAATCTTGCATGCACATTACCTCTTGTTAACTTGTAAAAAATTAAACAAAACGTAAAATATTGAAAAGAATAACTAAGCCAAGTTGAAAACGTTGAAATACACACGTATGCAATAGGTAAAAAATTATCATCTTAAAAAACATTAACTATTTGTAATGTATAAGTATTCATAAATAGCAAAAAATCTTTTAAATATCTTAAAAGTAACAATTCTCTTATCTTTCACCGGTACATATTTATTTATCACATATATAATAAATAATATTACCGTATAGGTACAACATTTCTAGTTCTTTCAAAATTAATTATAATAATAACTAAGACACTTACAAAATCAACGCTAAAACCATGTGTTGTATGTTATTCTACAAATACAAATACCATCATCAAAAAATGAAAAATGTCAGCGCATATCAGCCTCTCTCTAACATTCACACTTTCTCTACAAATGCCAGCAAAACACCGCCACGCCACCTTAGCACCACCACCACCACAGCTCTATCATCTCATACCACCGTCTGCCAGCTCCACCATCTCGCCACTGTGACGCGATCTCTTCACCACCATCACTACCCCACCACCACCTGACTCTCATCATCACACAACACCATCACCACACAACCGTGAATGACCACCTCGGTTCCGACCTAAACGCCATTACCCTGTTTCTCTCTCTCTACATTCTCTGTAAAAACAATCTCCCTACAACCACTGAAACCATCACCACCGCCACTTGGAATCGGACTTCTCTCCTCTCCGACTTCGCCATCCACATAATCACGCTACCTCCGCCACACCAACACACCAACGTCTTGGCCTGAGAAATGGAATTGTCGTCGTCACACTACAGGCGTGGCCATCGCCGTTGGCTTGTTCCAACACCACCTCATTATAACTTATTAATGGTGGTTGTATCAGGAGAGAGAGAGAGAGGGGAGGGGAGGGGAAGGAGATGAAGAGATTGACCAATTAATTAAAAGCAATAAAAAATAAGAAATAACAGTGTTTGACAAATGGGTGAAAGAAATTTGAATAGGTGGACCAATAGAATGAAAACAAAATTGAACAGTAAAATTGAGTCTTGCAAGAAACTTGCTAATTAATATAGGAAAAATAATTTAGTAATAATGTTTGCAATAACAATTTAAAATGTAGGGTAAATTGCACTTTTCGTCATGTATGTTTCTACCAAATTTCAGTAGATATCCTTTACTTTCTAAATTGAAAAGGATCATCTTTTACGTTTAAAAACTTTGCATCGCATGGCCTTTAAAACTAACACGGTTAACATTCTCGGTTATACTTGGGGAATTTAGTCATTTTATCCATTTATTCAAAAAATATATTACAAATAAAAAACCATAATTAAACACCCCCTCTCTTTGTCTTCGTCACCACACTCTCCCTCCCATCCGCCACCCACCACTACTTGCCACCACTACTAGTAGAACCCCTTCATCTAAACATTAAACATTACAGTCGCCACCAGACACCATGAACCTCTCCCACCATCTAAACATTACAATCCCCTAACTTTTAAAACCCCAAACAGAAGCTTATACAATACCACCACTACTGAATTAAAACCCCCATGACCACAATCGACTAGGATTCAAGTTAATGAAATCGTTACACGCCATCTTTCTTGGCTGCTGGTAATGAACTAGTAGAGTGCGACCCGAAATGGAAAAACGGAAAAAACCGGTAACAGGGGCCCCCTAAAACTCACGGGGGATCCCCTAATTGTTCCGCGACTCACGAAACGAATTTGGAACAAGTATCATTCGTTTTTGACACATTTCCAGGCTATATTGGACACAAGGTGTCATACCCTGGCTTTTGCGGAAGCGTGGGTATAATTGGTATGACTTCTTAATACCATAGCAACAATCATAACAATGCTATATGAAAATAAAACACATGATGTTCATCCATTCATTAAGTTTAAAGATAACACAACGTCATTGTTAAAAATGTCGATACATAAAACAAGTTACAACCATGACAAGATTAAAGCCTGTTCACATGATACAACAAAAGACTTAAATAAAACGTGGTTTAAAGACATGTAACCCGTCCAGGTAAGGGTTACACCTCCTAAACCTGGATGACATCGTTATTCACTACGCAGCTTGACACAACGCATACTTCGCCAGATCCACTAATTTCCTGAAATACATGTAGTTTGAAAAATCAACAAAAAGTTGAGCGAGTTCATGTGTATGTGAGTATGTATAAACCTTTAAAGTATGTATAAAAGTCCCTGGTATGTAGAAATAAGGAAAAAGAGATCACCAATGGGTTGCAAAGCCACTGGTTTGTGTGAAATGGTGCAGGAAGTACTCAAACCTAGCAAAGTTGTACCGGGCTTCCGGCTGGAAGACATAGTCACCTCTATGGGCCGCTCCGGCCTCATGGGTGTGGGCTCGCTACACCCAAATAGATCTATCACTCATGTCCCTCGGTCCTACGACGAGGATTAATGGCCTTAAGTGTTTTACCCACTACTAACATGATCTAAGTAGTAAACCCTCCATAAGCTAACCATACCATGTATAAAAATGTCTGTAATAATTGTAACATGCATTTCACCCCCGAAGTATAAAAATGAATACAGTTAAGAGATAAGGGGGACATGAACTCACAGTACTGCGTCCTCTGAATCGAATCGTCAACCCAAACTTTGTCTGCTACGCGACGACCTACATGTACTAATGCTTATTAGACGAATGGGCCGTGCCTTGGCTTAGGGTTTAATATCTTTTGAGTTACGACTCTTAAGTTTCCGAGTATTATTCCAAGTTATAATTATTAGTTAAAATAATTATCTTAACTTTAAATTATATTTTATTATGGAATAATCGTTAAACAATATTTTGTATTTCCTTCCCAAGGATGGGGTATTTATACACGTATTATTGTGATTCCGAGTAATATATTTTAAGTCCCACTTAGGAAAAAAAAATATATTTAACTTATGTGTCCAAAAATATCATATATCCAATATATATGTATTTTTCATGGTATTTGTCAAGTTATATTATTTTGCCCTAAAAATAATATAACTAGTTCACAAAGTATGCAAATACTCACACAAGTGTATTAGTGTAAAATATATTCTCTGAATATATTTTTATCCGTTTTTGTATATAAAATCAACCTCCGTTACTTTATATTTTTGTAACAAAAATATGGCCAAGTTTATATTTGAAACACAAGATATAAATTATACTTGTAATGCTTGTCTAGAAAAATATTTTCTAAGTGTTGGATTTTTAGAAAATTTGGCCAGAGATTCCTTTGTAAACGGAGGTGTCCATGCTTACTAGCATATCATTTTCTTTTCGGAAAATCGTTCAAATCAACCAACAAATTACTAAACAATATTACACTAGTCAAGTGCCAAAGACAATGCATTTTTCATGACAACATAAACTTGGTGTTTCATAAAAACGCGTAGTAATTTAGTGGTGTGTTTAGTGGGTTTAGTCACCCTCCAAGGTGTGTTTATTTTTGTAAAAATTTCGCTCTCAGGATTTTTAGAGGTTTACAACTTGTGAACTTATTTTACAAAAATATCCATTTACAACTTTTTCATGTTTCTCTAGTATTCATAATTTATTTCCTTCCAAAAATAATGTAAGAATTATGACTTTTCAAAAATCCGTCTTTTAACTTGGTTTGTCTAGAAGAATTATTTGTAACCCTCGGGTCCATACGACCATCTACCCACTTAGTTCACTTACTTTCAAGACATTACTTTATTACCAAGTTTATGTTGAAACATGGAGGTGATCTTTTTATGTAGTCCACTAATCACCTCCGAACTTGTTAACTTAAGTTTTTAATCTTACTTTAACAAGTTCGTCCATGATGTTAAACACCCTATTACTAGAAATCATCAAATGAACAATAACAAAATCAAAACAACTTTATTTTGTCAAGAGTTCATCTTATTTCATCTTCATATTAGCTTTATGTTTAAGTTTGATTATGATCTTTTTAGTGTTCTTGTATTCACATCACAAGATAATTATTAACCACCATAACTGAGAAGTAAATGAGAATCAAAGAGGCTTACTACTACCTTTGAAGCTAGGGAAGAAACAAGGCGAAAAATGAGTGGTTAAAGACAAATGAGAGAGGTCCTTGGCGATCCGTGATCCACACTTCGTGATTCACCTTGGTGCACCTTGTAGTGAGCTTAGAATATTTAAACAAGAATCCAAAATTTGAAGGTGGTGGCAAGGGGGTTCGGCCGAGCTTACTTAGAGGGGAAAAGAATCTGTTTTAGTGATTAGTGGAGTGATGGTGGTTATTTGTTTATTTATAATCTAGTTTTAATGTCCACTAGGTATTATGTTCCCATAAGTACCAACATGTCTAATCAACATCTTACTAATTCCAAAGGTAGATGCATGGGGAAATAGGAAAAGATTGGAAGAAGCCTTTGGGGTGGCCACATGGGTGAGCTGTAGGTTGAGAGGGGTTAAACGAAAATCACACATGTAGTTATACGATGGTGTACTTCCAAACATTTAGTTAGTGAAGATAGTTACAAGATATTTAGTTGGAGACTTAACCATTATTGGTGAGTGGTATATTTAAAAGCTGAATTTTTGTTTAAAAGTGCAGAATTTTGCAGTTAAAGTGGGTTTTAGGCACTTCCCGGCACCTAAACTATCACCTAGTGACATAGTTTTATGGTCCTCACTTCCCTACACTCCATACTAGTGTAGTACCTTGTCCCTGGCTCATACTAGGCCTCAATATATTGTCTGTCTATGTGCTGGCATTGTCAGCATGTTTCTGAGTTATCCGCTAACTGTGCTGATTGTGCTTTGTGCATCAAGTTTGTCACTAAGGTTTGTGTGTAATAAATGGAGTGACAGTATAAATGTGATGCATGTGTATGTATGATGCAAAAATCATAAAGCAGTTTAATCCGTCAGCTGTCATCAAGCACAGTCATTAAGCACAAATTAAAAATTAATTAATTGTACGGATACCTGAAATTTTAGGGTTGTCACATTCTCCCCCTGTTAGAGAAATTTCGTCCGAAATTTTAGTTCTGCTACTAGATGCAGGGGTCTTGGGGAATAAATGCGGGTACTTTTCCTTCATGCGATCCTCACGCTCCCACGTGAATTCTGGCCCATGCCGTGCATTCCATCGAACCTTGACGAGTTTGACACGTGTCTTATTAATCTTCCAATCAGTCACCTCGACGGGTTCTTCAGTAAAATGGAGTGTGTCGTCAATTTGAATTTCGTCGGCAGGAATGACGACTGTCTCTTGAGTTGGACTCTTCTTTAAATTGGATACATGAAATGTATCATGAACGCCATTAAGTTCAGCAGGTAAGTCCAATTTGTAAGCTACGAGCCCAATCCTTTGCAGGATTCTGAATGGACCGATGTATCGCGGATTCAACTTTCCACGCTTCCCAAAGCGTGCCACACCCTTCCAGGGTGAAACCTTCAATAACACCATATCTCCCACCTCAAATTCCAGAGGTTTCCTTCTTAGGTCCGCATAACTCTTTTGTCGATTACGAGTCGCTTTGATGCGTTCTCGGATCTGTGCAATCTTGTCTGTCGTTTCCTGGACCAATTCCGGACCAACTAGCTGTCTATCACCTGCGTCAGCCCAACAAATCGGTGATCGACATTTGCGTCCATAGAGAGCTTAGAACGGTGCGGCTTGAATGCTGGCATGATAACTGTTATTGTATGAAAATTCAACCAATGGTAGGTGAGTGTCCCAACTTCCACCTAAATCCATTACGCAAGCTCGCAGCATGTCTTCCAACATTTGAATTGTTCGTTCGCTCTGTCCATCAGTTTGTGGATGAAATGCAGTACTCAGATTTAACTGAGAACCGAACGCTTCTTGAAAGGATTGCCAAATCCTTGACACGAATCTTCCATCTCTATCAGAGATGATTGAGAGAGGCACTCCATGCCGTGCAACAATCTCTCTCATGTATATCTCAGCAAGTTTACTCGTGTTGTCTTTCTCCTGGATTGGCAAAAAGTGCGCAGATTTCGTTAGACGGTCTACTATCACCCAAATCGTATCATGGCCCTCAGGCGTCTTTGGCAATTTCGTTATGAAATCCATGGAAATTTGTTCCCATTTCCATTGGGGTATTTCAGGTTGCTATAAGAGACCTGAAGGCTTCTGGTATTCAACCTTTACTTTGGCGCAAATTAAACATTTGCCAACATATATTGCAACATTACCTTTCATCCTTGGCCACCAATAGAAATCCTTAAGATCTTGGTACATCTTATCCGCTCCAGGATGAATCGAGTACTGTGACTTGGGAGCCTCGTCGAAAATAACATTTCTAAAACCACCAAACGAAGGAACCCAAATTTGTTTCATGAAGCATAAAGTTCCTTCCCCGTTTGGTACCAATTGCTTTTCCATCCCATGGAGATACTCATCCTCAATATTTCTCTCTTTGAGAGCTTCTCTCTGCGCGGCACGAATGCGCAATGAGAGGTCTGTCTGGACAATTATTTCCAAAGCCCTAATCCTTATGGGCTTAATCCTTTCCTTTCGACTTAAAGCATCGGCGACCACATTCGCCTTCCCGGGATGATACTTGATTTCACAATCATAATCATTCAGTAGTTTAACCCAGCGTCTTTGTCTCATGTTAAGCTCTTTTTGATCAAAAATGTGCTGTAGGCTCTTGTGATCTGTAAAGATTGTGTATCGCGTACCGTATAAGTAATGTCGCCAGATCTTCAAAGCAAATACCACGGCGCCCAATTCCAAGTCATGCGTAGTGTAATTTTTCTCGTGAACCTTCAGCTGGAGAGAAGCACATACTATAACTTTCTGTCGCTGCATCAATACACAGCCTAATCCCTGACGCGAAGCATCGCAATAAACCACGAAGTCGTCAGTGCCTTCGGGTAGAGTTAAAATTGGCGCGTCACAAAGTTTGTTTTTCAATAACTGAAATGCTTCTTCCTGTTTGTCTCCCCAATCAAACTTCTTGTCCTTTTGGGTAAGGGAAGTCAAAGGTTGAGCGATTTTTGAGAAATCCTCAATGAACCTTCGATAATATCCAGCCAACCCTAAGAATTGTCGAATCTCGGTTGGCGTCTTTGGAGTTTCCCAGTTCTTGATCGCCTCTATCTTTGCGGGATCCACATGAATTCCATTTCCGTTAACCACATGTCCAAGAAACTGGACTTCGCGTAACCAGAACTCACACTTTGAGAACTTTGTGTGTAGTTTCTCCTTTTTAAGTAGCTCTAAGATAGCTCTTAAGTGTTGCTCGTGTTCTTCTTTCAATTTTGAATAAATCAGAATATCATCAATAAACACAATCACGAACTTGTCGAGGTACGGCTTACAAACTCTGTTCATCAAATCCATAAAAACAGCTGGCGCGTTTGTCATACCAAACGGCATAACCAGGAACTCGTAATGTCCATAACGAGTCCTAAAAGCAGTTTTGGGAATACTTTCCTCTTGTATTCTCAACTGGTGATAACCCGATCGTAGATCGATCTTTGAGTAAAAACTCGAACCTTGCAACTGATCGAATAAGTCATCAATTCTAGGCAAAGGATATCTATTCTTGATGGTTAACTTGTTTAGCTCCCGGTAGTCGATACACATGCGAAAACTACCATCTTTCTTCTTAACAAACAAAACTGGAGCTCCCCAAGGTGAGAAGCTTGGTCTGATAAATCCTTTGTCTAACAGCTCCTGGAGTTGCGTTGACAGCTCTTGCATCTCGGAAGGTGCAAGTCGATAGGGCACCTTAGCTACAGGTGCGGCGCCTAGAACTAAGTCAATGTGAAACTCGACTTGCCTTTGAGGCGGCAATCCTGGCAAGTCTTCTGGAAAGACTTCAGGATACTCCTTTACGACTGGAATATCTTCTAACTTTGGCTCCGCGGCGTCTTTATCTACGATGTGTGCCAGGAAAGCAACACATCCTTTCTTTAAACATTTTCGAGCTTTCAAGCAACTGATGATCCTTAGAGGCGTATCGCGCTTCTCTCCGTGAACCACAATCGTTTCTCCAACCGCCATTGGGATGCGAATGGTCTTCTCGTGACATACAATTTCGGCTTTGATGCTTGACAACCAATCCATCCCTACTACCACGTCGAAACTTCCCAACTCAACTGGTAGTAGATCCAAAGTGAACTCATGTTCTCCCAGCTCTATTACACATCCTCTGATGACTTCGTTCGTCTCAACTAGTTTTCCATTAGCCAGTTCAATTGAATACGGAATGTCTAATTTACTAGCAATTAACCCAAGCATTTTCTTAAATTCTAACGATACGAAACTATAATCGGCACCAGTATCAAACAGTACAGATGCAAAGCGTTGATTTATAGGGAGCGTACCAGTGACAACGTTTGGATCCTGGCGCGCTTCCCTTGCACCAATGTTGAAGACTCTTCCTTGCGCTTGGTTCAGTTTTGGGCATTCCCTTTTAAAGTGCCCGATGTCTCCATAGTTAAAACATCCCGGTCCCCGACCGTTACTATTTCCACTTCCACCTTGAGCGTTGTTTTGGTTGCGATTCCCACTCCCAGCTTGGTTCGCAAAATTTCCACGGTTTCCATTTCCGCCATTTCCTCCCTGTGGGCGGTTTCCAACCCCATTACCTCCACGATTGTTGTTACCAAAACCCCTTTGGCCACCACGACCAGTACCAACCCAGCAAGTATTCTTCGAATGGCCATCCTTCCCGCAAGACTCACATCTCTTCACTCTGTATTGGCTGGGGCGATGATATTGGCAGACATCACATTTGGGCAAAGTGCCCATGTACCCCTTTCCTTTGTTCTCAAAACCAGTTTTAGCCCTGGCCGGTGCGCTTGTCTCACCCTTTTTGTTTGAACTGCTGGTGACTTGTTTGAAGTTGGAGAACTTCCGTTTGTTCTCCCCCAAAGACTCCAAATGGGTCTCTTTCTTCTTCTGATCGGAAATTAAGAATTTGATCAGTCTAATAGCTTCCTCGGTAAGTGCCACACTGAGAACAATGGCTTCGGTGATTGTTGGGGGCTTTGAGGTAGTTACCATGCTCATAATCTGGGGTGCTAATCCCCAGATGAAACGCTCCACGCATTTGAATTCGGGTGTGACCATGTACGGCACCACATGGGATAGATCATGAAATCTTTGAACATACTAAGCGATTTTTGGGCCTTCCATCTTTAAGTTCCAGAATTCCGTTTCTAGCTTTTATATCTCAGCTCTGGAGCAATACTTCTTGCGCATCAGCTCTTTCAGTTCGGTCCAAGTCATGGCGTATGCTGCAACCTCTCCTAAGGTTTGAACTTGGAGATTCCAGCATGAGAGCGCTCCATCAATAAACAACCCGGAAATGAATATAACTTGCTGTCTAGGCGCACATTTGCTCATCCTTATTGCCGTTTCAGTCTTTTCCGTCGATCGGGTAAAAGCCACGGCACCTCCCGTGCCATCAAAGTTAAGCGGCTTGCAATCTAAAAATTGCTTGAAAGTACACCCTGTGCAAGCAATGTCATTTACAGGTATTAGCAATCGCACACGAAATGTCCAAATACAGTGTAATGTGTCTCCACTGACTTATCATTACCATTTGGAGGGTTGTTGTGTTTGTTTGAGGTACTTGTTTCTGCTTGGGAGGTCGCGCACTGTGCGATCGCTGCGGCAATTATCCCATGGAGTTCCGCCTTAGTAGTAGGCATGTGTACGTTCCGGCGTGGAGGCATCTTCTATAAGGTGATCATATTGGTCAGGTCAAGTAACTAAATAATATGCGTGTGTAATAACATTTACCAACCACATAACATCCCATGTTATAAAATAAAACAAATAATTCAACAAAGCATGTAGTGAGAACGTTGCAATTGAGCTTTCATTAATCACGACCACAATATAGTTTTACATGTTTTACAGTACATCATACATCAACAATAAGATCACAGGGTTACATCATCCTCAAAATACAAGTCAAACTACACCTATCATATACAAAAAGTGTGGTCTCTCAAAAGTCTTCGTGTGTTGGCTCAATTGCGACCTTCTCACCAATATAGTTTTACATGTTTTACAGTACATCATACATCAACAATAAGATCACAGGGTTACATCACCCTCAAAATACAAGTCAAACTACACCTATCATATACAAAAAGTGTGGTCTCTCAAAAGTCTTCGTGTGTTGGCTCAATTGCGATGTTCTCACCAAAATGATCTACCTGCATCAAACCAAAAATTATCTATGCTGATGGCGGTGGAGGAGGAGGAGGAAAACGAGAGAAAAGAAAGCGGCGCATGTGCATCCAGTCCTCCTCAAGTGCACGACAGACACGCAGCAAATAGGCAATCTGCTGCTCAGATGTAAGGAAACGAACATCCGAATCAGGGGAAAGCGGACGGGGAGTGTGTGGTGCTGCAAAGGGGGTCTGACAGTGGCAAGGTAGACGTGGAGCTCTCTCTAACTCCTGAATACGACAACTCAGTGCATCCTACTGTAGCTGCAGCGATGCGAGTATATCCTCTGTAGTGTACCCCACATGAAATGGGTGGTACGGGTCAGATAATGGCATAACATGGGGTGCAGTCCACAAAAACGGCTCACCCGACGGTGTAGTAGGTGGTGCAACATGAGGAAACTGTGACAGGAACGGAAAAGATGATGACACAGGAGGAATGAAAGCAGGTGGCTGCCTCGATGAACCCTCTCCAGGACGAGGTGGCGGTATGTCCTGGAGGAATGTGATGGGAAGATCAGTGCGATGGACGTCAGTGGTGTGTGGGTGGAACAATGGAATCTCAGTAGGTACGGAAACAGGTGCTACGGGAGGAGTGACGGGTAGCACAAACGGTCGTAGTCATCATCCTCGATCCACCCGTTACGGGTGTCAGCATAACGAGGATCAATGTGAGGAGCAAACGGTGCATGGTCAACATGCACAGGGGCTGTAACAGGTACTACTGGTGCAACAATGGGTGCATCAATAACAGGAGCATCAGGAATCGGTGGTAACTCGACGGGCGCAACAATGACAGGTGGTGCTGTGTCTGGCATATCGACATGACCAGGCTCAGGCAAAGGGTCTGGTAAATGTGCAACAACTGGGGCTTCAATGGGGTCATGAGCAACGACTAGCTCCGGACCAACAGGAGCAGGCTCATCAGGCAAAAACTTGACCTCTAGCTCTGGGACAACGTTGAGGAAAACGAGAGGCGCGACAGACATCGCCATGTCCGAGTCGGAATCAGAGGAATAGAGCTGTACGCCCTGGGCGTGCGGTGAAGCAGACGCTACAGACTCGAATGAGTGAGCAACAAACAGATCAAAAGGAGCCTCCTCGATGGGAGCCTCGACTGGAATGACAGGATCAGCAATGGGCACATCAGCAGGAATCTCAGCCAAGGGAACGACAGGATCGACAACAGGTTCATCAGCAAAAGGGACATCGGCATCCATGAGGGCCACTCCATCTTGGTCACCCTCTAGGGGACCCTCTAGGAACAAGTTGTCATCATCGACGAACTCATCAAGAGGCAGATCCTCGAGAGGAACTGCGGCAAGCGGTAGAGGAGCAGGGACCTGAAGAGGAGGTAGGTACCCACCGAAAGGGCCATCAGCGATAGGAATATCATCTCCAAAATCGGGAAGAGCAAACGGCTAGAAATCATCCTCATCCGTGCTAGTAGTGTCTGATGTGTAGACCTCACTCTCTGATGGGATCTCGTCGTCCGACATGATCGCTATGGGATCCAAGGTGTCCGATACTCCAGTATCTGAAGATGATGGCATGGTTTCTGTAACACAACCACACATATGCATATATATCAACATAAAATCAAATAAACATGTAAGTCACATTAATGCAAGCAAGTAATCCTCCTAGTCTCCCCAGACTACCCTTCCTAGCCTCTCAGACTGAACTTCCTAGCCTCTCAGACTAACTCCCTGGTCTCTAAGACCAACCTCCCAGTCTCTAAGACTAAACCTCCCCAATCTCTAAGATTGAACCCCTCAGTCTCTAAGACTGAACCTCCCTCAGTCTCTAAGACTGAACCTCCCTCAGTCTCTAAGACTTAACTCCCTCAGTCTCTAAGACTGAACTCCCTCAGTCTCTAAGACTGAAATATAAATTTTGAAAAGTGTATTTGTGCCTTTTGTTTGTAAAAATGTTTGTTCCCTGGATCTAGACGTTTAGTGTATGCAATGTAAAAATGTTTGAAAACATTTTCGTGAGAGCCCTGATGATCATAGTCTAGACTCGAGAAAGAATCCTAGTTCGCTATGATCGAGGCTCTGATACCAAGCTGTCACACCCTGGCTTTTGCGGAAGCGTGGGTTTAATTGGTGTGACTTCTTAATACCATAGCAACAATCATAACAATGCTATATGAAAATTAAACACATGATGTTCATCCATTCATTAAGTTTAAAGATAACACAACGTCATTGTTTAAAAATGTCGACACATAAAACAAGTTACAACCATGACAAGATTAAAGCGTGTTCACATGACACAACAAAAGACTTAAATAAAACGTGGTTTAAAGACATGTAACCCGTCCAGGTAAGGGTTACACCTCCTAAACCTGGATGACATCGTTATTCCCTACGCAGCTTGACACAACGCATACTCCACCAGATCCACTAATTTCCTGAAACACATGTAGTTTGAAAAATCAACAAAAAGTTGAGCGAGTTCATGTGTATGTGAGTATGTATAAACCTTTAAAGTATGTATAAAAGTCCCTGGTATGTAGCAATAAGGAAAAAGAGATCACCAATGGGTTGCAAAGCCACTGGTTTGTGTGAAATGGTGTAGGAAGTACTCAAACCTAGCAAAGTTGTACCGGGCTTCCGGCTGGAAGACATAGTCACCTCTATGGGCCGCCCCGGCCTCATGGGTGTGGGCTCGCTACACCCAATTAGATCTATCACTCATGTCTAAGTAGTAAACCTTCCTTAAGCTAACCATACCATGTATAAAAATGTCTGTAATAATTGTAACATGTATTTCACCCCCGAAGTATAAAACTGAATACAGTTAAGAGAAAAGGTGGACATGAACTCACAGTACTGCGTCCTCTGAATCGAATCGTCAACCCAAACTTTGTCTGCTACGCGACGACCTGCACGTACTAATGCCTATTAGACGAATGGGTCGTGCCTTAGCTTAGGGTTTAATATCTTTTGAGTTACGACTCTTAAGTTTCCGAGTATTATTCCAAGTTATAATTATTAGTTAAAATAATTATCTTAACTTTATATTATATTTTATTATGGAATAATCGTTAAACAATATTTCGTATTTCCTTCCCAAGGATTGGGGTATTTATACATGTATTATTGTGATTCCGAGTAATATATTTTAAGTCCCACTTAGGAAAAAAAAATATATTTAACTTATGTGTCCAAAAATATCCTATTCCCAAAATATATGTATTTTTCATGGTATTTGTCAAGTTATATTATTTTACCCTAAAAATAATATAACTAGTTCACAAAGTATGCAAATACTCACACAAGTGTATTAGTGTAAAATATATACTCTAAATATATTTTTATCCGTTTTTGTTTATAAAATCGACCTCCGTTACTTTATATTTTTGTAACAAAAATATGGTGAAGTTTATATTTGAAACACAAGATATAAATTATACTTGTAATGCTTGTCTAGAAAAATATTTTCTAAGTGTTGGATTTTTAGAAAATTTCTCCAGAGTTTCCTTTGTAAACGGAGGTGTCCATGCTTACTAGCATATCATTTTCTTTTCGGAAAATCGTTCAAATCAACCAACAAATTACTAAACAATATTACACTAGTCAAGTGCCAAAGACAATGCATTTTTCATGACAACATAAACTTGGTGTTTCATAAAAACGCGTAGTAATTTAGTGGTGTGTTTAGTGGGTTTAGTCACCCACCAAGGTGTGTTTATTTTTGTAAAAATTTCGCTCTCGGGATTTTTAGAGGTTCACAACTTGTGAACTTATTTTACAAAAATATCCATTTACAACTTTTTCATGTTTCTCTAGTATTCATAATTTATTTCCTTCCAAACATAATGTAAGAATCATGACTTTTCAAAAATCCGTCTTTTAACTTGGTTTTTCTAGAAGAGTTATTTGTAACCCTTGGGTCCATACGACCATCTACCCACTTAGTTCACTTATTTTTCAAGACATTACTTTGTTACCAAGTTTATGTTGAAACATGGAGGTGATCTTTTTATGTAGTCCACTAATCACCCCCGAACTTGTTAACTTAAGTTTTTTATCTTACTTTAACAAGTTCATCCATGATGTTAAACACCCTATTACTAGAAATCATCAAATGAACAATAACAAAATCAAAACAACTTTATTTTGTCAAGAGTTCATCTTATTTCATCTTCATATTAGCTTTTTGTTTAAGTTTGATTATGATCTTTTTAGTGTTCTTGTATTCACATCACAACATAATTATTAACCACCATAAATGAGAAGTAAATGAGAATCAAAGAGGCTTACTACTAGCTTTGAAGCTAGGGAAGAAACAAGGCAAAAAATGAGTGGTTTAAGACAAACGAGAGAGGTCCTTGGCGATCCGTGAGCTCCACACTTCGTGATTCACCTTGGTGCACCTCGTAGTGAGCTTAGAATATTTGAACAAGAATCCAAAATTTGAAGGTGGTGGCAAGGGGGTTCGGCCGAGCTTACTTAGAGGGGAAAAGAATCTGTTTTGGTGATTAGTGAAGTGATGGTGGTTATTTGTTTATTTATAATATAGTTTTAATGTCCACTAGGTATTATGTTCCCATAAGTACCAACATGTCTAATCAACATCTTACTAATTCCAAAGGTAGATGCATGGGGAAATAGGAAAAGATTGGAAGAAGCCTTTGGGGTGGCCACATGGATGAGCTGTAGGTTGAGAGGGGTTAAACGAAAATCACACATGTAGTTATATGATGGTGTACTTCCAAACATTTAGTTAGTGAAGATAGTTACAAGATATTTAGTCGGAGACTTAACCATTATTGGTGAGTGGAAGGGGGGCCATGCTCTTGAATCGTGAGTCAACTTATGGGAGGGGGCAAATTGAAAATTAAATGGTAAGAGTTAGTGTTTAGGGTGCTAAGTGTAAGAAGCTAGTGTTAGGGTGAGTAAGCACAATCATGATTTCACAATTCCTAGGTAGTTACATGGGATATGTAAGATTCTTGGTGGCCACATGGGAATTTGTATGTTAGAGAGGGGGAACATGTTGTGCCGCCATTTTCATAGGGGGGGGGGGTTAGATGTAACTTTGTGGGTAAATAATTTAATTAGTGGGAGTTCAATGTTAATGTCTAGTGTTTAGCGTGTACCGGGTATTATGTAAGGTGTCCCTGGCTCATACTGGGCCTCAATATATTGTCTGTCTATGTGCTGGCATTGTCATCATGTTTCTGAGTTATCCGCTCACTGTGCTAACTGTGCTTTGTGCATCAAGTTTGTCACTAAGGTTTGTGTGTAATAAATGGAGTGACAGTATAAATGTGATGCATGTGTATGTATGATGCAAAAATCATAAGTTTAATCCGTCAGTTTTCATCAAGCACAGTCATTAAGCACAAATTAAAAATTAATTAATTGTACGGATACCTGAAATTGTTTTGGGTTGTCACACAAGGCTACCCTAGCCAAAAAGGACCTCCCCCGCGCCACGCGCCAGGATAAAGGGGGCTGGCGCGACATGCGAGAGTGTTTAATTTTGGCTATAAATCCTACGGCCTGGCACATGATCAGATTGCATGTTACAACGTAAAATCTCGTCCGTTACATTGATCAAATCTCTATTTCTTTCGAAATTACAAATCAAGTCTCGAAACTCTGCTACGATATCAGGGTATTAACTCGATCAGTACTACGGTACTATATCTGATTGATTAAAACTGATCCGACGGATGTTTAAGTGCTGCCTGTATTCGGCTATACTTTCTCATTCGTTGTGGGTTTCGATCTCGTGATTATCGTAAAAGTTGTAGTAAGTTAATACACTAATTCGTTTGCATTGTATATTTAATTAGGTTCACTAGCTATAAACCAGTAGGCGAGCTCTACCAACCTAAATCTGCAATGTGAGTCATTCTCTTTTTATCAAAATGCTTTCAAAACCCTACTTGTTTTCAAAGTTGTAAATACAGTGATTAAGTCTTTGTAATCTACAATTACTGTCGGTATGTGGGGTTTGTATACACTACTTGATAAGCTTCACCATTGGAGAACCGGTTAGCCAATGTAATGATATGACCATAGTCACAGATCCGGTCGAGTGACAAATGCAGATATAGGGTAATTGGTTGATATAAACATTGTAATCGCTCTTGATACTGTATATTATAACAATGTGTCTTTTGTACAAATTGATGCACTCGCTAGTATATTTCGCTGACCAAATCTTTTTAAAATACGTTTCAGGTGATTTACTGTGAAGAAAGGAAAAGTGCCGTGAAGCACTTAAGCTTAAATAAGTGGCTCAGTAAATTAGAAATAAAACGTGTTTTCTGTAAATAAAGGATTTTCCCCAGGGAAATTCTTTTCCTGTAAATACGGGGTTTACCCCACGGTTATGAAATAAAATAATTCGGTGTTTTAAAACTCTAATGTTATTTTCCTGACACCCAGTCCTGATGAGATTTTCGCTGCCAATTAATAAACACAGGTACCACTGTTATCTGCCTCGCGGCTCCCGAACCGGGGTACGGGTCGGGGGCCGTGACATTAACTAAACACTGATGAATGCTATCCGCTGATGATGCTCAACCACTGATGAAGACTGGGCAGTACTTTCCATTTAAGGTTGATCAGGCCTTTGACTTTACCAGTTCTTTGACTTCAGCAGATGATTGGTCTTCAATAGCCTTTACATCCAACAGAGCATTGCATATAACAATCTTTGCAAATCAAAAGACTTTAGAGAATCATCAATTTTTCAGTGCCACTACCATTGGAGGTAAAAGGAGCTCAAAGCACTATTATTAGGATCAGTTGTTGCAGAACCAGTTTGGCTTTGTATCATCTGTTCTTCAAGGAAGGATCACATGAGCCAACAACCACATCTAAACCGAAACCTTCCACCATAACCTCTCTCTACCCGTCGACACCACTGTCCTCCGTTGACCACCACTACCCCAGTTTATATTGGAAATCCGTCTGCCACCATTGACTCCACACAAAACACGTCGACCACGTGCAACCCGTTTAGACCTAAAACCCGTCTAGCCGTTTTTTAAACCCTCAAAGTCTCACTCTCAAGCAGATTTAAAAGTTTAGGGTTTCCTATCAAATTGCAGATTAAAAGGTGTGGAGTTCAATAGAAGATCGACTTGCAGGTTTAATGGTTTGGTACCACCACCATGGCCACCCACTACCACTCGATTTACGGAGATGGTGGTCATGGTTGTCGGTCAAAAATGAGATAGGTGGCGGTGAATTTGGTCATTCGACAAGGGGATTGGTTTGGTTAAGCCAGCGAGATGGGGTTGAAGTGTAAAGAGATAGTTGGCCACCGGAAATCTGTTCAAAAAGAAATGAAAGACGTGGCGTCGGCGAAGGCTTGAGTTCTCATTCACCGAGAGAGAGAGAGAGAGAGAGAGAGAGAGAGAGAGAGAGAGAGAGAGAGAGAGAGAGAGAGAGAGAGAAGGAGGGGGAAAGATTGAGAGGGGTTGTGGTGGGGTGGGGTAGGCTAGGTTTGTATTATATATTATATTAATCAAAATAAAACAGAGTTGAAATGACAATTATACCCTTCAAAATTAAATGAGGAAAAAGACAAAAAAGGGAGTGGTTAACAAAAATTTCTAACACATTTTGCCATTTTGATGAAAATAGCAACAA